>NC_133981.1:11969772-12272803 GCF_047716275.1 Strix uralensis
CCCCAAGCTGAGCAGCTCATCCAAGGCATGCTGGGGATAGAAAATGTTCTTTAATATAACCATCGAGAGATATTAGACTCGAAAAAGCTGTGAGTGACTAACAATAAGGACGCCTAGCAGCTGTGCTCTCAAACATCTGTCACACGCCCCACAGAGTGCATTGCACAACTTATTTATATTTTAAGTGGATCAGCAGAGGGTTTTACCTTCTGTTGAGCAGCAAGTGACAAAACTGAACACCCTGTAACAGGCAGGAGAAGAAAAAAAAGTTGTTCTTTGGTAATGTCGAAGGGAAACAAATTTCTAATTTTCTGAACAAGGCATAGGTTTCTCAAAGCAGCAGCTATCCTCCTTGATCGAGGAATTTTGAACTGCTAGTCAACTTTCCTAATTACTCCCATTTTTCTGTCAAATTCTTTTTCCCACCTGATTTAGCCTGAAATTGCTTTCAGCCTTATGAAATGGTGTCTTTTAAGGCACCCTATAAACACGTCATCGATTTTTTACTTTAATCCCTTAGTGACCAAGTTGTGTTGTATGCTAACTCCATCTTTTTCTGTCAAGATTGTCAAACATGCAACTTTTCCAGAAGGATTCATGAATTTAAGAATCTCATCAATAGATTTTAGGAAGTTGGGGCACCTTTTAGTAGTAGAAATATAAGCCATCTAGTCAAAGTCCCCTGTGATAAAGCAGCTTTTCTCTCTCTTTAGCCAGCCCTGTTGCTCTCCAGGGAGCTGCAATGTTATTATGGGCCCCCAGTTGCAGCCCCAAGCCCACCAGGCTCAAGCAAGAGGCAGCAGTTAAAGCTGGTTTAGCATCTCTGCCTCGCCCCAGCCTCCTCTGGAAGGACTCACAGTGCTGGGGCAAGGCGATACCCAGACACACTTGAGGACTTTATCCACAGGGATGTTCCTCTGAGGGATCCACCTGATCTTCTCCTCTGTCGGGACTTCTACAGGCAGGGACACCCCACTGCGACAGTGCAGATCACAGCGTGGTCCCTCATAATACTTAAACCCCAGCGAGCCATTACTGGGAAAAGTCAGGACTTCTTTATTTACAACTGTAGCATCATTAATGTCCCTTATCTTTATGATTTCATCTCCTTATTGTTCCATTAGATCGTTTTCAAACAAGGTGAGAACAGTGATGTTCACTGTGTGGGGGATCTTGTGAAATGTCAAGAACGGGGGACATGAGCTCTGCTGGGGTAGAGGAAGGTGAGGACAATTTTTAACTGCAGTCTCTGCTTTCAGGCATCTTGTTTAGCTCCTTGACAAACCCACTGTCACCCAGGGTTGCTGTTGCACCGTGCATACATCCAATTATTCTGGTACAGCATGGCATGACAAAACCAATCCAGCCCTACAATCCAAACAATACACTTAGTTGAAAAATCCAGTTTTTCTTTTAAGCCTCTTCTTCCCTGTTACCAGGACAGATCCTGAAATATATGATACTGAAATCCATTCTCCAGAGGAAGTGGGATTTGGACCGCTGCTTTCCAGGGTTGGTGTCACATTCATCAAATGGTTTATTAATTTGTGCAGGATTGAAGAAATACCCAAACAGTCTGCATTTGCAAAGGTCCCCTGCTGTGTTAGCTCTGACCACTGCCTGAGTATTTAAAAAATAACCATAAAAAGAGCTCACCTTGTGCATTTCTCATAAGGAGATTTCACAGTATTTAAGAGAGGAGGTCAACAAAATTCAATGAGATGCATAAAGTCAACAGAACCTAAGAATTACAAAGGAGATCTTGCACGTTTGACCCACCAAGACAAGGTCCCCATGTTCCCAGAGCCAGCAGGTCTGTCCTACTTCTCTGGTCCCATAGATAACCACCATCACATGTGGGTGCCTGCAGCCTTCCATAAACCATTTACAGGAAACACTATGGCAGCAGCACTTGCATTTCCTGAAGCACTGAGGGCCAAATGAAACTTTCCCAAAGAATTCAGGGCACAGTCACACTGGATGTTGAGCTCTTTTGAGCATCTCACTATAAGCATCAGTATGGAGCTGCCTCTTACCAAACACTTTGCACTGTTAGTGTTCTCAACAGGAAAGGACATATTTGGGAATCTGACTTCAGCTATGACTGCTAAATGTGGAAAATAGCTGGCCTGAGTAGGTGGGAAATCCATCAGTTTGAGACCAGGGATCCTGAAGCAAGGATGAAGAGAGCTGTTCTGCAGCACAAATACCTTATCTGAACCACAGTAACATGTTAAATCTCAGTCTCTGCTTGCAGCTGTGCTCAGCTAAGACTGAAATAGTCATTTATATAGTCACCTCCACCTGGGAGGATGTCACCTGCAAGCACATTTCAAGAGCAAGCCCAGATTTAGTACACTTAACCATCCTGACTATAACACTTCAGATGATCCATGCCTGCTCTGTGCATTGCCTTCTTCAGCGTAAACAAAGGTACCAAATTTCTGTTCAAAAGTGCATGCAAGCTCAGAGAGTTAATTATTGTAATTACCAATTGAACAGACTCAGAATGCTAATCTATTATAAAGTGGTCTCTTAATTGGTGTTAAACTGTCATTAGCCTGCCATTTCCCATGTTATCAAGCTGACCTGGAGCACAGCACCATTGAAAAACCAACCCATTTCTCATTTCTGGCACAGATTGCAGATTTGGAGAAGAAGAAAAAAAAATAAATCTACAGACCTGGAATTGAAATTATTCTAACAATGGAAAACATCGTTCTGCTGCTTTAAATTACAGTTTTTTGATACATGTAGAACTGTACTTGTGTGTACCTCTCCCTTTCTTCTTTTAGCCTTGCTCCCTCTGGCAGTGCCCGTGTTGTCTGCCCGCTGACCCTGACCCTCCTGGTGCTGCCGTGGGGCTTGGGCTGTGCCAGTGTGGGTGCTCATCGCTGTTGGGGCACTGACTCTACTCCTGAGCTGCAAATCTTCCGGTGGAGCCAGAGCTTCCCTCCTGGTACCTGAAGCCACGAGCCAGCAGCCTTCTCCATCACGGGAGTCTCCATTTCCACCAAGCACAGCCTCCACCCATCCCTCCTTTGGTACAGCTGGGAGTTTAAGATCTGGTACCTGCAGAGAACCAAACATCCAAGAAGAGCGATGATCAGCACAACAGCACCTCATCAGCCCCACAAATCACTTTAAAACCATCCAGAGCTGCCCCTAAGGAAGTCCTAGAAAAAAAAAGGAGCATGTCTCAGCCTGGTCTCTTCCACTCAAAAAGTAACCACCTTCAGCCAGTCCAGATCACCAGTCTTTGGGCTTTAATTTATAGAAGTAGAGAGAGAAGATTGGCTTAGTTACTTCCCAGAGGTCAGTTATAAAATGTGGGTGCCCAGCAGGGCAATGAACTTCCACTTAAATATAGTGGAAGAGGGAGAGACGGTGTTTCAATTTCAGACGATCATCGGGGAAGGCAGCGCTCCTGACTGCTCTCTCTTCTCCAAAGCTGTCACTGAAGTGGCACGACCCGCCAGAGCGTTTCTCAGGGTCTCTTGCCCAACTGACAGTTATCTGCATTAATATTTTGCTCTTTTTATTTTATTAAATAGCCAACTTTAAAAGTTCAGGGGAACTTAAAATGACCTTTAGAAAGTCCAAAAATGATTCATTGCCGGAGACAATTTCACCATGGAGTAACCTGAAATACTCACCTGCACATTGCCTCCCTCCCCCTGTGAGAACCCACTGCAATCATTTCAGCATCCCTCGCCAGAGGATACAGGGCAGAATTTTCCAATTTGACAGATGTGCAAGGGTTGGGACAGGGGAGCAGGGAATTTTCTATATGCTAACCAGAACCTCTTGGTGTTCGGGTACCTTTAAAGTCAGGTCTAGGATATTAGATAAGGAAAAAAAGCTCAGATATTTAGAAAACCTGTGGAAATAGTGACTTGGCATTTCCTGAGACTCTTTCCATCACGTTTTAGCGATAACTAGGAAAACAAAGTCTTTGTCATTTAGGATTATCTCCAGTTTTTCTTTCTTTTCTTTACACTCCTTGCCAGTGCACAGCTGCTGTTCTAGCTTGTTTACGTGATTTTTCGCTTTCCTTCCAGAATCTTTCCACCACCTGCCTTTGCACGTTGAAATACTAACCAGGTCACTGGAGACATATGAAAAGGAAAGAAATAAAACTTTCAGTGTCATCGATAATAAACACAGAAGTTTCTAGAAGTGGGAATCCATCTAATTCAATGTCTTTCAGTACTGATGGCTATTATTCCTTCATTCAGGCTTTTCTGAGGCATCTGACTATTTATCAGTTCCTTTCCTTACACTGGCAGAATACTCAAGTATACCTGCATGAGCCTCATTTCTCCTATTCCTCAACAAATGTGCAAATCTTCTTCTATTTGATACCCTTTACTGCCACACAGATCCTCATCCACAGGAAATTCACATTTATTTTAGTCCATAAGACCCTGTTAATTTGATAAAGTGATTCACGTGGCAACCAGCCATCCCATTCCTTTTTCTTGGTAGCAGATAAGCTAAGAGGCCAACATTGCTTCTGTGCAGAAAACAGAACCCCCAAATTGCCCATCCAGCAATATGACTTCTTTGTCAGCATCTTCCACCTGAACTGGAAGTCAAATTAATTCTCGCAGCCGACATACCTCTGCAAAGAGTTCTAACACAGATCATCGGTACTGTCTGTCAACTTCTATCTCTGAATAATTTTCTTGGCAGTAGCTGCTGCATAGAAGTCATACATACCTATATGAGTTTTACACATTACACTCAACATTATGCAGTGGTACCAGTGACCAGTTTTTTTTGGCAGGAGATTAGAAAACCATCAGTCCCTGGCTTTTTCTCAGCCTGCCCTATCACAAGTAGAATTTATTGTTGCTGGGATACTGTCACCAGGACATTCACTGGACGTTTTGCTTTGCTTATCTTTTGCTCTTCAAAGTGCTACATATTCCCTGTCTTTTACCTAACTCCCTCATTACTATTCCATCCATTGCTTACGCCTTTACAGTTCCTCCAGTTGCCTTCATGTGATCTTGCTGCCTTATTTTCTGTCGGTGACTTCAAATTCCACTTGAGTGCATGCTCCTTTTACTGCAATAAAGGAAAATAAACCTATACAGATGGAAAGCTACCTCTTCTGCTGCTTGGGAAATGGCCTCTGCAAGCTCTCCATGAGAGGAATCACTTGGCTAGGCTTGGAAAAGACTGACGAGCACGACATCAAGGACAGCCATCAAAATTGGAAATGCTCATTACGGCTTCCTCTACACTTCAGTCAATCACATTTGCTTCTACTTCACTGTATCAATATGCACTGGCATGGTCCAAAAAAACCATAGAGACTGAGCAAAGACCAACAGTGAGTTTCTGCTGTTTCAGGAGATAAAGACCTTGTTCAACATACTTGTTCAAAGGAGTGGCTCCTCTAAGCACCCTTCTAGAGAATTAATTAACAAGAAAAATGTCATTGCATCGATCTGTAATTTGTCCTTAATTACTTTAGGATTGAAATCAAAATGTAAAGATTTCCATAATACTGTTAAGAAACTGTTTTAGTACAAGGAAAATAAATAAAACCTGTCCTTAATGTCTTGGGATGCAATGGACTCATTGCTAATGACTTTTCACAAGCGCTAACAATGATATTTACAGAAAAAAGGAAAACTGAAGAATGCCATGAAATGGTATTTGAGCATTGTTTCTATTTTCTATATCTATCAAAGATGTACAGCCTTTCTTTAACAGAAGGCATGCAAAAAGCACAAGGATCTCTCATTTCTTGGATGGTTAGTCAAGACTTACTGTTCAGCAGATGTGCATAAGAAGTGTTTCTTCTGCACTGAATAAATGTCCTTCCTTACAGGCATTTGTTTTTTGATACTCAGCTGAAGTGGCCTGTTGGGAGATCAGAGACAGAGAAACTCAGATGACTGGCTTGCTTCTTCTGTTTCCTTTGGCAAGAAATTGGGTGCTAATTTAAAACAAAGCGTTGGCTTTTTTATGGGGTGTGTGGGCTGGCAGCCTTATGCTTGCAAAGGCATGCAAGGCTACAGGCAATGCCTTTTTTTTTTTTTCTTTAAATAAACCCAAAAGGTCCACTGTCCATTTTCATCAATGTAAATGCTGTATAGGTATTCCCAGTTACTGCTTGTGTCTCAGCTCCTGTGAGGGTGATGGCAAAACTCCTAAAGCCACACTATTTTATGACTCCAAATACCAACATTTTTTCCTCCCACATCAAGAAACCACATGTAGTGGCATCATCTATTGCATCAGAAACTCCTGTAAAGAAGCCACATCTACTGGAACAGCCCCTTCAGCCAACTTTGGCACTTACCAAGTAGTTCACTATTGCTGACTGCTCCGTTTGCTTTGCCATTACTATGGTGGTGTGATAACTTTTCTTTCACATACTGAAATGATGAAATGATGTATTTTGTATGTGTCCTAAGAATTCGTAAGAGTCACTGGATTTTAAACCATTCCTCTCTAACTTGGCAGTTCCTGTTGTGATGCTGGGTTTAACACTGCAAACTAGTACCAGACTGATCAGATTAGTTTCTTCATCTCAGGGCTAGCTCATTAGTGACCTTATCAGGATTTGTCCATGTAGACAGAGAGCAAACTCAAGCATGACTTGCAGAGCACTATTTCTCAGCAGTAATTCCCTTCATGGACGCTCCTCGTGCGCCACACAAAGCAAGCCTGTTCACTTTGCAAGCAGAGCAAACATTGTCCGTATCGGTCCCTGAGGGAAACCACTCTCCTGTAGTCTCTGCAAGGACAACAGAAAGCAAGCAATCTAGATCTTGGGGGCAGTGGGGGAATCACCTTCTAAAGAGTAGCCTTCTCCATTTGCTCTCCACAGGGACCAGCCCCCTAATTAAAACATTTCTTTAGGATCTGCATTGCCTCCCACTCCTCTGCCAGCGTGGCGAGGAGCAGTGATGGTGGCAGGACCTCCTGCTCTGGATAACACACATAGATCTCCCAGGCCAAGACCTGCGCCTGGGGATGGAGTGAAAAGGTCAGCCACAAGCGGATGAGGAGCTGGTGATGACCAGGAGGGCCCTGGCAATCGCCAGCTCTACTAATTGCCTAAATTCACTCATTTTCCTACAGTGCAAGCAGATGAGGAACCTGAATAAATTGCTGGGGCAGATTATATATAACCCTTTGCTGCGGGTAGGTTGTAGAACTACAGGCTAGCTTTTAAAAACTCTCTGACCTCCACAATCATATTTTTTCATGTAGTAATTTCCTAATTAACAATTTATCCCCTTTGAAGACTTGCACTTTTTTTTTTCTTTTCCAACAGCAGCAAAATTATTTATCCCATTTCTTCACGTAGAGGCTCATTTTATGTTCTAATGAACAATGGTAAGAAGAGAACAGTACAGGAAAACACACAAAGTTACCCCCTGCCCAGATCAGAGAGAAATTTCTCATGACACCTGCTGCCAATTAAACCCTTGCATGCTTGAATTTACAATTAGTAGCCTTCCTGTAAGGGGACTGAAGCATGCGATCCCAGCTGCTGTTCAGCACTACCCTTTGCCTCCCTGGGCACCTAGAAGGGGCCAAATCCTGCTCTTTTGTGTTACAGCATCCAAGGAGGAACTTCTCTCTCTCTCTCTGCACTAAGGGGGCACTTTGGCACGCACCAGGTTGGCACCTCTGTTTTTATGCACCTTTGACTTGACATGAATACATCTCTTGTCTGTGGGGAAAGATGTATATTTTCCTACAAGAAATATTTGGATTGGGGGTCCTCCTGTGCATCTGCATCAGCCCTGTATCAGGCCGCTGTCCTTCAGCCTGTTGGACTGTGCTTGCAGGAGAAGCCTCTCCTCCTCCACCCATGGTGGTGACTGCTTAAGTTATCCTACCTTAACTGCCAATTCTTCCACTCAACAGACAAAACCAGCTTTAACTTACTCGCTCCTTACTGGACATGACTGAGGAAGGATCTTTCTCACTTTGCTTGTGTCCCAGTAACCCGCTGTGCTGCTCCTCCTCCAGAGGTCCAGGGTATAAAACAATGAACAGCTACAACTATTACATCTGATAGCTACAGATCTTTTTTTTTTCAAGTTTGTCCTGGAATGTGGAAGGCCAAGGAACCTTCTGTAACATCAAATTAACTTGCATTTAAACTTGTACACTATCAAGTACTCAGTACAACTTTTCAGTCCAGTGTTCTGTTGCAGTATAACAATACTTTGATTTTGCCCATCTGAAAATATTTCTGTGCTACATAAAGTGAGTCAGCTGTGCAGAGTGCAGAACACTGAATAGAAATACTGTATGGAAATATGTAAAGAATACGGTTCTTTGAAGTATTAGTGGCATTTGAAAGCTATCTAGTGCTTTAAAGAACAGTATTTTATTAAGTATTTCAAAGGAACTTTGGAACTATTATTTCTTATTTTGCTATTAAAACCTGTAAGTTTGAAAAATAATCATTATAGGACCTTTGATGAAAAAAATCTATGAATAAAATAAATTCTGAAGGCTCGTTTCACACTAAGTTATATTAAAACATTCCTTCATCTCCCTTATTAATTTAATTAACATCTCAGAAAGTATCTTAAATATTAGGAATAATATTCTACTAAATAATCCAAACTCCCTATGGCTTCTTAAGTTTTCCTCCATTAGCACACTATGATATTTCTCACTGCTTTCCGGTGACCTTTAAATAAACTTTTTGGGTTACTAATTAGCATGATAAACAATAGATTCCCATTTCACGGGCAATTTCATGGTCAAGCAACCTACTAGAGACAGGTTGCACGCTCTGCAACATTCGCATCTGCATCAAGCATGGGAGCATCTCTGTAAAATACATTTTCTTTCAGCAGTATCTCCAGGAATGCACATCAGTACGTTTTTGCTTAATTCCTGGTAACTGAGCCTAATTCTTTCATTAGCATGCGTAAGATCTTAGAGGAGCGGTCTCACACGGAAGGGGAAAGACATGTTTTAGGACTCACAATAACAGTGCAGCCTGACAGCAGGGACATTTGGTGCACCGTGGAGGAACAATATACATTGCACCATTGTCACAGTGAATTTCTTATCCTTCTGTTTCCAGGGCAAGTTTCTCTTGTCTCTTCTCAATTACGCTTCATTTGTTTTTATCACAAAATTTAATTTGAAGCAGTTGTTTCGCAGATTGGTTAAAGCATTTTTTTTAAAGTTTCAAGCAAGAGAAGACCAAGTGATTACTGGTATTGTATCTAAAACGTTGTGGCGTAGTATGGGGGATGATGGTGGCGGGAATGTTGCAGGTACATGGGAAGGAGCAGTTTGCATGTCTGTGTATGCTGCAGCTCAACACTATTTCTGCCCGGCTAGGACCACACACCTGCCTGCCTTGCTCCCCAAAATCCTTGAGGGGCTCCAGCTGGTGCAACTCCCCTGGAATCACAATGGTGTGCTCGCTCTGCCACTGTCACCAGCCACCGCAGCTTGCCTCCCACTGCCAGGAGAGGACAGCCAGCATCTATGGCACCAGAATGGGCAGGAAACACCTCCTAAGATTTCAGTGTTGCTGTTGAAAGTAGGAAAAAAAAAAAAACAAACCCACACCACAACAAAAAGGAAAAAAGCCCAAGCAAGCAACAAGTCATGGTTACAAAGTACACAAGGAGATTTGAAGAGAGAAAGGCTTGTCTTCCTGCAGGTCACTGGGATGACTGGGTGGGAGAAGCAGGGGATGAAAATCAAGCTAGAAGACAAGGGTGGGGTGATTAAGGGGAAGAAGTGCTTGATCTCAGTTGGGGAGATTGTTTCTAGACTCATTTTTGCCACTGACCTTTAGGGGAAACAGAACCTGTTCCACTCTCGCCCCATCCTTCCTCACCATCTGTTCTCCCTGTTCTGGGGAGATCTTCAGGACATGGACTACCTCCTGCTGTGCCTTTGTACCACCACTAGCACGGTGGGGCAGACCCTGCTCCAAAGTTATATCACTGATTACAGAGTCCCCAAGTCACAGGACAGCCGAGGCCGGCAGGGACCTCTGGAGACCATCCCATCCCACCCCTGCTCAAGCAGGGGCAGCTACAGCAGGTTGCCTGGGGACACCTTGCAGGCCACCCCACTGGCCACTGGGCCAGCCTGTAATTCATCCCTGAGGGCAGCCCATCAGCATTTACTGGTAACTCAGATTAAACCGACAGCTGCTTCTTCCTATGGATCTGATAATCTGGTTTTGCCCTCTGCTTCTCATCTCTGGCAAAGACAGCATGGAGGAGGTGGACAGAAGGAAATCTAAGTTCTGTACTTTGAAAAAGCAGGGAAGGTCTGAAATGGGAAGGGAAGGGTTTGGTGTCCCACATGGGCACGAAGGAGGAACACAAACCAACCTTGAGGAGGCTGAAGGTATCCACGCTGGCTGCTGCTGCCCTTGCATGGTGGGGAAGTCACAGGGGTGGCCACAGGAGCAGGGTCCCCAAGCACCCATGGGCAAATGCTCCCAGGGCTCTACGGCCCTTCACAGAGATTCGAGACATTTGTGAGCAGCAGAGGATGGGAAGATAAACTGTTGCAACAGCAGCAATGCAAAAAAGAGAAGAGGAAAACCATGAAACAATGGTCTATTTGGTAAAAAAAAAAATAGGTAAAAGCTGCAGGTACATCAGGGGCAGGTTTTCATCCCCCCCCTCCCTGGCTTTACCAGCCAGTTGCCATAGAAACCCATTACTGCACAGCTCTAGGGCCCCAAATGCTGCAAACCTCCCCTGATGCTAAGGAAACCCACCCTCCATGCCATGCATGGGAAAGGACTGCCCTTCCCCACCCCGGGAACCAGGGCGCAGACAGCTGCAGAGTGCTGAGCTCGTACAGCAGAGCTTCCTAGATGGTGTTCTTACTTATTTTAAGTGAGTTACAGGTAATCTTTCATTTTATATCTACATGCCCATATATGAAAATAACATTATGTGCATCATTTTCTGGGAATATACTTATACTGCGGTGCACTAGATAAAGTAAATATTGTATTGATGGAAAAGAAATAACAAAATATTAAAGAAAAATCAATAAATGCTTTAAAATCTCATCCTTCAGCCTTACTTAACTTTGTTTAGGCAGGCAATAGGGTTCCCAGGAGCTCTGAAAATGGGCATGCTGCAGTGCTGAGCTGACCGCACTTACTGCCCAGAGCAGCATAAGCTGGAGAGAGAGGAGCAGGTAACCTTCTCACAGAGACATCAACACTTTCCTAGTGCCTGACAAAAAGCACTGAAGAGAGAAGCTGGGTTTTTTTATAACCCAGGCCTATGTTAATCAACAATTAGTATTCATCTGGGCACCTCTGAACTGGCCCATTACACTGACTACTGCCAGCTGTGATGCTCCTCCAGCTGTAGGGCAAGCAAAGGAACTCACCAACACTTTCCTAATTGTTAAAATAAAGAAACCTTAGCTTGTTTCACCTTTTTTAAATGGAGATATTCAGTGTCATCTCTGTTTTCCAGATGAGGAAAATGGCAGGGGAGCGGGTGGGCTGGGGGCTATGCTGCATTTCTGCCACACTCATTCAAAATGCAGAAGTTGCTGAAGTTAAATGCTTTTATATAGGCCAGTTCTCTTTCAAAAGTGGGTCCAGAATTAGGTTAGTAAGTCATTATTTACACACAAGATGATGTGGCCTGGTTTTCCAAAGTGCTGAATACCCAGCCCAGAAGTTCCCTTGTGGGGCTGGAAACCTTTATTTTCGGCACCTCATTTTATAAAAAGACCATCTGTAACAGCTAGCTCGAGCTGCCTTGTGATTAATTCCAAGTTACATAAGCCATTCATGAATAAGCATTATTTTTCATATATTAAACTTCCAGAGACAGGTTTCAGAACTGAATTGGTATTTAGCAAGGTAGGCCTCAGAAATTATCAATTAATGCTCCTTGACATTTTGTAACTATGTTAATTTATACTAAACCTGCTGCAGCTAACTTTGCATAAGATAACTCCAAGCCTCAGTCATAAACTAAAAAGACTTATACAGTTCAGGAGCATTATGGCCTCTTTTTATCATCTTTTTGACATAATGCACATTGTGTATGCAATGCAGTGAAGATAAACACATATATAAAGCAGGCAATTGCCTCAGTTCACACAGACTATCATATTTATGACCATTTGCAGAGGCTTAATATAATTCATTTACTCTGGGTGCTAGAGTAAATACATCATTATAAACCCATGAGCCAGGCTGTGAGAGGCAGGTATCAAGACTTGCTGCCATCCAGCTAAGTCAGCAAAAGCTCCTCGCTCCTTTCAAAGGCAGTTAGTGGTGGCCAGGGGGAGACTGGTGGGAATTGCTGGGTTCATGAGAAGCAGGTGATCCCTGTGTCAAGCAGCCACCAACGGCAGGGTGTTTTCACAAGGAGCTGGTGTACTTTTGGCAGGGGAGGGATGGTGGCAGGGCCGACCACAGCCGTAGCTCCTCCTGGTCCAAAGGCTTTGTGTCCCTCAGGCTCAGGTATCACCCACGGGCTAAAGAGGATGGAGAGCAAGATTCGACATCAATGTGAGCACGGGTCTTTGAGCAGAACACGGCGAGAAGGTGGGGGAAACACTGTGCAGGTCCCACCTGTGACAGCTCTGACTGGCTGCTGTGGCGCTGGGTTTGCTCTCACGCTGGAAGAAACCCAGCAGTTTGGTGAACTGCAGCTGCCAGCCCCACAAACACCTTCGATTAATGATGGGGGATGGCTTCCCCAGACACTCTGCCCACTGAAATTGCCACTAATATTGGTACACTACATATGACTAATCAGGGGCAATTAAAGCCTAATTACTCTTTCTCTGTTGTGCTTGCTGCAATCACTCACGCTGCTACGAAGGAGCGGAGGGTGGGCAGGCAAATGCACCATTTGGCCTTCCTATCATTTCACACCCTATTTGATCTGATGCAAAACGGGGAAGGCAGTAAAGAATCAAATCAGAAAAACCATTTAACCTCACAGATTATGAGAGGATATATCACTCAAAATGCAGCATTTACCAGATTCTCAGTTAAACCGGTATCAGCCTCTCTGACTTGAATCCTAAAGACATACAGGCTTACAGGCACATAACTGTGACTTGACAGCACAGGGAGTTTTAGATGAATGTTTAGTAACTGTAGTTTTTGATAGCTATTTCCAGAAATCAGAAACATTTATATCTTCAACAATCATTGTCTATTCTATTCCATAAAGAATATGAGAGATTATAGGAGATAAAACACATGCCAATTTTTTAAAAAAAGATCATAGGGAGTGATAAGAAATGAATTACACAAACACCGTGAGAAAACCAAAAAGAGAAGGGCTGTTCTACAAGAAACATAGTAGATACCTTGATATAGTATCGCTTTAGGAAAAGAAAAAGGGGGGGATAAATTAAGCACTTCCTTCTGTAAGTAAGTTTTAAAGTAATCTGATTACAACAGCTCCCACTAGCACCATTCCATGGCAGCAAAGAATAAAATCAATAATGAACATCAACATTTCCATTTTGTTTAGTGGTTTTGTAACTCAGCCACGAGAATCTGCTTTTCACTTATGGCTTGGCCAAGGGAGGGCCACAACTAATCCAGCTAGAACTTCTCCAGTTGACATATCCAGGAATTGCTTATTTATTGATTAACAAAGAACATGGCTTCAAAGGTGATACTGTGGTATCATTATTTGGAGAAAGTACAAAGCTTTTAGGATTTAGGGCTTGATTGGACTAATGCTGCTGGAGGGTTTTACAGAATTTAGTATTTAATGGTCATCTAACATCAGGATGCTGTTGTCTTAATCTATCCTTGAATATTAAAATCTCAAAGTAAAGACTAATCCTTGTCCCCAGAGGTTCAAACAGATAAAACAGAGAGGAAGTGGAACTCAAAACCATGGTTCTACACGTCAGTGGCACAGTGAACAGACACCAGGCTCTAAGGTCATCATCTACAGCTTTTCCCACCAGAGTTTTCAGTCTCTGCTATAAAATAGTTTCCTTCCACTGAAGTCAGAGTGATGCAAAACGTGTCTCAAGTCTGTACCCAGCATTTCACCTGTCTACACACAATTAAGCTGTCCCTGCAGTAATCCACACCTTGAACAGCCATTGATTTCCATGTCCACACAGCTGCCCACATCTAGGCAATGGTTTCCTGCATTCATCACTCAGCTGATGAGGCTGGCAGTAGCAGATTGCTGCAGCTCACTATAACAATACTGTTTCCATATTTCTAAATATTCTACCCTTGTATGACATAAATCACGCCAGAAAAAACTAACTGAAAATCCAAAATTTGCCCATGTTGAGGCAGAGCAGTCTGTCCCTGTTTCTCTATCAGTACCTGGAGGTTGGCAGTGATAAGAAATGACTCTTTAGGAAAAAGGTGAGCAGCAATTGCTACAGCCAGCAGAGGCAAAATACGCTAAGCCTACTGTACAGCACTGGCTTCTGTGATATTCCTCTTCAAAGCCTAATAAGTATTTCCTTTCAGAAATAAAGGTAGGACAAAAGACTATAATGTTGCACTGCTGCGGTTTCATGAAACAAATAAATATGGGTCAGTGGAAAATTCATCCCCTTTCCCAAAAGCCTAAGATTCTGCTAAACACTCCGAAAATCACCTTTGCGATTTGGCGGAGCTTGCGTGGTGTCCCCAGGGACCAGCAGAAAAGGCAGGGTGCAGGTTTCAGCTGACAGCCCCCCCCTCTCGGCCTGGCTCAGGGTTGTTGGTGCCTCGGCAGTGCCACCAGCCCCATCCCGGGTGCAGCCGCTTACGCTGCAGCCAAAGGACATAAGCGGCTGGGTGGGCCACACTGTGGTGCACTGTCCTGACCAAACCTAAGGAATTTTAATCTACTGGGGTTCAAATGCCTGGGGCCAACTCAGGGGAGTATTAACCATATTCCTATTTCCCTTTGAAATAGCACTGTTGCCTTTTTTTTTACTATGAAGAAAACTTACATACTTGCTTAAATCTGGCACTGAAGAGCTGTTTTCTTCTCACGAGCTGCCATCTGCCATGTTTTCTGATTCAGAGAACTCTTTCTCAGAGGTACAAAGCAAGTATAAAATCTGAGATCATGGGAGGCTACTGGAACCTAGGCTGAGCTCACCAGAACTGATACGCTGAGGAACACCAAGCGACAGGCGAGGCTGAGGCTGGCCAGAGCATCGCTGCTTGCTGCCCCCACCTCCCTCCTCTGGCACGCACAGACCTCAGAGTGGGATGGCGGTGCTGCAAGTAAGAGCAACAAAAAGGAAAAAGAGGTGAACATTTTTCTAACAATAGTTGCAGATTTCCTAATCCCATGTCCTCTGGACCACCTTGAAGGTGCTCTGAGTCTGTTGAGCACAGGCTAAAGCAAGTGTGTTTTGTCACACAGAGAAGCCTGAGTTGTCTCGCATTGCAGGAGCAAGCAGACCTTTCTGAACCACTAATGAGCAAATAATTCACTTTCAACTACAAATAGACAGTCTTGTGTAAACTCACAGAATGATCCTAGACTGTACATGAGCCAAAAGCAATAAATGCTCTGCACTATGTCTTGACAATAAAGCTAATGTACATGGCTTGTTTCATCAGAAAGCACAGAGCCTTGTTAGCTCAAGCATCCTTCAGCAGAATTTCGAAAGAGTTGGATTACACTCTATAAAAGCCCTGGCACCACGTCTGTTAAATGACATGGCAGTTTTTACACTTGCTGCGACCGCTGGAGTAATTTCCTCCTTTGCAAGGCCACACTCTGTAACACAATGCAGCTGGAGAAATCAATATTATCAGTGCTCCACACCAGCCTGTGTGCTGCTTGGGCTCTTCTGAGAGGTTCAACAGTGGCGTGACCCTCTCCAACCCATGCAGAATATATTTCAAATGTAACACACTGCATACCTGGTGAAGCCATGAATTTGCGACAAGAAAACATCAAGGCAGTTCACGCTGGCCAGCTGAATTCCCTAAGTGAGGGATAACAAACAGAGGGATAAAGTCGGGAGGAGCTGAGAAGAGTTGAGCCTAATAAAATCTTCAGCCCTGGGGCAGAATACAACTGAGACTAATGCCTCAATAAGACTGGCATTTGTTTCTCAAACATGGACACTTTTCAACACATGGTGTAGGATGGATTATACAGATCACCTCAAGGTTAACATGGGCATTCGTGAGGAAAGAAGCCTCCTCCATTTGTAATCTCAGGAACGAACGGATACAGTCCCTGTGTGTCACAACACAAATCACCTCCCAGTGCCCTTGGGTTTTGCCACATCTCTATTTTTTTGGGGAGAGGATCAGAAGGCTTAAGAAACACTTTTGGTTTTTTCCCAATGAGAAAATAAGAAATGGTAGGTTCACAATAAATGGATATTTGTACAGAAAGCCATTTATTTGGAGATGAGATATTTCCAGTTTTTAGAAAAAGCCCCCTTTTCCAGATTCCATGTCTGCATTTCATGGTTCCCACTCTCTCACCTTTTTTGCTGTCATTTCCCCCACTGAGAAAAACTAAGGGAGAAAAACAGCATGAAGAAGTTCTGCCCAGATTTAAAGTAACAGTACATTCAGAAAAGCACTCATTTTCTGAAGGGCAACTTTTTTCGGACAGTTTTCCAACAGGAAAAACAGGGATATCTGCAGAAGGTTAAATACTGTTGGTGTAACCAAACTCGGTGGCTTCACCAGTTTTATTGATGGTTTTGTGATTGCTTCACCTTAGCCAGTTTGGGTTCAAACCACATTTCAAAATTTGGGAATATACCAACCAAGGGCTGTTTGGTTCCTTTCAGAGCAAGGACAGCTTTGAGAGCTGGAGGTCTGAGACCTGCTGGGCTGCCCAAGCCCCAGGAGATCCCTCAGGGCTGGAGGCCCAGGAGGTGGCTGGGAGAGGAACCAGCTATGGGTTACAGGCCTCAGGGCACCCCCCCCCAGCGCTGATGTGCAGACCCACGTTCTGCAGAGACACGCACCTGGTGGTACCGATGCTTTGGCTCCCGCCCGTATCTAAAACACACAAATCTCCAGAAACTGAGATCTGCATCTTACCCAGTGCTGCAGCTCATCGTTGTGCTCCCCGCCACGGGTGCTGGTGGGAGGAGAGGTGATCAGCAGCGCGACGGGGGAGCAATCAGGAGGAACAGATCACAACAGACAGCAATCTGGAGACTGTAAAAATGAATAGTTTGTGTTTCACTGATTTTGATGTGGTCGTATCATTTGTAAATTATATACCCAGCTATTTTTCCAGTTAGCCATTATTCTGTCAGGCAATCGGCTGCCAATTCCAGCCCTCCTAACCATATGCACGGCTGTAAACCTTGAAAGCAGCTGTCTCCAAAGCAAGCCAGTTCAGGAAGAATAGGGAAACAAATTACATAAAAGCAGATTAACTCCTCTTTAACTTCCTTCAAAATATTTCTTCCCCACAGCCTCTGTAATCCCATTTTTTAAGGGAATTTGGTCTCTTTATTTGTTATACTTACCAGTATGACTTGAATTTAAAGCTTTATATTTCATGTTTCTGTCCATGGACCTGTTGCAACTATAATCCTCAGGCTTTTCAATGGTGGCAATGGCACTTTGAGCAGTTTTCAGCCTGTGGCATTGATACTTCCCACAAGACAAAGATGGCCAGGCATGCTCAGTGCATTTAGTTGAGCAGTTTCTCAGTAGGCAGTGGCAATATTCAGACAGTCTTGGGGTTTTTATTGTTTTCTCTTTTAACTTTGGACTGCTTGGATACGTAACTCTCTCTTAACATCTCAGAGATGGGCGAGCAAGCCACCGAGCCAGCAGTCTGGGTTTAACTGGGACTGACAAGATGGAAAGATAGCATGTAAGGACATTTCTAACAAATATGGTAATTACAAGGTTTCAAAAAGTGTCATAATTTCTTCCTAAGGAAGCCAACTATTTAGAACAGACTCTTAAAATAATGGCAAAATGCTTCTGTGTGCACACCAGTCTTCATTATCT
Organism: Strix uralensis; assembly: GCF_047716275.1. Classification (NCBI taxonomy): domain Eukaryota; kingdom Metazoa; phylum Chordata; class Aves; order Strigiformes; family Strigidae; genus Strix; species Strix uralensis. The sequence continues at coordinate 11,987,720 of NC_133981.1, forward strand.
AGCTTAAATACAATAAACCTAACTAAATGCAATGTAACCTCCCACATCCTCTCCATTGTGCTCTAAAACCTTTATTTTTCTGTCTGAAAGATAAAAAATATGGAGAACAGCTTACCAGGTTCCTAAATGAGTAAGGAACATCCCTGCGCGGTGGGTGCTGCACACCAATGGCAGCATGACCACCAGGGTGAGGCCAGGGCACCCCAGCAGCTGAGCGGGGTCTGGTCAAAGCTTGGGCACCCCAGGGCTGCACAGAAGAGCACAGAACTTCAAATCAGGCAATAAGAGCTTTGTCTAGAGGATGTCTGACTTTATTCCTATGTTATTGTGAAGAAGAGGTCAAAGGCGAAGGTCAGGCAATGAAGGTGGACCAGCCCTGGTGTGGGACCATGGGAGGGTGAAGCGCCCACAGAGCCCTACCTAAAATGAGGGTGCAGCATGGGAAAGCGAGGGTCCTGGGGGAAGCATTGCTGCAGTCCCAGTTATAAGCAGGAGTGCAGTTGGAAAGGGAGGAGAATAGCGGAGGAGACGGCATTAGAGCCAAGGTTTAGAAAGATAGAGGGTACTCAGAGGTGGGCGCAAGGGCTGCTTGGAGCTTGTGGACAACGTTTACTTATTCTGCCCTCTATGAAGACCCTCTCTAGTTTCGTTACCCAGAGAAAGACCTTGAGGCTTGCAGGAGAGCTGCTCTACCGACCCACGGGCAGCCTGGGCTGTGGCTCCACCACTGAAATCCCATTGCAGCAGAGGAGCCCCAAGGAAGGAGCCGGGCGTCCACCCCATCTCACTCTGCTGGGCTCAACGCTCCAGGAAAATCGCGTGCAACGTGGGAGGAGAGGGAGACTGGGCCCTTTGGGGAGAACAAGAGATCAGAGAATTCAAAACTGAATGAGCTCCCTGTGCCCTCTGCAATTAAAGTGAACTTGAAAGAGTTTCAATTTGGTGATATCATTAATTTCCCCTCTTCCTCCTCCCTCCTGCTGCAGTTCAGAAGAGTCCTTTTCAACTGTTTATTGACTGTGTGATGAAAGACTGAGCTGAAGAGACCCTAAGAAAAGGAAAGTTTGAAAAGTTTTCAGCCCTTTCATCAGTTCTTTAAACAATGTTCAGAAAAACATGAGAGAAAGACTGTGTTTGAGAGAAATATTGTAATTAAAGCTGTGTGCAGTGGGCTTTGCTGTCCGAATGTGACTCGAATACTTGCAGCCCTATGTCGTGTGAAGATTTAGTTCGCAATTTTGTCACAAACAAGGCTGTTAAGAAACACATTTATACTTACCCAGTTATTCGCTTTATTTGCTAAGGAACAAAATTGCTTTGGTACACCATCTAGGTAGGAAACGCAGCATACTACAGTTTAAAAATCAATGTGTGTGCACAGAACATGCATACAGCATGAAGCCAGGGATTTTGGGGAGCATGGGATGGTACAGTGTGCCAAGCACCTCTGAAATAAATCCGGAGTGCAGGGCACCCCATGCATGTATGGGCAGACCCCATGGGCTCGTCTCATCCGAGGAGCCTGTGCCTGTCAAAAGAACATGCAGGAATATTTTTTAACATGTCCATCTTTTTCTGCCAAAATTTCCATCCTTTTCAAGACCACACCTGAAGATTTCTGCCCCATGTTCCTTTTCCTGTAATTCTTTACACAGACTTGTCCTGTAGCTGGAGCGCAACTGAGTCTTGATAACTCACAGGATGGGAGCAACAGCGGGATGAGTTTCTATACCAATATAACTGGTGTAAAATGCCCTTGCCTGAGTCTACTCAGACAACACAAGCCAATGGGAAGAGCTGCCAAATCTCACTTTTCATGACTCTTAAAATGGAAGAAATACTCAGAAATATCCCAAACCCATCAAGTTTCCAGGGCACAGTTTGCCCACAGAAAGGATCAAAGACTTCAAACAACTCCGTTTCATTGGCACAGATAGATCAAAGCTGCTTTCAAAGTCCAGCCAGCCACAAAGCAGTGACAGGGACCAGTCCCTGATCAAAAGCGTGTGGGCAAACACGTGCGGTTTGCTGGCAACATCTGATCAGAACTTCACTGTGTGACAGCTTTGTTGTCATGGCAAGAGACGAAAGCCTGACAAGGGACTACTCACTCCTGGATGTGGTGGAGGAGGAGAAGCACAGCCACACGCTCCACGGCTACTCATGGGAGTCAGCACTTACAAATAGCTCCCGGCTTCTCACAATTACAATTAAGAAGGGAAACCTCCAGAATCACAAGACCATGTCACCACACTGCTGTGAAGGCACCAAGTGGGAATCCCTGGGGTGAGGCTGCTGGCTGGCCACAAGCTGGCAGCCCGTGCCAACGGTGACCATCTGGCCTGCCTTTGGGACCCGCTGGATATGGCTCCTCTGAGTATTAATTTTTGTTGAATAAAGGTTTTCTGACATCCTGTTTACATCTGCTGGAGTCCGTTAGTCCATTGATACAGCACGGTGCTGAAAGCACCTGACAGTTGGCTACTGTCCCCAAACTTGGCATTAGTCACAAGCAGGGAGCACGAGGGAGCAGCAGAAACTAAAAGGCTGACTGACATCTCTGGGGCAGGACTGAACAGAGCAGGAAGGGTTAACATGGTAATCAAATTAGAAAGCAGTCCTAATTATTTCAGCAATCAAAAGCAATGACTCACCTTATCAGGCAGCCAACTAATACCATCACAGACATTTTCCTTGTTTATTTTCTTGTCTTCTCAGACTAGAAGGAGAACGTGGGGGGATCCCATTCCTGGCCATCTGGCAATAGTGTGAAAAATACGGTAAGAGATATTGTACAGTTGTCTCAGTAACTCCCTTCTAGATGATAAATTCGCATGTTCTCATGATCTTAGATTTGATTTTTTTCTAGGCTTTACTCACCCGTGACTGCAACCCTAGGAGATCTGTCCATTTACAATCCCAATCTCAATCAGCTTACTTCCGGTGCCTTATTAAAACTGTGGTTCCCAGAGAATAATTTTTACTCAGAATTTAAAATTTTATACAGTGGAGTCATGAGTGGTGGGTCTGGCAACTGCTCACACTTTCACCTGAAGGCTGCCTTGAGCATCTGCACTGGTACTTGATGGTGTAAGTTCCCACACAGCTCATGGACTGACCATCAGGGACAAGCCGAAACTTGGCTCTGTGCTTGGCAATACTACATTTTTGCACTAGTGGCTTCCCTAGCACTACAAATTTAAGCCAAATGTGGTATAATTACATAATCACACAGCTCTTAGCAGAGAGCAAGCCATGGCTGTCCTGAAACCTGAGTAACGGACCAAGGTCAGCCCAAGATCCCTGACATTCCAGGCATGACACTCTCCTTGGCAGCTGCAGTTGTCTCCCACGTACTCTCGCCTTTGTCTCAGAAAGACTGAAAAATGAAAATCAGCTCCCATCCAACTTTGCTTCTCCTTCTCTCGTACAAAGCTGCTCCGTAAATTGCCCTCAACGCTGCTGTAGAAATAAGGCAGCTGCTGAGAGCCTGAAGAGCACCGCACGCATGGGAAGCAGTCTCCTAGCAATAAGGAAGATATAAAAGCCCTCAAAATAGCTCCTCCTTCCATTTCTTTTCAGTGACTTATACTGTACAATATGGTTTTGGGGTTGGGGGTTTTTGTTGTGGTTTTTTTTTTTTTTTTTTATACTTTCTTACAGCAAAACCACTCATCCTGCATGTGTCAGGTGAAATGAGGCAAGGAAAAAGGGGCATGCACTGCCTGCATTTAAGAACACAGGAACATCCCAGGTGTCCCACACAAGCTGAATGCATTTCACATTTTCTTGCTGACACAAGAGAACAAGCTGTAATCGCTGCAATGATTTGCAGTTACGAGGCATTTTGCACAGCCTGGGCAGGCTAACCATCTACTCTGCCTGCTACTCCCAACACTTGGTGTTAGATACATTGTAAAACAGAAGGTAAATAGTTTTGAATGTGCCTCGTGTTTGGAAATCAGGAACAATCACACTCAAGGCAATGGAGTGATACAGCTCTGAAGTTGGTGTGAGGGAAGAATTATGTTGTCTGACCCGACACAGGTTTTAGCAGCAGTAGTAAGTAAAAAAGGAGCAGGTTTCCCGTGCCGCTAGCAGATTTACACCACCTCACAGCCAAGCTGCCGTGAAGGACTGTGGAACTGTCCAAGATGGCAATAATTATTTAAAAACCAAACACACAGAGGTGAATGGCTAAATTTGCCTTCAGTCCCAGAAGTACCTAGACATGTTTCTGAAAACCCCCATAATTTTCTTCTCTTTTTTTCCTGAATAATCCTCACCCTCCAGTTCTGTTTGAAAGATATCTAAAAATAGTTCCAGAGAAGAACTCTAATGAATTATGCAATGGACATATGCTCTCGCATCAAATCTTGATGTTTACTTCATCTGATGTCATGCAGAAGATTGAAGCTTGGGACTGTGCTGGGAATGATCCCAGATATGCAGTAGGATTCTAGGTCACATCACTTCATCTCTGATCAGGCGTGGGAGCACCTGGGAGAGCAGATGGCTAGACAATGCAGCTATCACTGGTGGTTTTAATTTTCCTGGATTAAGAAGCAAGTACTGTGCAAGTAGTTTGATTTGCTAAAGACGCAGCAGCAGCCCTGGCACAGGAAAAACCTTCCAGAGCTCTCATGATGAACCGTGTTCTCTTGGAGTTTCTGGTAGGATTGCAAATCTACAGACAACTCATTCACCAGTCACGTTCCAGTTATTTTCATTTTTATCACATATCTCTAAGAAATATCCTGCCAAAAAGACAATTTAAAATCTATCTTCCAGCCATAAAAAGTGCGGTGCGCTTTCTCCCAGCGTGACTGTAAACAAGGGGAGAACAAAAATCTTGAAACCATTTTGTAATTCTTTGCAACTGCATCTCCTTGCCATTGTGAATCTGCAGCCTTCAGATCTGTTCGCTGCAAACCTAGGTTGTTTCCAGAGCATCCTCATCCAGCACCGCCTTATTCAGAGAACACACTGGATACCGCAAACCAGCAGCTTTCTTCCCTTAGTCCTCACCCAGGTGAGCTGGCTGCAAGCCATTGAATTAGCTGCTGTCTCCTACACTCTGGCCAAAAATGCAGCTGGCATGAGCTGGGACTACTCATGAAAGTCACAGCTGGCAGCACCAAGCCCTAAGAACTGTTAATCTTAACAATGATCTCTCACCAGGAGCTTTTGGAGCTGAGCTTGGGGGAATCTTGTCCTGAACAGTAAATAAAGAAAGAAGTATTGTCCTAGAAAAAAGAACTGCTAATCTTAACACTCTACAATTTCGTTCTGTAAGCAATTAATTAGCCAGTAGTGGAAATGAGCAGTCTTTCAGAGATGGATACAAGGGGGTAAATTTACTCCTCGTATAACTCTACTGCCTTCCATGGAAATACATTAGGAGTGGATTTAGTCCAGCATGAGTGTACAATGTATTGCTACAACTTCATCCTTAAACTACACAGACAGATGTGAAGATTACCACGAGGGTTCCAAGATTTAGAATTCATAAATGAATTTCTTGGTTCTCTATAAAAAGGGCATAGCAGGATTATGTGGAGAAAATTATACATTCTTATACTAAATTTTAGATAGGAGCAGCTTCAAGATAAAATTAACCAGTGGTAGCGAATGTATTATAATAAAACAACACTGATACTAAAAAAGGGAATTACTCTCTTACTTTCACACCTATCAAATTTAGAGGAAGAAAAAAACCTACAGTACCACTGTGTGTATTATCAGGACAGTCAGTGAGACATGAAACAAGGACAAACTCCATTTGCCTGGGCAAAAAGCCCAGTTTGGAAGTAATTGCTGTAGTGGTGTAGCAGCTGCAGATATAGCCAGATCAAATCCAAAGATCAAATGCTTATTTCATTTTGATAAAAGTCATTAAACCACAAATCAACTTACTTGGGAGTACAGTCAGGACATAACTCTGTATATACCATCTGCACATAACTCTCCCCTAATAAATTAAAGCAGTGACAGCAGCTTTCTTATGTGAAAGCCCCAAACTTATATTTCATTAAATATCAACATTTCTCATTTAGATTTCATTTAGCAGATAAGCCACCGCACCATGTTTAAAATTGGACCAGAGGATTTCAGAGCTGAGGGGATGTGTTGGGACTGTCAGCCTCACCTGACAGCTCAGGACCAGGCTTTTGAATGCACGTGAGACACCCCTCTCCCTTTGGGTCTCACGATGACAGAGAAAGGAACGGCATCAGGGGCTTACCTATAAAATTCAGGGAGCACCAAGGAAGCTCTGGAAGTGTGGACTTCTTCAAGGATAGTCAACATATAAGCAGGAGTGCAAAGAGAAAAACAGTAGAATGTAGCAATTGCATTGGAGCAATTTAATTATTAAAGTGCACTTTCTTCAATATATTAACTTAGCAATTTAATCAGTCTTCGGCGAGCTTTTGGCCACCTGTTACAGGGCTGCTTAGCAGGCACGGCCTCTGCCCGCAACACCAGCCGAACCCCCCCAAGCACCCCTGGGTTGGCAGAGGTTTGCTGCCACGGATACAGGGTGGGAAGGAGGATTTCCCAGCAGCAGCAAGCCTTCTACTTCTGTCTGCTTCCATTTGAAGATTAGAGACCTCATTAATTATATCATTCCGATACAGACTGTGATGCTACTGCGCACCGTGGCTTCCCAAGGGGCTGATGCAGGTTGTGCTGTAGAGCCAATACAAAGTTATGTACTTATATACTTACACCGATACTCACATAAGCATACTTTCTATACTTATTTAGGCTTGTCTAAACTCATATGGGCTTGTGAAGAAGAATTTAGAACTCTTTTATTAGAGTCAAATGATAAGAGTCTCACCCTTTTTGAATAGCATTGTATTCTCCTTTTTAGTTCATCAGAATTTAAGCAGACAGATTTTGTAGTAACACATCTCTGCAGTTGTGCCAGAATCTGGCCCAGTTATCTATATCTACAAAACAAATTTCGGCGTTCATGCTGTGATTACAGCAATCAATCTCAAACTCTCACTGCCTATTAACTTAATAGATTGTTCTGGATGTCTGGACTTGCAATTCTAATACCACTAATGCTCATCAAAACGATCAAAACTTCACCTTAATAAATTAATCAGTTTTTTAGACTAGGAATCAATTTGTTGATTTACTCCTAATACACCTCCCACAAAAGGTAATTCACTGTTACCTGTGCCCTTCAGAAAATTGCTGTATACTGATTGATGGATTGAGAGCTAAAAAGATCATTATTAAATTCATGATTAACAAAAAGTTATCAAGACAATGCTAGCCCAACTAATGGATAGATCATGAAATTTTCATATCAGTTCTTTTTTTCATGGCAGTTCTTTTTCATATTTACCTGCTATGGACAAAAGGACTCACCTACTCGTCCTATGTTGAGCTCCCCCCATTCCTGGGATGGTGTCCTGTCCTCTGCAAAGAGCCTGCAGAAAACCTTCTTTTGGGTTGAGGAAATGAATACTCATTTTTCGCAGTCCTCTGCTGTCCCATATAAATTCTTTTCGTGAGTCTCCCTTCCACCTGCATTAATGATTTGATCGGAAATTTTTGACATATAAGTGGGAATTACTTCTAATCCTCAAATTATTAGAATTCTTAGCATCCAGGAATGATTTTTGAAGATAAGAAGAAAAGTTTTAAATTATTTTTGAAATATTCTTCTGAAAACTAATATAATAGCATAACTAGTGGATTTTTTAATAAAACCCCATCAATTTGAATTAATATATTTATATTAATGGATTCTCTGTCTATGCTAAGCCTCGAGATGTTCTTACTTCCAGCCAAACTTTTCAAATATTAACCAGGAAGAAAGGGAGTTAGTCTACAACACACAGTTATCAGGAGACCAAAGCAAAGTTAGTCTACCAAAGGTGATGATATTAATAATGACATTTATGCTGCAGGAATTTAATTAGACTGAAAAAGAATTTGTAGTAAAGATGTCACAATAACTCAAGACAAAATGAAAATCAGTCCAAAGGCATTCAGTCATTAATTAGTTTGGGAGTAGTAGATTAAAGATAAAGTTAGAAAAATTGGTGGAGTGACTGGCTATTAGGGGCCACTAGAACATATAATGTCACATTAGATTTTTCACTTTTTGATGCTTTTAGATAAGACCAAGTCAAAGTATTTTAAAAAATACAGGAGCTGGTATTTTTTCATTCCTCAAAAGATCAAACATTTTTGCTTTTTAACAAAACCAATGACAGTCACAAGCCTTGGTTGTTGACACTGATTTTTCTCCTAAACGTGATGAAATAATGAGCTGCCTGACACCTTGGTTATATATGGAAAATGACAACTCTGTGTACAGACATCATCCAGTTTATGTGCACTGCCTTTTGAAAAACAAGGGGAAAGAAGGTGTTTCTGATCATCCACAATAAGGTACTTTCTTGGTGTTGGCTCATTCTGTGCAAAACACATAAAAGGACTAATGAAGCAGAATGTTCATTTAAGAACCAGGAAGATTTTCAAGCTCCATTGATTGATCTGTGTGTGTCCACATTTAGCTAAGAAGAAAAGGAATCTATGCAAAACATCTTGCAGCCACCAGTAAATGGATTGTAAAGCTGTGGGACTCTGGTAGAGCTTTTCCAGCTGAGCCCTCATGTCCTGCCTGGCTCTGGGATGCCAATGCCCTTAATGTCAGGGGAACCTGGCTGCTTCCTACCCCCACTGATGTCAGCAGCAAACTCACACTGACTTTCAACTCTAAGCTCACAACACAATATACTGACAAAGCCAAAACAGAAATCAAACACCTAGGTCATTCAAAAGACCTCATTTTATGTTTTTATTAAAGGAAGAGACCTGAAGGAGGAAGTAAGTTCATCCAGACCGAAATCCTGGGAAGCTGCCATCTCTGCCCAGGGGGTTATCTGTCCAACATCTCCGGGACCCTCTGCCATGAATTGTCCCCCTCACTTAGGTACCAAAACAAGTCAGGTAAGTGGCCCATCCTTCAGCTTCCAGTGGTATTCATTTAAAATGAAAAGTAGGGAAAAACCCCACAGAAAAGACAGTAACATACTGTCTGCCTGATTTGGTGAATGAACCTTAACCCTTCATCCTGTGCGATGGCTTTAATGACCTGGATTGATTTCACACAATACATTTTCTTCTCTTTTATCCCAAGAGGAACAGAATCAGCAGATTAGGGAAATTCAAAATTAGGAAGAAAATACATCTAGTAGAAAAATCGAGCATTCCATTAATTGTAAACAACCTAATAGTAATAGTGGAGGCTATTTTGAGAATGTTAGTCAACTATATTCCCGCTTTAAACAATTTCTGCAACAAATCCTATCTAAAACAAGAGCACAGCAAACAAAGCAAAACAGCAGCTCTCCCTAATTTGCATTCAAAGCGGTTAATTTACTGGATTGACTAATGGATTGCTTGTATTGTAAACTTCATGCAACCATATCAATACTCATTTCTCATCTAAAGAAATACCCAACGGCCATGCTAGGTTCCTGTCCGCACACTGCATCCCTGTGAACACCCACAGTGCCTCGTTAGCATCAACACACTCTAGCTTAAATAAAAGCAAACCTGCACTTGCCTAACATTAGAAGTATGGTCTTGAATTGTCCGTCTTCAAAAATTCCTCTCTTTGCCCTTACTCAAGGACAGAGACATTTCCCCCATCTCTCGGCTAGCTTAAAGTGCTGCTCTCAGCCGTTCGGTGCACAGTGCATATGGTGCTCCCCACGCCATTTCCCACTGCAATCTTTCTGCCACTTTCCTCGCTGGCCTCGGGCTTTCTGTACAGGTGCTGCAGCAGACTGCTTCTTTACTGCTGATCTGTGCTGTCATTATTCACTCACTCTGCTCTTCTCTTTGGCTCAAGTCAGGCTGTTTTCTTCTATGCTGGATTGTTAAACCAAAGTAAGAACAGCATCCTTCCAAAAAACGGCAGTGTTAAGTCAGACTTTTCTTTCGACCTTCCATAGGGTCAAAATAGGTTGAAGGTTTTTTCACCTCTATCAAAACATTTTTCATTATGGAAAGGAATAAATTACATTACATACATCATGAGAATGAGTCTTCTGCTGTAAATTTTGGAGTACAATTCCCACATCAAATGAGAAGGATTTTGTCTCACCCATGCATGAGACAGATTACCTTTTCTTCAAACCTCACTTTGTTTTGGTTTCTTTATTAGAATCAAGAGAGATTTCTGAGTGAGGAGCTAAACCAAAGTGTCAGTGGGTGGGTAACTTGCAGGGAGTCAGCATTTATACCCATCTCCTCCAGGTCACATCTTCTCAGCAGCCTGTGACGCTGGTCCAGCAGTGGCACAATGGTGTTCAGTTGTCCAGGAATCTTAGCAGCATTGGGAAAAGGACAATTCTACCACCAGTAGGCAGGCAAGAGGGCAACCACAGCAGATGTCAGAGAAGAAGAAACACAGTGGCTTGTGCCGGATGACTAGCTGTCAGTTAGCATTTCTGGAAAAAACAGCTGAATTGCCATATAATTACATGTATCCCTCATACTTTGTCTTCCACCCTGCAGGGAGAATCAATCTTTGTAACCTTTGGAGGACTAGAGGCATAAAAAGAAAGGTGCCATACCAGCAAGGCACACTGGCCAGCTTCTGATACAAGAAATCAGCTTGTGCTATGCTCGGCAGCGGCATGGCCAGACCGCTCCTGGCTCCTTCGCTGCCTGGTTTAAGGGAAGCACACAGCTCTCTCCCCCATCCTGCCACCTCTTTCACCACAACACGTCACTCAGCCAACACTGAGTGTACCTTTGAAAGCCTGCTACACTCAAGCCTTGTACTTTTAATGTCAAAGTCCAAGTCAGAGCAGAGAGTTTAGAGTTTACTCTCTTTAACGTCTTCTGTAAAATTAATTACTGGTCATTTGACAAAATAAATAGACCTTATAACAAGGTTTCTAAAAATGCAATTTCTTTAATTCTTTAAATTACTTTCTGTACACAGTATCAAATTCTTTCCTGCCTTACACCTCCCCTAACGCTGTACTCAGTGAGTATAAGGCAGGGAAAAATTTAACCTCTAATATATAAGTGGCATGCACTTATTTCCCTAGGGAACTGACCCAATCTAGACCACTGACTATTTATAACACATTCAAAAATAAATCGCAAGGCAAAAGGATAGAAAGGCCGTTAAGAAAGGCTATATTTGTTGATAAAGCTAGAAAAAAGTAATATAGCTGTGGATTCCCATACAAAGTTACTGTCACAGTATGCTGTAAATTTTAAATTATTACTAACACCATGTGTTACTCACAACTAAGGCAACTCCCTGCAATGGGCTGCACAGTCAGAGCAAACCACCCCCGCTGTACACTCATCAGTCCAACCCTGAACAATTTTCTCCCTCTTTGGCCTACAGGATTTAAGGGCATGGCTCAGGACTAGTTCCCTCCTGCATGAGATGGCCTCATCTGCACTCACACCCACTGGGACCCGACCGGCAATCCTAGGGCAGAACAGTGACGTCGGTCCCAGATAGCTGAGCTGATACCAGGGATGTTTCACAGCTCACTGGAGCCGTGAGACAGCATGATGATGAGAATATGCATTGCATCCATGGCAGCAGCCCTGGAGAGCTTCCTCTTGGAGGGAACTAGCTGGCTCGTTTCAAAACAGCATCTTAGCATGGACAGTCAGACAGTGAAGACCAGGAGCAAACAACAGAAAGAAGTTATCTGGCAACACAGATGGGCCCTGAGTCATTTCTTGGATCGGGTCTTCAAACACCGTGTGACAGTCAGAGCTCCAGTCAGGCTTTGGAAGAGCTTCACCAGGAGCAGACAGTGGATAAATGTGCCAAATATCCTCTCACCTTCTAACTGTCCTGTTTTCCCATTGCTTAGTCTTGCCTGTTGCTGCAGTTGCTGTCAGCCGACCACGTAGCACTATGCTGCAGCTCTGGAGACAGTACTGGTCATTTTTGGTGGTGTGAGGACACTGGAGAGTTTTTATTCAAAAAAATCTAGGACAGTTGAAGAAAGCTAAATTTAAGCTGACTCTACTGGATAATCTTTCTGAATAACATCTGCACTTGGCCTGAAGCAGAGGAAAGCTTAGAAATTGCCAATCATTAACTCTCATGAATACAGATTTCCAAGCATTCCTCATAAGCCCAGAGCATCACCTGGTAACGGAACTACTTTTTGCTCTGCAACATCCAAACTAGGCAATCGCAGGAGAAGGCGGTCGCGGGCAATACCTGCCCAGGGCGATGCATCTCGGCATCTCAGACTCAGTGGGTGCATGACATGCGGGACACACACTTAGGGCTGGCAGAGACTCCTGCAGCCAGAAGGGAAGAGACGTCGTTTCAAAAACAACTACAATTCTTTCATTCTCTCCTTGTTTTTCTGGATAGCTATGAGCATTTGTCCCTTTTCATTCCCCTTGCTAACTTTTATCAGCAGAGAAAACCATTGAAGAATGACACTTGAACAGAGAGACAGCTTACCTGCGCCAGCAAAGCGAGACTCAAAGTCACTGCGCTGACTTCTTATGATAAAATATTGATAAAAAATACCATAACACAAGAAGTTTAAAATCATTCAGTCCTTTATATACAAATCTTTTTTGTTCAACTGTAGCCTAGCAATATCAGATCACTTTTCTAACTTACATATGAATAAAAGTGACTTTTCAAAAAAGGCAAACGTGCCTTGTGAAAAATTTCAAACTAAATTATTTTTTTCAATTTGCAAATTTTTTTTTCATTTGTCATTTTCAGCAGTACATTGTGAAACAAAGGATATGAGAAAATGTTTTTATATTCTGAAGACATTATAACTTTTCAATCTTCTGTTCTTTTTCCTGTGCAAAAAGGAAAAGGAAATAAAATAAATTGGAAGAAGTATTTTCTTGCACTAGAAATACTCAAAAACGTGATTGATGTTTTTCTAACAGGGAAATCTGAAGAAATCAAAATGTTTTCATGAACCATCGATTGAAATAATATGCTGACAAAATAGTTTTTCAGTCACAAGTTTTCACTGGGTCTACTTAACATGGTACATCTATGTTCAAAAACTTGTTTCTAGAGTATCAGAAGGCCAGAGGGTTTTGTCTCACTTTTTTCAGAATAAACTTTACATATCCCTTCAGGTCTTTGCAGTCGCTTTATGGGGCTACATAAACTCTTTGCCTATCTTAGATGTGCTGAACTGACATGTTCCCTAACCGTAGGGTCATTGTGCAGCTCCAGACTCCAGCTACATACCCAGCTCCAGCCTGCAGAGGTTTCTCAGCTGCAGGATGATGGGCGCAACTGTGCTACTGCACCTCCTAGCTCAACCTCCAAGACACTGAGAAGTCCCTCCATGACCAGAAATCCCGTTTATACCCAACCAAGTACAGCCAGCCAAGGCTCCTGTCCTGTACACCACTGCTGCAGAGGCCAGGACTTCCAAACAGCCTGGTGATGCAGGTATTTTGCTCCACCACTCAACATCTACTGGTTTGATAAATTTTGAAACTACTGCATGTTGATCATTAGTAAAACTTGTTGTAACTATATAATGATTGTGGTGAAAGAAATCAAGTGGCATCCCAGGAGCCATCAACTAATTATGTGATATCTAATTAGTGACATAATTTATTTGCTAACCTCCTAGTCACACTACGCAGAGTTCTAATTATTTGATTAAAAGCTGAAACTACCAAGGGTGTGCTGAAGTTTTGTTTGGTCAACTTTGACACAGAAGTGCTACATACATTGTCTCTGGCACGTTGTGCAGAGTTTAGTGACACAATCGAGAGGAACCAGATCACAAAATGCTGCTAAGATGAACTTGGCAAATCATGTGAGTAAAATATCATCACCTGAAGCCATGCCACCTTGCTGGGGCAACACCAACCTCTCATGTCAAGCTACATAAACCGGGGTAATGAGTGAGGAGCACCTAGATGGCCCAGGAAGGGACACTCATTAGTCAGCATGTACGATGCTGTCACCTTGGTCAGAGGCACACTGATTTCTAGCCAGGAAGGGACAACTTGCCTTTGCACAAGTGCCTTTTGGATGAGTGGCAAAACCCAAAGGACAGCTGAAATAATTATTGATCCCATTGTTGAAAGTTTCTCACACATGCGTTTTCATATAGCTCAGAGACTTGAGAGCCCTTTTGGGCTCTTCAGGAATAAATGAAACCATATACCATCCTCTAAGCTGTTTCAAGAGTAAAAAAGCTGTGTGTACACTGCAACCACACCAGGCAGCCTACAATCAAAAGAAGAGAAAGGGTGGCCAAAGTGGAAGACATCTCCTTCCCATACAGAATATACTCCTTTCTGTGAGCTCTCTCTTTCTCAACTGCACCTTTCATTGGCAGATGCAAAGCAAGACTAATGAACTATTGATAACCCTGGCACAAAGGATTATTAGACAAAGTAATTTTATTTTGTGGGCATTGATTTATACGTCCCAGCCACAGTACAAATGAAAATGGTAGTTTAGGCAGATGAATGCTAAACAGGTGGTCATCCTGTTTATTCCTAATACCTGGCCTCAAAACACTTACAGATACATTTACATGTACCTCTGTGTACTCTATATACTTACAGATACACTTGCACATTTTCTAGATAATTAATGGTATTTGGAGAGAAACCTAAAGCAACTCAAACATTAAAACAGGACTGCTGTTTTGAAGGGCGTGAATCTTGACAAGACATCATACTGAATAGTTTTAATTTGAACCAGTGATTCCCAAAAACACAAAAAAGAGATGTCCAGGCACAGAGGGAATCCACAAGCAAAAATATGTGAAAAGAAGGGGCTTGTCCTGGAACACCTTAAGCAACCTATAATAAGTATGAATTTTGCTGGCCTGAGAAAGCGAGGAGACTGAAACAGGATGGGTTTTACCATTTTCCTGCAGACACACAACTACAGACCTGTCTACCATCAGCCCATGGTGACATCCAGGAACTCCTCGTGGAGAGCTGGAGCCTGTCCAGAGCCAGTGAAGCTGCTGATCAACACCTGTGAGGAAATAAACTCTCTCTGATCCTGGAAACCAGGCAGACGTGGCATCCGAATTTCAATTCTCATCTTCCCTGGCATTCGTCTGACATTTCATTTGATGGCAACTGCTGCAGTAAGGACTGTCTTAACCCAGATGGAATTATGAAAGCAGTAGTGAAATTTGTCCGCTTACCCTGGTGAATCCAGAGGGAAATTTCAAAGACTAAGACACAGAGACCTAATTTTGCTGGCTTTCCAATGGCAAATACATAGCCAGCACCCATTTTTGTCTTTAAAAGCTTCCTCTAGCTCTACTAGTGAGTAATCAATCATCTCTTAAAAAGAACTGCCACTGGCCTCCCCACCACCATGATTAATACTCTGTCCCTCCAGATCACAAGCTCAGATAACAGGATATGAAGGGCACATACACAAGAAGTGATCTGATGATGCTAAGGCAAAAACAATCCTCAGGATTTCCAAGAGAAGGCTGTTCCACTTGCAGTTTCAGTCTGGAAAACAGTAAAATAAAACTACAGTTTAATGAACTTTTAGAAGAAAAATGTTTTGGTTTTTTTTTTTTTAATATAAGCCACAACAACAGGACACTTCCCCTACCTCAGGCTCTGTTAAACATGATGCTCAAAAGCCATCTCCAATACTCCAGGGATTAAATTATTTTCTGAAAGCCAATTCGTTCCCATCGTTATTACTGGTATAAAGCCGTGAGGTTTTCGCTTTCCCCTCTTTTTTTCCAATGCTAGAAATAGATTAAACTGGCACTTCAGGATGCTGAGGTGCACTTTCAGCTGAGCTCTGTGGTTCACAGAGATTTATCAAAAATGACAAGATTCAACATCCAGGAGATGTCTCATAGTGCCCAGGAGCTCAAAGAAGATGCAGCAGTTCCAATAGTAACCAGAGAGAAATAAGGAAATTGTTAGAAAAAGAACCATGTAGTCCTTGAAAATCAAAGGTCCGACACGAATGGGAAGACGTTGTGCTGATCAGCACTGTCCATTAGTGAGCAAGAAAAAGTCACTGCCTGCCTCCTCAGAATGAAAAAGCATGGAAAGCTGCCCTTCATTTCAGCTCCAAGGGCTGTTATAAACTTCCTCGCAGTTACCTGTCAGAGCCTTCGAGATGCAGAGATTTTCTCCTGTTCCATTTGCAAACAGCGTGGTATTAGCTGGAAAGTGATGAGTGTCTATTTATGATCACTTCGTCTAAGTTAAGCTGTCACTGGAATAGTAAAACATAATATTCTGTAAGTGCATTCTCTTTTTCACACACATGCATGTAAAGCAAATTATGATATATTCGAAAAAGGCTAAGAAAAAATTGCAGTATCTGGGCACTAACGATTTAGGAAGCACAAAATCATCTCCTCTGTATAATCAGCCTTCGCTTGGATAACCCACCCTGCCCAAACTAATACTTGTGATTGAGAACCACCTTGCACCCAGACTGCATCATTTCTACTAAAATTAATATAATGCAGTGGAACGGAGGTGCTGACAGAGGCTGGATTTCACCGTATCAGAAGCAGCAGCATCCTTCCCCTGCACCAGAGTGGGACCAAGCTCACCCTGTACTCTGCTGCTGCGGAAGCCCTTCTCACACAGAAATAAAATACAGGGTTATTTCCAAGTCACAGAGTGAGCCAGGTAGAATTCTGCAGAGAGACACTGGCTGCCTTTTCCCTCTTGATTCCAAAAATAAAAGTTAAGGGAAAAGTTAAGGATTCATACAATAAAAGTTAATTGGAAACACCATCATGTGGTGCTCTATATTATCACTCTGAGTAATTTTTATCTAGTGGTGTCGTCTCACGCATGTACATGGCAGGTGTCTGCGTTGTCTCTCTCGGTGTCGCTGCCTGTACTTTCACCTTGGACAGACCGTGCATTCAGCACATGAGGCATCCTCACATGCTTGTCTGCAGCCAAGGGAGCATTGCTCTGTGTTACACTTGCATCTACCTTTCATTTAGGTATATTTTAGAAAGGGCTTATGCCAAGATTGTACACAATAATGAAGAGAGAACATAAAAAAAATTCAGTATCATAGTATATAAACTCAACCACCTCAATCTGCTCCAGTATTTCATTAGCTATTTCACATGCATAAACTGAGTTGAAGTAACTAGAGCTGTAGACAAGGGCAGTGAGTATAACCACAGCCAGCTATGAGAGCACCCAGGTCTCTTCTAATAAATAACGATTCTAATAAACACCTATAAGAGACACCCATTACAGAGCAATAAGTTTGCACAGTAAAAAGGAATCTGAAGAAGAAAGCTCCACAGCAAGAGAAGTCCTGCACTCAGCTAGGACTTCGTAGGTCTCCTAATTACTTCACAGCCGTCAAAGGCAATTTCCTCCACAAAGAAGGAACGCGCTGGTCATCCTCCCCTCTCTCCCACATACCAAGACCTTCTCCTTTACGGATTTGGAAATAGCCCGAAGGAGTTAGGCTAAACCAGATGAGAGTGAAAAGGAAATAACTCCTGTAAGAGTTTTGGGAAAGCTTAATCCAATCTTCTCTTGTGAACTAGATATTATTCCCCTTTCACTTGCCCTCAGTGGTGATAAACTGCAGACAAAAGAGATAAGGGACTCACACCCCTCACATTTAACCACTCGTAGTAAATACACTTCTCGCTTTTGCTTATCTTACAGCCTAGTATGGATTTCCTTTTAGTAACCTCCTGAATTACAATCAAATTATACTTTCAGGGCCATTGAATTGCATGACTTGCAATACGTTAATGGGTTCTGTTCTGGCTCCTCAGGAAAGACTTGTAATCCCTGTTGTCTTCTATATTTCAGTGAGACTTAAGGATACGCTTCACCGCTATGCAAAATACCACGTACCCTAAATTTACCAGAGTAAGTTCCATGCAAACAGTGCATGGGCAAGTGAACTGCCTCTTCTAAGAAAAATTTTAATAGCATATGTTTCTTCTCTTGCCTTACAGTGACAGTACAGGGTTTGAATGGTACAGTAATTCCAGAAACTCTTTCAGACATTTATCCAATTTGATGTAATGGCGCACAGTCTACATGCCAGGTATCGGCTGCTCTGCAAACTATTTTAAAATAAATGAAAGTATTAACGCTCAGAAATGGTGCAGCATGCCACATTCCTCTTGACACCACTGACAGTATATTTCTTGGATATGCTTTCATCCTATAATAAAGAAGTTGTCACTTTCTTAGTTATGGGCTACATAGCAAAGAAAATATAGAATCTGGTCTATAGCTGCGCTGAAATGAATTTTTAAATTATATAAATGTTTAAGTAATTGAAATAAGAGAGAGGGAGAATAAACACAATCTAAAAGTCCTAAAGAGAGCTCTTGTCAGGACTGATTGCTCTCCCCTGAAATTCTGAAAGTCAGAATGGTGTCCAAGCTCAATGTGCTGATTTGTCAGAAGTCAGTTCAGATGCACAGCTGTTCTCCTCCTCCTCCCGGCTCCCCCACTGAGGATCCAACATGAAAACCAGAAAACATGTATATATTTATATTACCCACACAGGACTAAGCTAAGAGCTACAGCACTGTGCATCTCCTCGCCTGCACCGCCTGGCACAGGAAGAAGTATATTCTCTTGTCCATGTTTGGGGCCAGAATATGTGAGATTTTCAGTTGTCCATGTGGCTGGTTACTTCTTCAACTGGGCAGACTCTGGGGAAGAGGCACTCAGCTGGTTTTGGAAATCAAAATTTTTAGGGTGTTTTACGCTGACTTCCTGATGAGTTTTAATAAACTTGATGAGTAACTTTTCCTGCTCCATCCCCCAATATATAGGTACTATTCTGCAATTATACTCAGTAATAAAATAACTTCTTCAACAAGGTATTTCCAAGTACAGTTCAATGAATACATGAATAAGCAAGTATAACAGTAGATTAAGGAATTATTGACATAATTGAGTAAGAAATGAAACAAGGTATTGAGATTTTGAGATTATACTTTGAAACAGTGGATGAATTATCTGATGCTGAAAAGGTTATTATTTTTGGAGGCTGCATATGACATCTCCAGAAAAAGATCACAGTATATATCTCTTCCTCCATCGATAGCAAATCAGGGCTCTATAAATAATTAAGAAATTCTGCTTCGAAGACAAAGCATGTAGAGAAATTCCTTAACTTTCACTACTGATTTTGTGCCAGTTAACACAAGTGCCATACCACCCCCACCATCCCACATGCCCCCAAACACAGAAGAACTGGGATAAAGTGAGCTAATTTTAAAAGTTTCTATTGGTTTGGGAAAAATCACTTTTGCTGTGGGTATTTCCACTTGGGTTTGAACTACTGTACCTTACTTCCATTGACTTTGCTCACCATCTTGAAGACCAACAGCACCTACAAGAAAATAGTTATTTAATAGAGATTATAAAAATGCAGATTGTTTGACCAATGCAATTCTCATTATTTTCAAACAAACTAAACTACAACTAAGCTTAGGTCTAGAGAGGATCTGAAAAAATCTCAGGTATGCAAAATGCCACTCCTGTACCTACCAAAGTAGCTCTTATTTAGCAGCTTACAGCTACTGCACCAAAACCATCAGAGAAGGCAGCACGGTGTTAGTTAGCATCATGCTGGGTCACGCAATCTGAAAGCACACTGAGGAGCAGTGCGGGCACTTCAGAGGTCAGAACGTCTGTGCCTTCAAAAAGAAGACAAATGGGAAGACTTTGCTTCTACAGGAACCAAGCACATGGCACATAAAAATACCGAAGTTTGAGGTGTGGGGCTCCCCCCCCCCACTGTCAGATGGGCAGAAGCCATCTCCTCCACCTCTCCATCTGAAGGGACAGCACCCTCCCCTCACAGGGTGATGGTGGGGACCTTCCTCCATGTGCCAGCACAGCGACCTTGGGAAGCCAGTGGCCCATGACACTCACACTTTTCAGCTAAGTACTTACATCACCAGGTCCACTAAGAAAAATTGCAGACTCCGGAGATAATCAGAGTAGTAACTTCCTCTGTCTGCAACTACTAAGTGGGAGATAAAAATCTCTCTTCTCCCTTTATTCCATCACGCTTTTTTAAAATGTTATCATGTTTTTTCCAATTGTATTCCCAATAAGCCATCAGGTAAGAAATAGTGTTTGCCAGCCCTGAAAAGAAGTAATCTTTGCTGGCAACATCATTTATCAGGATAGGGAAAAAAAAATGTTCAAATAACATGTAGGAGGAAATTTCCCCATAAGACAATTTGAAGAGCTGTCGACAGGCACCAGATGAATGGAGAGAAGCGCTGGATGCTGCGTGCCGAGCAGAGAAGAGAGGGAATGCTTTTCAGCAGCACTGGTTTCAAATGGAAAATTAATTTCTTTCTGACTGGGTCCAAAGTGCTTTTCGTCTTCACCTTCCTTTAAACACCTTGGGATATGAGTCCACTGAGTGTGATGAGAAGTGATATGCCAAAGGAAGGACATTTCCAAACACATCCCATACAGCCCCAGCTTGGCTCCTGGGGCACCTGTGGGGTCATGGTGGCCCTTCCAACATTCACACACTGGGTACATTGGACCATAATATTCATTATTTGTGCCACACAGCTGGGGAAGAAAGCCAGCCTCCATGATCTGTGAGTTTAGTTAAGGCCGCAGCCATGCAGTAGGATTTCTGATGGCCACATCTTGCCCTAGTTTTTCCCGATATTAATGTTTCCGATAACAAAACAAATCACCAGAGACATATGCTACCTTAAAACAGACACGCTACATTCACATGAGTACAAAATAGGTGAATATTAAAATAGGCATAATGAATATTCAAATGCATTTGCAAATGTCTTTGTCCTTTGTGTGTTTTCCACAAATATTGAAAAGGGAACTTTCCTGGGAGAGACATTCATCAGTACAGAAAGTTTTTAAGAAGTAACTCACTCAAGTTACAGTAAGTATTCACAAAACAGATACTTTAGATTGGTGTGTATTCGCAGGAGAAAGTTGATTCTGGGAACCTCCAATTAGGCAGCCGAAACTTTTCCTATGGCCTCCTCAGAAAAGAACTAAAGAAAAAGGCTTTCTTTGATATATTTTTCAGCAAAGATGTTTGAAACGGGAAATATAAATGTGAGAAAAAGACAAACTTCACCTGTAAATTATTCACTCAGCATTGTGAGGGCTGGAAATGCCCCAGCAAGCCCAGCTGGAAGCAGCACTATGCCTAAGTCGAGTATATTAACTGTGTGCAACCAGCAGCCGAATAGCTAGTGTATACTGACTTTCCTGAAAGCTCTAAACTGGGGTCCCCAGCCTAAGAATCTTCCTAATTAGAGTAATTTCTAATAACCTAATCTTGTATCTTGACACACAGTGGCATGTCAGGGTTCCTGTGCACAAAATCCCGCAGCCACCAACCCCAGCCACCTCCATTCCCTACTGATAACTAAGGTAGCTGTATTTTTAATCTTTTAAAATAGACAGAATCATCCCTTTTCCTTTCATAACTGTTTGCACTGTGATCACTTCAGAGGATATTGTTTTTATGTTGGCCTAAGATAAGATGCCTCCAAACACTAACAGAATCTAAAGCATTATCAACAAGTATTTACCCTTTCAGTTTAATCATGATAATAAAGGGACATGAAAACCTGTCCATGTAATTCCACCTGAAGTCTTTTTTCTACACACAAAACATTGTACAGTTGTCCAGTTTCATTAGACTTCCTCACGCAGATGTCTATTAACCTTCAGACAAACCAAATTCATAATATTACCAGGTGTGTTCATTTTTCTTTCCACGGGAATATGGCATGAAAGGTCTACGGGTAGAAGGTAACACCACAAACAAGAACAAGTACTGTTTTGGTGGTTTGAAAGTGGAGCTTCAAATATCCTGGCCTGTCTCTGGATTTTATTTAACTTACAGAATTTTTTGGTTTACAAAATGGCCCAACAAGGATAATTAGACTAGAAACATGCCTGACAATTCTAAATGTTCTCTGTCAAGCATATGGGCTAACACCTATTTTTATTAATTCTCTGTTTTTCAAGGGAGATACAATTGAATTAGAAGCAGTATGTAGGTGGCTCATTTTTCCCTCCTCACATTCCCTTTGACAGTAGTTTGAAATAACATTCATCAAACAGTATAAAAAGTTGAAAGAAATTAATTAAGCAACCTAGGAGGAAAAATAAGATGTCTTTTCAACAGTATTTCGCTTATTCAGTCTTACAGTGCTGCATATTGTAATTTTCTGAGCAGAAAAGGTAGAATAATGCTGTACCTCTTCATGACTGTGAAACATCACATTTTGAACATCGTTGTTGGTAAAGCAAGTTCGGAAACAGAAATAACTGGAACTGCCCTACTGAAGATCTGCTCTGAAAAACATGCAGTATCTCACTGCTGGCATCAGTCCTGCCCTCGGCCCTTGCAGCAGGACCCCCACAGGGCCAGCACAGCTCAGCAAACGTCCACTCAAATTCCTTCATCAGCTCTCCTCCGGGAGGAACCGAGGTTTTCAGGTCCTCCTGATATTCCTTCTGCATTTTGGCATTAAGGGTTGACAGCAGAGATGGTAATGCCATGTTTCAATTTATTCTTATCAGATTAGCAAAATCCTGCTGTTTTAAAAATTACTGTTGTTCAATACTGTTTAAATTAATATTGTCTGATTTTTGTGCAACAGCCACATGTATGCACTGCAGAGCCTGTTTCCCACTCTCCACCCATAATGTGGATTAACCACATGCTCTATACTTTATTGCATACACTCCCGTTTCCACTCCATGCACCTCTACAGGCTCCTCTGCCTGGTTTTGCTTCTCCAACTATACCGACCTCACTAATCTAGCCAGCACCCTCCTTAGCCCAAGCTCTTATTTAATTAAACCAGTAACATCACCAGCAGAAGTGGCACAGTGAATTCATTTATGGTCCTTCCAGCAAAAGCCAAAGGCACAGCTCTCCCAGTGCTGAGCTGAGCAGGTGAGTTGCTGTTCAGCCATTTTACTCCGCTGGACCGGAGCTGGCTCTCGCTTTGTCTCACAGCTTAGGGAACGCAAAACTGTGGCTGTCCCGCTCAGGTCCTGGTGCCACGGCATGTCCTGTGCCAGGAGACGGGGCATGGCCACACCGCTGCCCTCCTGGTGTCCAGCCAAAATAACCAGAGTGGACCTGGTGCTCACATCAAACCTCCAATGTACATGGTCTAAAGGAATCCTAACATAGCAGGAGACTATTCACCAAACTAATTTCCATGCATCTAAACAAAATAACTACTTAAGTCCAAAAAAATGGCTACGAAAACATGTATGTAAAGACCCTTGTATCTATTTCTGATTGCTGTGAGAGTCCCAGCTACTTTATTGAACACAATCCTCAGGTAATTCTTAATTTAATGTTCGTATTATCTGTTTCTCAAGGTAATAACAAAGGAAAGACTACAGATGAAATGGCACCAGGTTCCCTTATTCACAGCAAATCTGCTCAGAAATAAGAAGCCATGAGGAACGGATTAACTGTGCCTTATGCAGGCAGCTTCCCAAACACGTAACTAATCTTTCTCATCAGGTGCTGGTTTTACATGAGCAATGACTTGAGCACCTACTAGCCTTTCCATCTACCTGGCTTAAGGGCTTCTAACCCTTACCAGCATCCTCCAAGAACGGAATCAAGCTTGTCAGCAGCAGTGCATCAACCTGACTAAACCAAACTTGCATTCAAGGACAGGACCGAACACAGGCAATCTGGATTCTCCTTTTCTGCCTCTGCTGCTACATTACCTTGGGTGAGACTTTTGAAGCCCGATTACCAGCGGAGCAACGTCCCTTCTGTGCTTCAGGGAGGTGGGTGTTGGAGTTCAGCACATTGCGGACAAGGATCTGATCCTCCCTGATGCTCCATTTCTCTATGTAAAGTCCGGTAGGAAATGCTCCTTCCAAGAGGCTCTGGAAGACTTAGTCTGTAATTGCTTGTAAACCACTTAAGTGGTAAGTGATACAGAAATCCAAAGCGGTAATTGTAATAGAGGCTCAAGATTAATCTATTTTTGGCATGTTAGACATACTTATGGACTTGATTCAAGTCAGTTACTGAAAACTGTAAAGTGTCCAAAAAGTGACAGAAAAAAATAGTTTGATTAAAACCATTCCAGAGGCAGATCAAATCTTCAAAACATTCTCTGAAACCTATTGTTATGGCGTGAAGATGAAGCCTTGCTGAAAATTTTCTGGTCAGAATAGGAGACAGAGACCTGGGAAGAGCCAAGTTTTATGTCAAATAGAAGATGCTCCAGCTTTGGATTCCCAGGAAAATAAGTGACGAGAGGATGCGTCTCCTCTCCTGCTTATCCCCAAAGCAAAACTGTGCTAGGAAAGTCAGTGAGCAGAGGTAATGGGAGTCTGACAAGAGGGGATAAGGTCCCCGGTGTTAAAACTTTTCATCATTCAGGATTCTGGGCTGAGACCACTGAAGAACAGACATGGGGTTAAGTTTTGCTCACCTGCCCTCAAGTGAGCCGTGACTAAGAGGAGACATTAACTAGTGACCATGGCATGGAAACCACAGGCAGAGTGGTATTATTTGGTATTATCCTCCACATCACACAGTGTAACTGTCAGTGCACCAATACAGTATCTGATATGAGTAAGGGACCCAGAAACCCTTGGTTTATCTGTTTATGTTCCAGAGACAGGTAATACCAGTTTAGTACTAAGTACTAGAAACACCTTCTTTCCCCACAAAGCTGCAACTTGCCCAAACTTTCCACCAACTTTCACTTTACATAGCCTCAAGGTCAAGATTACCCTTTATTAAAAAAAAAAATTTCAGTCATTTCCTTCCCATTTACTTTGGATTAGTGGATGTTGTGTCAATAAGAACAAATGAAGTTTGCAGGCCAATATAAAGTCTCGCTGTGGTATGAATGGTACTTTTTTATAGACTTTCTATGAAATAAAAGATGACTGATGCCACAATATGCTTTAATTATTTTCTTCATAAACTATCAAATTAAATTTTAAGAAACTGGAGATGTTATCTCTTATTAAATTGAGACTGAACTCAGAGATGCAACTTTTAATGAAACTTTCCACCCCAGAAAACTTTTTTGTAATTTTAATAATTTTCAGCAGCCTGCCATGTACAATATCTTACCAAAGCTTCTTATTTTCATGTTACTGCAATGGACTCCCATTTCATGGCAACCAGTAAGAACTTCCCTGTCTGCAAACTCTTTGCTCAGCTGCCGTCCAGCCCTCCGTAAGGAAATATCAGCAGTTTGTTACTGCACATCTCCATGCTCAGACATCCCATCGGGTAGGAGGCCGTCGCAGGCAGCCCTCGAGCCCTCTGGCACCAAGCACCACTACTGCCCCAGCCCAGCCCAGCCGCTCTATATATATATAGCAGCAGGAACAGTATTTAGCCCTTCTGAGCCACATCATCACACAAAGGCTCTGATATTTTATCTGGGATTTTCTACTCACTGTATCATGAAGTACGGTCCCAAAGAGTGGCGTAGAGCATCTCAGCGATGAGCGCTGCAGTACCAGGTAAGCCACAGCCTACCTGGAAAACATACACTAATCAACACCGTATTCAAGGGAAAAGTATTTTCACTAATTTAAGCAGCAATACAATCTCAAATTAGCAAAGAAGAAACAGAGAAAAGCAAGTATGTGGCTTGTAACACTTAATTATGAAAACATAGCACATTTTGGGACCAACCAGCAAAATACAAAAACTGCAGAAGTCACTGAATCATATTTTTGGATCATGCCTTAAGGGAAGGAGCAGAAACAGAGATGAAAATGCAGCAGCTGGTAAAAACCATAAAGAAGAAGACAGAGAAGTGAAGAGGAAATACTGAAGTTGCCAGGAGAAAAAAGAAAGAAACAAAGTAATGGAAAAAAGACTCTCAGTCTGCCAAAGGTTTCACAATTTCATAAAATGTATTAATGTAGCAGAGAGAAAGGGTAAATAATCTACAAACCAGTTTCTGCCTTGGATAAGAGTGGAGTATACAGGTTATTTATTTTCTTATTTCAAGCTCTGTCAGTCAGTGTGGCTCACCACGGTGAGTCCCTGACCTCCCTCCCCTGTGCCCTTGGGCAACTCATTACAGCTGATCTGTTGACCAAGATCTTTTTGGTCACACAGCGACAGTCCCACAGGCTCAATTTCCATGTCCTCCTTTTGGCCAGTAATACCTAAATCAGATCACTAGCAAACCATCACTCATCAAGTCATAAACACTAATTTTTCCAAATGGTAATTTCTTTATTGTAAGTGGTAAAATACTGGTGTACTTTTTTTTTTTTTTTTTTTTAAATTTTATTCATGAGCTAAAGTGACTTTGGGCAGTCACAAACCAATTTTTCACTGTGCTCTGAACAGATGGCTGTTCCAAGAATACCAGCATCCTGGCAGTGTCAAACAGACTTGACCTTCCCAAGCAGCGCTGCAGACTTTTTATTAAAAGCAAAGAAATAAAGAACCACCTACGTATTTCCAATTTTTTTTTCAGGATTATTAAGACACAGCCTGTAGCAGTACACAATGCAGGCATACGCTGCATTCAAGGAAAATCTGAAATTCAGCCTCAGAGAAGCAAGAATGGCTTCTGGAGTTATTGTGCTATTTTGGTGGTGCACAGCCAACTCCAACATTGCGTCAGATGCAGTTTGCAGAAGAAGAGGAGAGGAGGGACATGGTGTGATCCTTCCACAGCATCTCCAGCTCATCCTGCCCTAAGGAGAGCTGCTGTGATGGGCTTTGTACACCCCAAACAAAAACCTTCCGCCAGCCCATATCCCGATTCTAAAGTTCAGGATTTATTCAGCAAGGGTCTGGTTATAATTTCTGAATTATAAATAGTTGAAGTTAACTGTAAGCCTTCAGCAACTGTTGGCTAGCACAGCTGCAGGGATCTATTCCGACAGAGCCTTCAGAGGGAAGGCAGCTCATTTTTGGTTTTTTTTAATATAAATATCCTATTTTTAAGATCATTTAAATATGACCTGTGCTAACTTTTTCACAAACCACACAAAAAATCCAAGTCAAATTTACTTCACTGTTTTTTGTTAAATCTCTGTCCTTAATCTCAGGGAAGAGAGAGGCCCATTATCCTCCTGGAGACAATTTTGCTTTTTTACCGTATGTGAAATATTTTGTACCTGATTGTTGAATATAAAGAAATAAAAAGTTTGGAGGACAGCGCCCAGGGAGCAACTCTTGCCACTAGATCAATACCTCATTATATGTTAAACATAAAAGTTAAGCCACCCTTAGTTTCCAGTTGACGAAAAGTGGCATAAATACCCACAGTCGTTGGGGGATTTTGTGCAAATTACTCACTTGACCTCCTTCTAAGAGGAAATGAAAAGATGTCACCCTTCCAGCAAGCACTGCCTTTTGCCTATGAGCTATAAAATATCGCAGAGGGATTTTGAAATGAGTCCAGTGTTAGCCAGAGAACGCTAACACAATAATCTCAGCTGGTGTCCCCTTAGATGATAAGACGAGGATTGCAAGTCAGATGGAGTCAAATAGCTGAAGCTCTATTGCATTTTCAAGACAACCATGTGTGAAAAGTGGTTGGACTAAGACAGTCAGGCTGCTGAAGCACCGCTTTAATGCAGGAGGCAATTACAGACTTTTGAGGTGTGAGCACTTCTGAGCAAAATCCTTTCCATTTTGAAGACAACAGCGTCTGAAGTGATAGACCATCTTGGAAAAAGACAAATCCGGCGCTTTAGTGCAAAGCGCATTGCTTCACGCAAGTCGCCCTGGGTACTCTCTGGCTTTTAATGCTATTGAGAACCACTCATTATTCCTCTGACTCAGAGGTTTAACTAATTCAGAGCAAAGCTTTGTAACGGGAAGCAGTAACGGAGAAGAAAGCTCCGCTCAGAAGGTCTGTAATACGCCTCCAGCAGAACATCTTCACCGTGGGCAGAGGAACCCGTTATCTTCTCTTCTACATAAGGCACAGAAAGAGCATTATGGAAAAACTAAAGGTACTTCTGCTGAGGGGCCATGGGAGGGCACAAGGGAAAAAAAAGTATTTTAGGTTCAGAAATATTTAGTAGACCAAACTGTAGAAGTTTCGCTAGTGTATGGGCAGGGGGCATGTTCACCACTAACTCCATACTGAAATATGGAATATTCTGGTTCATGTTTCTAATGTGGAAAGAGAGATCCAAGTCAGTAAAAATGCAGCCCAACAAATGGAGTATCAACACTCCATACTATGCCTAAAGAACTGCAATCTTCATTTACTGGTGACCCCGGTTTACTATCATTTAATACTGAATGTTATTTTCATCTCTTAATTATTTAATGGTTGGTGGAAAAGCAGAGAAAGGATGAACCTCTCACCCAGTGCACGGGATAATGAAACCGTTGAAGCAATGATCCAAACTCAACTTTCCAACTAAGTAAAAATTTGGCCCTGAAAGTATGCATTGCATTTTTTCTGTCTTCACCATTTTATTTGAGCTGTCAGTGCAGCAATATGAAATAACATTGTATATTCATAGTGCCATCTGCATTACAGTACAAAATCTCCTACCAATCAATGCAAGTGTCCAAAGAACACTTCCAATTCGTCACAATAACCTTCAAAACTTGACATAAAATCATGCAAATTATTTCTTTAGGATCTCTGTGTATCTTGTGATTATTTATACTTTGCCAATATCGTTCTAAACATTTTAATTTGTGTTTCCCATATTTCTCAAAAGAAAGGTGAAATTGAGAGATTAAAACCTGCCATAGGTTTATTTTGCACTTTGTGTCCCTGTTTTGTATTTTTGGACATCTAATAAACACTGGTAGGACTGCACTTGGAGAATTACCAAAAAAAATCAGTGTGAAAAGGCTTTAAACTGGCATGTCTCAGAATACCAATAATCAGGCTGCTTCGCTCAATTCCACATTTTTTTCTCTTTTATAACAAATTTTAGATTTTAGTGGGAACAATTTTACTTCAAAAAGTAAAGTGGTTTTTTTTTTAATTGTCAAGCACAATAACCCCATAAACTTCAGTTTTAGCCTTTAAAAAAATGCCTTTTAAGGAAAAAACATCAAATGCCAGAGGTCTGGGTTCCCTGAAGAAGGTGCTCACTGGTTTTATGAGTCGGGAGAGAAGCTCATAAGCCAGTGACTGCAGAGGTGGTTGCTGGCACCAAGCCTGCAGGTAAGGCTCACCCTGTGTGTGTTTTCAAGAGCAGCCGGTGACACCTCTCCTCCCTCTGTGAATATCTGGCCAGCTGCAAGTCCCCCAGCTGTGTGCTGGGCCTTACCTGCGTGCTGGAGCACCGCAGTGCGCAGGCAGATGCTGCTCAGGCCATTCCCGGTTCCTTTAGTGAAGATCGATCGGGGTTAGAAGGTATTAAAGCTTATGGGAGAAATATATTCCAACTTGTAAACAGACTCACCAGCTGTTAACATCCAGCTCCCGACCAGGAATCCAAGTGAGAGCCTGGTCTGCTGAGCTCTGCTGAGAATATGGACCACAGCAACTTGCTTGGCTTTGCAAGGCATGAGAAAGCAGGTCCCTGAGCTTCAAAAACAAAGGCAATTTGCTTTCAGCATAGAGCACTTTCTAAATGCATTCAGTATTGGGAAATGCAGATTACATTGCAAGTCTATAAAAAGCTCAGTTTAAATAACAACTATAGAGCTTCACAGGAGACAGTTTTCTAGGACAATGGGCAGACTACTGGGATGCACTTGTAAAGGTCGCACCATAAGCAACTGTCTGTACAAATTTTATGACTGGAAGCTAATAAACAAAAAAGTGAAGGAAATAGTCAATACCCATTATCAACCAGAAAAACAGACCACATGCACTGTAAAAAGAATTTGAAAAATCGTTAGTGGTGGATGTGCTACAAAACCCATCAGGGAATTCACAAAACTTTGAGGACAAATCCAGTTGCTGCTGCTTTAAATCAGAATTCTGCATTTGCATTAACAATTCATCAGAGTATTTATAGCCAAGTTAAAAAAAAAGAAGCCAAAAAAGCCCCATTGGTGTTAACAACCTGTTGCAAATGGTTATATTGGGCAACACCTTTCCTGAGAGCTCCTGTTCCAGGTGATGGAAATGCACTGTTGAGAGCCTGGAGTGCTGTTAGATGAGGTGCTGCTGGCAGATGCTCCTGGCTGAGCTGGTGCAGCATGCTGCAATGCAGCTCTTGTGTAACCACCCTCCCCGCTGGATTTGTGCAGCAGCTCTCCTCGCTGGCAGGACACGATGCAGCGCACAGGGAGGTAGACCCGTGGGTGGGAAGGGAATGCCCGCAGCACATGCTCCCCTGCTGTGGCAAGATGAGCAATCCTGTTAAATGGAGATATTCATCCTTTCTTTGAGATGAACGGGGCCAAATGCCACTGTGCAGTACGACACAGTGACCAGACCCAACTGAAACAGTGTCTGCTGTTTGGCCTTTGGTCGGTCAAACACTAAATAAAAACCTCTAATACTACTGCTAAAATAAATGCTCTAAAGAGTGACGCAGACGGAGGGCTGGTCCCTGCAGCCGGCCGTGTGGCTGGTACAGTGCGTGCACCTACAGCTCCCGCTCCCAGAGAACCTGCTGGGAAGCAGAAGTTGCAAATGTCAAACATATAGGAGAAACGGGCCATTTATTCAAAGGCAATATACAAAAAAAGAAAGAAAGGTGGCATTTGTCAAATTAATTATGCTCTACAAATCATCTTGCTCACTTCCCTCAAGAATTTCAGTGATGTTGCAGCCATTGCTTCCTGACCTCGCTGCCTCAAGGACTGTCCTGCCCAGCAGTGGCTGCAAGCTTCCACCGCACCCAACGGATCTACAGGAAGGACAGATGGAGACATTCCTGAGGTCTGTTCCTGCCGCTCAGCAATATATTTGGACTTTACCTTGGCATACGTCAGTGGTAATGCAACATCAATCATGTGGAAGGCGCCTAAGATTTTTTTTGATGTGGCTAAAAAAAGCCAGTGTGATTCCTCACTATTTGAGGTGCGTAGTGTCATACCCAAAGACAAGCAGTGCAGATGATTTTTGACTTCAGGCAGTTACTTTGGAAGCTAAAAGATAACTGTGAATAAAAGGTGACCTTTGATGTAACTATGTAATTCCTCATCTGTTTACTAAGAGAATTAGAGAAGTTAGAGAAGAACAGTGGCCTGTGAAATGGGCAGAGTAAGACCTCCTCAATTTAAGGTGTTCTGCTTAGTTCTGGTTGACTTCTCATAAAGCATCCCTTACATTTATTCATTTTTGTTCACTTAATTGTTGTTATAAATGAATGCTATTGACAACAATTGCTAGAAAGAGGTTAGAGCACTCCCAAACGCTGTAGATTTCTATACTCAGCTCTGTCCGTTGCACAGTAACATTGTCCTTTGATTATAAGATCTCTGAGATTTGAGACTTAAGCTTCTCTAGAGCAGAACTTATTCCAGCTGCACAAAATTGTTCCAGATTAGAAGAATCCACACATCGTCATTCCCTAACTAGACCTGCACGAACAGAAATGTAGTACAGCAGCTAAATTACCAACAGTTATAACACAGCAGGATATACAGTTTTCTAATTGAATACACTAAGATACAAGCAATCAATAAAATAAAGAGCACACTTAGAATAAATAAAAAGATACCTTTGCATAAAATATATTCTCATTAGAAGAAACGACGACTGCTACAAAACAAATCACCAAGGTACTTCTGTGACTGGCAATTTTTAACCAGAACAGTTCTATGCAAATTAAGGAAAGCAAATCTCTGAAGAAATAATGAAGTTTGGCATAACAGTCCTATCATTTTTAATATAAAGGTACAATTGATGCTGTGTTATAATTGGTGCTATCTGGTGCTCTTTAAAGCTCACTGCATGTTTTCCAAATCAAGAACATTATTTTTTAAAAAAAATCACTAATAGAAAATTTAGCTTTTGAGACAGTTCACAGAATGACATTTCAAATTTTATATATATATATAGAATATATATAAAAATAATTCTAATTAATGATCAGTGTGAAACACTCTGTTAGGGGATAAAAACTGTAGGCTCCTACCTATTGTAGAACATAAAACTTCAGGGGCTCTGTTGGTCATGACAATCTGCATTCAGTGCGTGTCCTGATCGAACAACTACCGCAATCAATAGTGGCTCCTGGATAAGGCCCACAACACCTATTACAGCCTACGCAAGCTTGACCCAAACTATTAAAACAAGTCCCTTACTTCAGTCCCATCAGTACAAGTATTTCGGGCCAAACACACCGAAGTTTTGACTAGCGATACAAGATACTCGTAGGGAAATGAGTGTGCACGTCTGTTTATCTGACAGTTTCCCGTGATTAAAGACACATATTTGGGGATGCCTGCAGGGTTGGAAGCTATAGAGGTGTCCCAGTACAAGACAAACACTTCATTTTTGCCTCTTGCACTTCTGAGTTGCCTATGGGACCGATTACCCCAGCGTTGCAGGGCGTTTGGTGCCATTCTGCGCTGCCTTGCCCACCAACGAGGCCAGGACCATCCATCAGACACAGGGCGCTGCACCAGGATAACAAGATGGGAACAGACATCGGTATAACGAGACGGGAAATCGATTCTCCTCTTTCCAACACCGCGTTTGCTGTAAAGTTCTTCAAAGTAACTTTTCTTAACTCACCAGTTGTGTAGCTTAGTAACTGCTTCCAAACATGCATTAAGATGTTCTTCAAACTTTCTATACCTTTATATAAGAACCCATCACTTATTAGCGAAGGGCTCAGCAACACCCCACCCAGACCAGCCCACACTGCCCAACTGTGCTTCAAACTTCTTTGCATTTTTTTAATATATATAATCAACATGCAAATTTATTCTCAAACTGACATAAAGCACTAATGAATTTAGTAACCACCTGGAAATTAACTGTGGTGCTTCGATGTTACATGTCTCAAATGAGAGCAGTTGTCTCAGGTACTGTGTGTTCTTGGAGTGGGGAAGGATTAATCTTTATTACACAGCTCACCAGTTTCATTTCAATTATGTTAGCAATTTACTACTGTATATGGGACCTTTGGGGAAGGATGAAAATATTTTCGGTGTTTTCTCAAGTTCACCTTCAAGTTTTTGCAAATGCTGTTCCTGATTTTCCTCACCAGGAAAGAATTTACAATTTTAGGAAAAATACTTCTGTGTACCATGGTGATCCACAGCTCTTCCTAGTTGTTATGACAACAGTCCTATTCTCCAGGGCTGATCAGACTATAGAAGTAGGGGAAAGAAAAATTTAACCAATTAACCAGATTTAACCACTCCATTTCAGAAACGATGCAACTCTGCCACCAGTGCTGGATCTGCCTTTTACTGAAATGTCCTTGGCATAAACCTTGAATAGTAACTGCAGTGACAAAGCCAAGCCCAGCCTCAGCAGGATACACAATTAGGAGAGAAAGGGAAAATTGCCAAAATATTTTTTTTTTACCAAAGCTCTATGTTTTAAGCAGTGTCAAACCATCAGCCCTGAAATGACACAGCACTGAACAGCGGGGACGCAATGAAGCTCAAACACAATGAAGTGCCACCACACGGGAACTGGGATACTTCGGTCCCGCTCCCTTACACCTCGATCGCACAGGACTGATAAATGCACGTGATTTAAGGACAAACCAACAGCAGATGGGAGGTTTCGGACGACTGAGGCAGCAGGCCAGGAGGAACCCAACACCGCACATGAAAACCTGGGGCCACTGGAGTGGCCACAATGCCATCGACCGTTCGGAGAGACTTCTCAGGGACGCATCAGAAAAGGCAGATTGGGCTGCGGGCTCCTCCTGCGCACACAGAGAAACCAGTAACAGATTGGTTTACACAGTTTAGTAAATACAAAGTATGTAAGTAGAGTTGAATTTGAATAAATCTGCAGCTATTCTTTCAGTCAAGGTTTCTCTGTATCTATTTAATACCACCTAGCTCTTCAGGCACCATTCCTATTGTGTTTCAGTTTAAATTTAAACTTTTTGTAATTTCATTTCTAAGACTAGGATGTTGTTGGGAGCAGCGGGTGTATAAACTACTCAATACAAATTAATTCTAATAATTAATAATGAGTGAGGATTCCAGAAGGAGGGTATTTTTTCTGTTCTGAATTGAGTTTTGCCTGATTAGTGGTGTTACCTTGAAGGAGATGGCAAGCCTTATTGTTTTTTGCTTTTCAGATGCCTCCAAACTGGTGACATATCTTATCTATTAAATAGCAATCATCTTCTTCATTTCTGGCACAGATGGCTGCATGTCAACATATTCTTATCAGAACAATGTGAATTGAAAAACATTGAAGAAACATTCAGTAAAACACTTGAGAAAACTCTTAGCGCGCATTGGGACAGTCAATTTAAATACCTTACTTGGATTTGTCCTCCAATTTACTGTAAAGTTTATTTTAAAGTTAGCAGTCTATTTTGAGTTATGATTAATGGTTTTGAAAAGGCTTTCTTCAGCTGCACATACCAACAAAGGATTTAGAATTAATTCACATCTTCTAACTTCTTCCTTAATGGATTTTTAAGGTCCACTGCAAAGAATCAATCAATACCAGGCTGAAAGCTCTGGCGTGTAATGCATCCTGCAGCGTCAGAAGGCTTCTGCGTGAAGCAGAGTGAATTATGATAGTCTGAATTAATTGGAATTATTTGTAGTTATTAAGAAAAGCAAAACAATCATTTGCATTCATTTAATTCCAGGATACAAAGATAGCAATTCGGTCTAACTCTAAAAAAAAAGTACCAAAAGTTGGGGGTTGTTTTGGTATTCAAAAAAGTATTTTGTGAACCTTCCCTCCCTTCCCTCAAAAGCTTAAATGCTGATGCACTGAATATTCGCTTGTCAGGAAACATTTCATTTCCAGGACATTATTTTCAGGACAAAGTGACATTTGTTTGTTAATTTTGTACCTTGCGTGACTGCACGTAACACTAATGTAACCAGCAAGTAGAACAAATAAATTAAAGCATTTCCATGTATTTTCTCTTTTTTTTTTTTCTGCTATTGATTGCTTTTTTTAATGGATAGCACATTTGTTGAATCAGTTTCACTGTTTTTTTCATAAATCATACGAAAACTTTAAAAAATGCTCAGCCGTGGTGTGCACAGAGAAGTTGCCACCGACTGAGCTAGAACGGGGCCAGGGCAGTGATGAAGGTTTTTCCCAAGGACACAGGTGAATGTTGGGAACACCACCAGAGAGGGGTTGGACACGTTGTAAATGCCTTTATACAGCACTATTCCTCTGGAAACACGAACTTTTTAAAACTTTTCAGTTACCAAAAGAAATAACAAGAAATTGTCATGTCAATGGCACCAGTCAAAATGACGAGATCACCATCCAGAATAAAGACAGCAAATTTGTAAAATTATGAAAAATAATTCAGTTCTAAAAGAACATCAACTTGGAAAACTCTTGAGTTAAAAAAATATGATCAACTCCTTTCATTTTGATTTCCAAATGGAATCCACAGGCTACTTTTCACTGATATCATTGCTTTAGGCAAAGCTAACATCAAGTTGTAAAACTACATGTTAAAATCGGAACCACAAAATGCCAAAAGGCAATTTTTCTCTAATTACTCAAAGAGCTGACAAGAACTCCCAACTTTTTACTGCCAAAATCTTTTATGAGAAAAGGATCAAATCCACCAACTGGCAGCAAGTCACCAAGCCCCTCTTAATATAGCATGTGTATAATTTACATTTTACCTACAATTTTTGCATTTTATTTATTATGATCTCCACATTTTATTACTTTCTGTTGGATGAGATACAGCAAGAGTCTCCATGTGAAAAGATCAGTTCACTGTAATGTTTGGAAGTTAATTCATCTCAAAAAATAGCTATGCCCTGAAAGATACATTGAGTTACTGATCTTAAAAGTCCTAGAGAGGGCAAAGAACAACTGTGCCATGTCCAAGGAATCAAAAAATAGTATCAGATATTTCATGTGGGCAGTATCCAAAATTTATCTCTTGCAGCAACAATAAAATAGGTTGTAAATGTGGAGAGGATCAAGCCAGAAGTCTGATCTGAAAAACACAAACCTTTAGGGGAAAGCAGAAGAAATTATTGCAAAAATTAGTTTCTTCTTGAAACACAGTCAGTATGTGCAAATATGATTTTTGTTTTAACATCTCGGAGTTTGTTTCTGTTATTGCTCAAGGACATTAAGGTGAAATGCATTCTATATAGTACAGGCAAATATCTTCTCCCTGCCTCCTCAGGAACACAGAAGCTTTGCTATGAGCCCTGAAAACCACATTCATTTTATTTCTGGCTCATGCAACAGCTTGAGAAATAAGATTTTTGGCCAAAGTTGCCCATTTCTGCAAAAATTTATAGAACTGTTACTGATCTCAGAATATTTACAGTATCTAAATACTCTTTAATTTGTTCCTTTTCTATGCTGACCTGCATGCTTGTCCATTTGTTAAAATTAATTAAATATCTATAGAACACAATTAGCCTTTTTGAGAAGAATGAAACAAAAAAAAGGGCCTTGAGTATCAGCCTTCACTGGGTTATCTGCATTTGCATCTCTCCCCATTCAGGCTGCACTTCCCTCTGGTTTTGTCTATAATGCATATAAAAATCTGTGTGGGTCATATGGCTCTTAAGCAGAACGTAAGTAGGTAATGTATCAAGAACACAGTAAACTATTAAAACCAACAGATGCTTATCAGTCAGGACTAATCTTGACACTTACACAAGTTCAATTTTTCTCCATCGCTCCCTTAGTTATACTGCAACATTAGCATAAAAGATTTTTTTGAAAAATCGTAAGAACGTTTCACATAGAGATGAGACAAGTAATACTGCAATAAAAATTCATCATATTTTGTTACCTTAGCTAGTCCTATTATTCTGACATAACTTTCACCCCAATAGTTCAGCAAATAAAAATCCATGCATCAGTTTTCACTGAAAGGATCATATAGCATAAAATTAGACTTAAGGAAAAAAGAAATAAATTGTCTATTTTCCTGCTGTTGGTATTCATCTATGTAACAGATTATCATTAAAACACCCTACGATATGGATACCCCATAGGCATTTTGGAATGTGTTCTGGAAGGAGTCTGTATGCTTTAAATATCACTCTGGTTACTTTACAGAAGATTAATTGTCTATCGTGTTTATGTAAATAGGAAAGCGAAGATTCCTGTGCATCCTTATTCATAAATTAAAAACAATGCTTTCCTACAGTTATTGCTATAAAGGGGAAATAGACCTTGACTAGATGTAATGAGGCATTTGTGTTCACCATAACTATAATTTACTATTACTGCTTGAAGAGCCATCAGTTCTTGTTTAGTCTGTTAAGTGACAATAAGTGCGGCTAAAATAAATTCTAATGAACACTCTTGGGTCACCTTACTGAATTTATGGGGCATAATACAGTATTATTTGAAACAACTGTAACCTTTGGTGCTGTGAGCAACAGTTTGAGCCACTGATTTGATTCTTCAGGCCACATATACATATATACACACTGATTCTTGAGGTGCCTGGCTTTTGGGAGGATGACCTCCGACGGAGCTTCGGCTCTCTGAAAAGTGTGGGCAAAGCAGGCCCCTGCCAGGGCAGGGGGGATGGAGGACCCTAGCCCTCTGCCATTGCCTCCCCTCCCCAAGCAGTCCTCTTCATCCTTACAGCATTTTGTCTGCAGTTGCTCTTTCTGTAAAGAGATAAATTCAGCAACAATCCTAGAGGGCAAGAACAAAGACGCTACAAGAAGAATGATGGGCATGATGGAATACATGGTGTGCCAGGCAGGTCCACAGAGACTGACACCAAACCACGCCGTCGCTTATAGAACTCCTCTGTCCTCCTCATTCTCCCACAAAGACATCAACATATCTCTCCTGAAAGATAAAATTTTTTTGGGAAAAATATTTCTTCAAAATTTCAAGTCATTATTTGGAAAGTAGATTTATTTTTGACATCTTATAGGAAATGGAATAAAGAGGAAAAAAGAGAGGAGAGAGAAAAAAACAACCAGAAAAAATAAAACTAACATTTTTTGGAAAATATTAAGCAAGAAAGCACAGGTTTTCTTGATAGCTGCTGTTGAAAAATTATTCCAGTGATTAAAAATCAAACCCAAACCCTCTTCTCACTCGTTGCCTTATGGACATACACAGTGGATCTTCTCATAACATATTTCACTGAACAAAATAATGACATGCATGTGCTACATAAAGTGCTCCATGGTTTGTTGCCACGAAAATGCTAAATACATAAGAGACATTTTTGTAATGCATCAGACCAGACTGTGATTTCTTCCGTGCTTTGGGCAAGCGCAGCAGTTCCTCCTTCCAGCAGTGTCTGCGAAGGACACGAGCACTCTGAGAAAGCCCCTGTGCCCTTCCTGTGCCTGTCTGGCTTCAGGAAACATGCTGCTATGAGAAACTTCTTTAACCCAGCAAGGGACTTTTCTCTGTACTGCACGACCTGGGACACGGTGCCATGGGGGTGCTGGGCACAAGATGCTCTGCTCCAGCACTGCCCCAGCACGGACGCTGCTGTAACCAACTTGCAACGAGGAGGAAGAGCCAAGCCAGGGCTGACAGAGGCCACTTAGCACCAGCAAAACAGCTTTTTGGAAGACCTCCAATTCAAGCAGATCTCTCCAAAGACTGAGCTATCTACTGTCTGCAACTTCTCTTCCAAAAATGTGCTGAGCAGAAGTTAGCAAGTGCATCTCACGACCATCTTTCAAGGCAAAGATGGCCAATGCAGAAACAGCAGCCCTCACTTATATCAAAATGCTGAAAATTGAGAAGTGAAATTCAAAGTCTAATTTAAATAAGTGAAAAAATCCTATTGACTTCAATGAGGCAATATAGACTATACATGGAGATGGTGGCAAGCCCTCATTTTTTGTATTCGCTTACAGTCCGTGACACAATCTGTTCCCAAGAAATGTAAGGACATTTTGCTTTTCAATTAAAATAATGTACTCAGATAACATTACTGCTTTTCACTCTATTGTGCCTGGTCTTCACTTCAGGAGCTTATCACTGTGATCCAGATTTCTTTATCCACCTTTGTATCTTACTCCAAGGGAGTTTGACAGAATTTCAATACAGAGCTGGAGTGGTTCTTTAGAAAGGCTTCTCCAGCCCCATTATGTATCTGAGGGGAGGGTATATGGTGGAGGTTATTGTCATGTCACCCTCCATCTTCCTGAAGTACAAAAATGCTTGAATACAATTTTTAACCTATTTTTGAGGGAAATAAAAGTCTGAGCTCACCACAGTGCCTAAAGACTAATCTTGAAATCATGAGAAAGACTTAATTCTTCTGTTGTTAAGGGATGGGGGAAAATGATACACAGTGAAACATACTTCATCACACAAGTCTTCATTATGGAATGTGCTCTTACATTTATTAAAAATAATATTAACACTACTTCCTATTTATTTAATGTTGTTCCTCTTCAAAGCACTTTTTAGACATTAGCTAATTAATGTAATGACTTGTGATATTTCAAGTGTGCCTCTCCTAGGCAAAGCTGAAAAGAGGGCTTCACTCAGAGCAAGGGAAAAAGAGCATGCACAGATGTTTTTTGCACAACTGAGGTCTCTCAAAGGCAGGCCAATACCTCCAGCACCACTAGTCTCTGCAGAGGAGCAAGGGTGAAAACCAGGGCCATGTCTTTTTGGCCCCTGAATGTCTTTCTGGGGCAGCAGAGTAAAGTGAATGCTTCACTCGGAGTATGGCGCAACCACTTACAACCTTCACCTCCTCAAGACACAGCTACTGCCACACCTCCCACTTTGGGATTATACTTTGGCAGAGCTCCAACATTAAAAAGCCCAGCAAAGGCATCAGAGAGCTATTCTCTACTGAGGGCTAAACCTCCTTAAAGGCTCAGCTCAGTGCCAGCAGAGGCCAGTTCAAACTGCACGTACCCAGCCAGCTCCCAGTATGGCTTCCTTGCAAGCCAGTGCTGTATTGCACACAAGGTTCTCAATAAGTGATTAAACAGTTTGAGATCTACTTGTCCTTATGATAGTTGTGCTCAAGACTTCTACATACCAGTACATTCACATTCAAGTTCCGCAGGCAGAACAGCCGATGGCACGAGAACCTACAGCCCTCCTTCCCAAGCAGCGGCTGCTTAAATGCTGCCTGGCCTCCTCTCCAGGGAGTGATCACATCGCTTCCCTGGCTTAATTACGGCAACGCTTTATGGTACAGAGCGGGATATAAGGACATGCAATGTGCTTTAGCTGCCCCTCCATGCAATGTAGAACTGGAGCAGGAGCCAGTCTTGCCAGGCACACCAGTAAGCTCCCTACAGATTACGGCTGGGAAACTGTGGCCGCCCTTAGCCGGCTCGTGGGCAGTACTGCACAGTAATATAAGAGTACAGTACACTAAAATTAGTGTTTCCAAACATAGTGCTCAGCACATGCAATACTGCACAGGCCAGATCATAATGCAATTCCTTGTAAAACTACCTTTACCTGTGTTGTTAATAACAAGGTGACATTTATGAAACTAATAAACTGTTACCTCCATTATGCTTTATTGCAGTTTCTCAAACATGATCTCTGTAATGCATTCATTTACTGAAACCATTTGAGTCATTTAAATATCATTAAACCATGAGGGAAGCATTTCTCCCCCTGCAGAGCCAGGTGGACAGTGGTGAAGCTGTTTTAGCGTCAGTTATGGCAGGGACTTCCCCCCTTTTTTCCCTAAAGCTGCGTCCTGTCACCCACAGCACAGGACGTGGTCTGGAGAGTCCACCAAGATTTTGGCAAAGGAGCAGAGGCAGAGTGAGGAAAGCTGTGCAGACACAACCATGGAGCAGCCGGGTGCCACCTACCAGGGAGGTGACACTTCTGCAGCACCATGAGTCAGACAAGGAAGTTGTATTTTAAGTATATTTTAGACACGGGTGACGTATTCAAAACTTTTCGTATAAAAAAGGGTTCAGTGTAATATGAAATTTTTCAGTGAAACAAAAAGTCTCCTGCTAAGAGTGACATCAGTCAGAACCCAAACCTACCTAAAGTGTCTTTTTTTAAAAATAAAAGCACAGAAGAGTCACAATGCACCAGGTCTATGGTCAATTCCACTTTGTATATGCAAAGGAAAGGCTTTTTTCCAACTTGCCTTAATGTTAGAAAAGGTGAAAGTTTTGCTTTAAACTATGCCCCAGATAATAAAGTAAGATGTGTGTGTGTTTTAGGAACTGGATCCAAGAGCCCAATTTGTTGAAATACAAAGCTTTCTTCTAGGTGAGCCTTTGGAATGGAAATTAGAATTATCATGAACCTGGTCTAACGGTGTTTACTCATGTCCTTGGACCCCAGTGATTCACAGACGCCGTCACACACCAGTTCCGGGGCAGACAATGCTGCCTTGCACGGCGGACCATACTCTCCAGTGATGCACACTGACATCCCTGGGGCAGCTCTAATGGAAACCACCTCAGGACTGTGCCTATTAGTGAGCTATTCAACAGGTCACTCACACCAGGATCTCCTTATAAAATACCCTCCGAAAGGGTCGTACAGCACACTTCATACTCATGTGCTTCTGTAACATATAACAACTGTTCAAACTCCCTCTTGGGCATCTCCCTCTTCATCTTGATTGGGGTCTGACTGCAAATCAATTGCCAGCAGAATAATTTCCAGGTATCCTTCACATAGAAGTGATCTGTTGAAAGAGTATTTTGGCAATTCAATTGAAATTTCAGTGTGCTAATTTTTTTTTTCCTATTGTAGAAGTGACAATAGTCATAGCACAGGATGTAAGGGAGCCTTGTTGCTTCCATTCCTCCGAGTTAAACAAACAAAAAGATTTCAGCTGGCTTCTGTCAAGGAGAATTTGACTCCTAAACAGTTTTACTCCCCTGCAAATATCTTTTCTGAATGGTAAATAAAATAAAATAAGGCACTTCTACCACGCAACCGTTTAAGGTATTGTCTAC
This sequence comes from Strix uralensis, assembly GCF_047716275.1. Taxonomy (NCBI): domain Eukaryota; kingdom Metazoa; phylum Chordata; class Aves; order Strigiformes; family Strigidae; genus Strix; species Strix uralensis. The sequence continues at coordinate 12,029,694 of NC_133981.1, forward strand.
TTTCCTTATTGTTCCTGGCACTGAAGGCACAGGCAGCAGCAACCCAAGGGAAAACTCTGCGTTTCCAAACAGCATCCTTCACCCTTTAACTGCCCAGAGCATCTCCTCTCTCCCCGGCTCCTCTGAGAGCAGGTGCGGGGGGGAAACACCCAAGGCTTTTGTGTTCAAAATGTGTGTTTCTAGATAACTTCCAGTCTCCAGGTCTTAAAGAGGAACATCTTTATTTCTTCAAAATGTCTTACTGTTGCAATTTATTTAGGGAATGTTTGAATTCAATTTTTATTTTTCTTTTTGTATCCTTGCAAGGCTGGAAAGAAGTAAAAGACCTGGAAGAAAATTATACTGTGGGAGGGAAATATTTTGGACAGAATGTCCTTCAAAGCCATTTTTGTAATTACCAAAGAAAAAGTGACAAGGTCTACATAGTTCCAGTTGGACTAGATGATCACTGTAGGTCCCTTCCAACTAAGCTATTCTATTGAGGTTTGAATATGATCAGCCCAAGCCACGTCCACTGCTGGTATCAGCAGCCTTCCCTGGAGGTCCATGAAGCACAGGGGATGAAATCTCAGTGGTTGTTGGAGCACAAATGCCATTGGGAGTTTCCGGTTATTAAAACCAGACTTACATTAGAAAAATTATGGGGCTGCTGTGCTGAATTATTTTCTCCACCGCACACACGGCACTTGGCACCATCAGATACACAGGCAGAAGAGCTGACTGTGCTCGGCGAGCAGATAACAACACAACAAACACTTTTAATCTGCTGCAGCTTTTCAGCACATCACCTAATGTTGTCCTCAGCCTTTCTCCAAAACTCATGGCAGGGCTCTGCCAGCCACCAGCACCTGTCCATGGTCAGTCCCTTTCTCCAGCCCCCCAGGCCCACACATTTCCCAGAATACTCCTATTTTGACACCTCTTGTTAGGCTTCTCTTTCCATTGCCCAACCAAAATTTCTTTCTGAGTCAGTTAACACAACAGCCTTGTTTTAATCCCTTAATCAATGATCTCATTGATCTTTCCAAGGGCAGCATCTGTTTTGTAGCAGAGTTCCCCAGGGATTATTTTTACATGTTCTAAAGCTTTCTCCCAGTCTCTTATTTGTTGTTTTGCTTTCACTCAAACTTGAGCAGCAGGAGGAAAGAGCAATAGGACCTTTGTGTTCAGAGCTCAACCCTTGCTTTCACAGTCACAAAGGACAAAGAAACAACAAAGTCCTTGCACATCATAAAAAGTCACTGGGGATGGTCTGCATCAATATTGCCTCCCTGCAATAACATGAACTAAACTGACAGTGCAATGAGGGATTCAGGCACAGGGAGAATCAGCATTCTTTTGACAGCTCCCCAAACCTACACTTCCTTTATTTTTGTAATTGTTAGCTTGCCAAAGACTTTAGAAGACCTTGCTCTCTGTGTAACACCTGTCTGGGAATCACTCTGAATTCACTAAAGAAAAGACATAAAAATGTGAGTGTACTGGTGAGGACTGCTCCTACAATTCCAAATATAATTTCTTAATACCTGTATCACTTTCATATAAAATCATACACATAGATTGAAATCCATTGGCAATATGTACCCAAGCTATTCTCTTTTTCACCATGTCCTTTACAGATGAAGTTCCCACATAATCACCTCTATCAGTTACCTGCAGGCCAACTGTCACATCAAGTGCCAGCTGGGTTTGAAAGCTTCATGAAGACACTGCACGAGATCTCAGAACATTTACATTCATTTTTAGGGTCTCTGCAATCTTGGTACAACTCACAGATTAGCCTGTCCCAGCGAAGTCTTTTCCTTCCCCTTGGAGTCTGGGAACAGACCTAATGAATTCAGCACTGCTTAATCTCTCTTTTACCTCTCTAAAAGGTCCTCCTCACCTATCGAGGCTGCAGCTCTTGAGGCACTGACCACCTCTCGGTTTGTTTTCCAACGCAACACAAGTTACATACACGTAGGTGAGATACCAACAGTCATCTCCCCGTCCAAGACAAACATTTCCCACTCACCCAGAGGAGGTTCAAAACAATCATTTGCTCGCACTGCAGGGGCAGACACATCCTGGCCTCTCACCATACCGCTTCTCCTCTTGAATATGCAACATCAAGCTTTAGTTTAACCTTGATACCAGCCTGAGAGCTTCATCTGGACTGAGTTTTCTTTCATCCTGTAGAGCAGCATACATGGTAATATTTATCCTACAAAATCTTGTGGATAAGTTGTCTTCAAAATTATTTGCATAAAATGGACAAGTGTTTTCACCTACATCTGTATCATTAATAATAACGCAACTTAATATGGCACTACCACCTCGCAAAATGCATCTACAGACCATTTTCTAATACTGCAGTTTTACGGTATTATTTTCTCCCAAAACCTGACTCGGTGCCTTGAAACAAAAATAATGAACCATAACTCTTAACAGTGGCATTGCCATCATCACTAGTTTACAGTATCATTTCTTTGGACACTTCTGCTACCTGTTCACTTTTCATTCTGCATATCTTAATTAGTCTAATCGGGCCTTCCAGTAGAATACTGGAGGATTCACAAAATAATGACAAAATAATCAGTACATGATCAAAAGCCTAAGACGCAAGCCATAGCCTCAAGCTACGGTGGAAGGCAACTACAAAAATCACCAGACATTTTAGCCATTCTGCAATTAATTCATCGTAGACCTGGCTCTGAAGTCAGTAACTGGGAGTAAGATCACACTGAACATGAAAGAGATTATTTTGGATTAGAATTTGAGGCTGCTGTGCCCCCTTGGCCTCAGCTAATATTAAACATGAAAGCTGCAATGCAGATTAGAAGGTTAATTTGAAGAAGTCTGTTTTAGGGCCTGCTGGGATGTAGATCTGTTACTTTCACCCCTTTGGATTTGTTCCTGGGTATTACTTGTTGTTTCTTCTTTTCCACTACAGAAACTCCATTAGACTAAGAGCCAAGTTATTTTTTTAAATCTGTATCAATACATTTTTGTTTCATGATTTTAACAGTGTATTCCTGGACCGTGATTATGTTTTTGGCACCACCACAGCACCAGTAATACAGAAATCATCATTTTTCGGCCTCTGTGAACTGCCATAATGAACTACTACTCTATGAAATTAAGAACATATCAAACTAGGAAAAAGCCATTCTACTCATCATGGATGCTTTAATGTCTATTGCTACCATTTTCCACTAAAATTAAGCAAAGCCAGACCTCAGCAATACAGGGCAAACACCAGCCATGTGAGAAATTAGATCATGAAGCAAAATTTTGCTTCAATGAGCCACGAGAAACTAATGAGATTCCGTGTCCTCAGACAAGCCCAATGCTGGCACAACCATGGAGGGATCACCAGCTGGAATGCCTCTCCTCATTTCCTACATTCTGATGAGGTTTTATTCTGCTTGTGCACATTGGCCCCTTGGTATAATCTCAGTATCCAAAGGGATGCAGGAATCCACTTACTTAGCACATGAAGGAAACCCAACATGTCAGTGCCCTTCAGCAAGGAAGATTTATAGAGCTGGTAACTGGCCAGGCACCCAGCCTGCAGCTGGAGATGGGAGACAGCTTGGGAGCTGGGGATCAACAGAGCCGCTGCAGACCCCTGCGCCCCAGGCAGCCTAGGAGGGGTTAACACAGCTTCATGGCCCCATCTCCTACCCCAGCTGAGGTTTTGAGTGTCCATCGGTGCTACCCAACTGTGGCTCTGGTTGGTCAGCAGAGACAGTTGTTGGCCATAAACCCTCCCAGAGGGGCCAGAGTGAGCACCTGGAGCAGCTGGGGGAGCATACGGGCTGCAGCTATGTCCTTGCCGTAAATCCCGAGAGCCACACAGTCTGTGGGATGTTTCAAAGCAGAATCTGCCCATTTCTGTGAAGAAAAAATGTACAGCATCCCCCCAGGGAGGAGGGCAAAAGGCCCTTCTCCCAGAAACTGCTGAGCTAACTGATTGCTAATTGCTGCCTGCTCGTTACCACTGAAGATGGTTGAAAACTATGGAAACATGAACCACATCATTAAAGCAAGCAATTGCAGAAGTGAGGCTACACAAATCCTATTTTATAATCAGATACCTGAAAGTGCATCCAAAGAGAGTTTCTCCCCACTGCAAGAAGTGAGTGGGAAGTTTGCTTAATGGATTATCATGGATAATCCCTCATCCCCCAAAACTGTCTTCAGTTTTTGGTCACCAAAAAGAAACTGATGGGCTCATTCAAACTCCACAGGCGGAGTTTGGTAACTACTTTGCTCTGGTAACAAAGCAACAAAATGTGGAAAAAACCTTCCAAAATCCCTCCCAGGCAGACAAAAAAAAAAGACATCACCTCCAGAGCAAACAGTGAGCCAAGCTGCAGCTCCTGGGCACCTTCCTTATTCCTACATGATGGAAACTCCCTAGAAATCACGGGTGCGAGGCGGCAGCCCCAGCACCCTGTCAGACCGCTGGGGCCGCTCCCGAGCACCCGCGTCGCTCATGAGAGGGGGTGAGCTGGGAAGGACGTCTTGGAGGTGAGGAAGGCTCCAACTGACAGCCCCACTCCAGAGTTTCCCTGCAGGTCTTTTCCCAGTACTTGAAGAAAATGAGACAGTATTTTCCTCTGTAACTCAGCAAGGCCCATTCTGCTCTACTTCAAAATCATGTGCCACCCCCCCATGTTGATAATGATCTAAAAATATTTAAATTGAAAAATAATATAATTATGCTCATTTCTTGTCTTCTATGTATTCTCAGGCTTTTAGAGAAAAATGTTAGCTATATCAAAGTATCTGGAAATGTACTAATTATTTCAATGAAAGTGAAGATTTTCATATGATGATATGATCCCAACTGGCAAAGTAAACATAATTACCAATATTACTAGAAAACAAATCAGGAACACTTCAAGGCTCTGTGGGCTTTAGCTAGCAAATATTGTTACAGCTGATCATTCATCACAGAAGGCTACTTATTATTCTTGTAAGTAAAGTTGCACCAATTTAACAAGCAATTGAAATGACCTTATCTCTCTCCAGTATCTCCATTAGTTGTACATGGGAAAACCTCAGAGTGAATGAAAAGACTCCAGATTTTCTAGTTAGATTATTTTGACCTGCTTTAAAATCCTGCAGCTGTGTTTTTCAAATAAATTCTGGGTGTCAGAAAGCTTTGGTATGGATGTTAAAAAGCTAAGAAAGTGAAAGGATTTAACTTCTGAAAATCCTCCCTTCTAGTGAACTGAAGGGATATCACTGGGATCTTTTGTTACTTTTGTGAGCCTGTAAAGGTTTGCCTTTTTTTTAAAAAAAAAAAAAAAAGAACACCAAAATATTTAGACCCATGCTTAAACTAAGATTTATTACTCTTTCTTCTCTACAGGGGTTGTTACGTATTTCAGAATTGTATTTACTTCTGGCTTTGAAGCACTGTGAGATTTCCCTTCCGTTTTGCAAGCACCTCCTGGGTTTACAGTATCTTTGTTTCCTATCCATGAAATAGCAGCACTACCTCTCAAAAATGTCACGGTGATGAGTAGCTACTTCTCTAAGTAAGGGAAAATGCATCTGCACTGGCAAGAGAGCTACACCATCAAGCAGCTGAGATGCCCACTGGGGCTGAGGGGTGCTGAGCACCAGGGATGGGAGGTGGCACAGGGAGGCAGGGAAGATGGAGCATCTCCTCTGCCTTCTCATGGCTCAGCAGGAGCTGACACCCAATATATTAAATTTAGAACCCCTGACAAAACATTTCCTTCACCATTAAAATAACTGACAGGGATTAAAAAAAAAAAGAAAGAAGAAAAAAGAAAAAAGTCAAAGACAGGCAGTACCTGCTGCATGATAACCTGAACACTGACAGCCTCGGCGGGGAGCAGAGGCACTTCCCGTGCACGAGGACCTGACCTACCTGCTGAATCTCTGTCACCACAAAGCCATGCTGATGTCTCCTAAGGACACAGAGCTGCCAAAAAAAAAGAATTTGCTCTTTTGCTACTAGTATCCTATACTTTCAACAAAACATGCAAGAAGAATTTTTTCCCCTTTAGCTATTGGAACTGTTCGATGGCCTTCGGAGTCGTCAGGACATCCACACGCCACGCTTAATGACAGGCAGTGCCTGCAGCACGGCCATTCGTGGCATTCTGAAGGACCAGAGTCAACACAGGAATTACTGTCTCACCTTCCAGTATCGCGTATCTACCTTAATCCTTACGGCAAAATCCAATTAGAAATTTAAATAGTAATTAAATGAAAAATCTTTTAAATCTTGATTCAGGTATTCCATGATTTTTGCCTTTGTTCCGTGCACCTGTCTGTTAAGCTTTCTCTGCCATGGCTGCTTCTTACCAGTATACCTCGGGTTTAGTATTAGGTGATGAAGCATAAAACACTATTTAAATACTATAATTTCAAGAGTAGGCAAAGAACATTGCATTTATCTTCACTAACCTTGAATATGCCTGTCCCATCTAATGAAAAAAGTGATTGAAGGGACTTAGTTTAGCTTACTATCCCAAGGCCCCCATAAAAGCTGAATGGTAATTTAATTAGTTTCCTTTCTGATGATGAACTAGGAATTTCTGATCATTCAATCTGAGTGCACTTTGATTCATTAAGTATCTGTTTCCATTTTTTTTAATGAGGTTATTAAATAACCCTGCCCAGGTAACTGCGGTCATTGGTATGCAGGACCGCTAAGTATTTTGTATGAATCAGGTAGGAAATATGCACGATGTGAACTGGATCTCCAAACCTATTCAGGACTCACCTGACTAGGTGATAAATTAGCAGCTAATTTATTCTGACAGATCTTGCAAACCGTGAGTCAGATCCTGCGATGAAGAAAATCAGTGCAGACCCGCGACTGCAGTTTTTACCTACCACAAACCCGGCCCCTGCGTGATGCTGCGTTACGCACTTATAGCCCGAGCCCCGGGTAGGCGGGGGGGACACCAATGTTTGCACCGAACCAGGTGAGGACTAATGCAAAACTGGAGTGATTAAAGCTCTGGAGATTGTCCCACCTGAGAACAGCGTGACTGGGAGCTCTCCTGCTTCGGTGACATTTCTCCTGACCAAAGCGAGTCACTCAGGCTCCTGATATATCTTTTCCCCCCTTGGTAACAAGGAGGCAGTAACTGCTAGCCTAGCTCATAAAGGATGATTAAATAAATCTATTAAAGTGCTATGAAGACTTAGAGTGCTATATACTTAACTTTTTATTTAGATTTAAAGCATATTATAAAGACTGTACACACTCTCCAGGCATCCATACAAAAAAGGAAACTTATAATCCGTGAAAATGTTGCTTAGCAGCATAATGTAATAAGAAAAGTTAAATTATCAGCCAGCTAATACTGCAGCAAAATATATTTCATCAGCTCCACCCAAAACTTTCCCCTTGCAGCTCTAACAAATAGCATGAATGAAAAGCGTGTTGGAAGGCAGACACAAAGGTCGGCTTCTCCTTTATCACATAATTGAAAATAAAGAGAAAACCTAAGTATCCGTATCAGACAAAAAGTACCAGGCCAGATTTCTGAGCACAATACACTGAGATTTATTTATATCCATTATGCCAGAACAGTAAGATAGGATTTGCTTCCTTATATGAAAAGAAAAAATAAAAAAATCCAACATCTCAATGGTGCCTCAATTCTCTTTTCATTTGTTTTGATTCCCAGATAAGATGCACATAAGCGCGCCTGATCATCCTGAACAGATTCCAGGGACAAACTCTAAATACAGCAATGCCCACCTCCAGCACGGCGCCTGCCGCCCCTCTGAACCCAAACAGCAGTGCTCCAGGGAAGAACAAAAAACATTCACATCTATCCTCCCACTTCTTCCAGCGCTTATAATGCGCTCTCATACAACAACAGAAAAGCGCCTACACCCGCCTTCCACCATGCCCTGAAGGTCAACAGCTTTAAGGTCGTTGTATAAGCTATTTCTCTGCATGTAAAGCCCGTGGCGAGCAGGGGTCACCCCCGCACGGGAAGGCTGCTCACCTGGGCTGCACGCAGGGCATGCAACAGCCCTGCGCCAGGAGCGTGCTCTTCACTGCAACCTTGAGGAAAAGCTTCGTGCGTTTTCTTGTACACAGATTTTCATGTTTTCTGAGTCTGTGCCTTGTAAGAAATGTTATACAGCAGAATCATGCTACATATTCTTGTCAGTATTTTACATTAATGGTGATAACGTGTTCTAGTTTTAAGAAAGATTTTTAAGGGCTGTAAAAACAGGGTAGAAACATGAAAATCCCTATTAGTGTGGAACCACCTAATAAATGCTGCCTTATTAATGATAAAGACTTTCGGGACTTAAAATTGGACCTCAACCTCATTTCACTAAGACTTTGACATATAGGCAGAAGCTGTAAAATGGTACCCAAGGCATGCCCCAACACCAACAGCCAACCCTAGGCAGCCAAAATCTAGGCACAAGGCTGCTTTCCTCCCAGCCCTCGCAAATTCTAAGATTGCTTTAACCACCACAAGACGTTTTTATTCTTTTTCAATTAGTTATATCGTCTTTATCTCTCTTTGGAATTCTGAGCCACCTTCCCCCCCCCCCCCCCCCCCCCCCCGCCCCAACTGCAAGGAACAGAAACTTGATTTTATCTTTAAGTGGAAGCTGAAACACTCATATGACATCACATTTTACAGGACTATGACAGGTTAGGACTAACGCTGGGCTTTGGGACCTGGCTGATTTCACTTATTGCCAGTCCAGCCCTGCACCCCAGCAGGAGCCAGCTGCCTCCACAGGGGCCGTGCAGGATCGCATGGGCTGCATTTGTCACCCTTACCAATAACGAATCCATTTCTCTGCCTGAAATCATACCAAAGGCAACAGAACAACTCAAGAAGAAAGGTGACAGCCTTACACCAACAGATCATGAAGTGTTTTCATTTTACTGAAACACAGTTTCTTAAATCAAGGTTTCCCTCTCCACTGCTGGAAATGCAAGACAAATCTGCATGAGGCACAAAAGGAAAAGTGACAACAAATAACGAATGTGTCCTACTTCTACAGCCTGATGTACAGCCCAACCTGCAGCATAATTTGCCTTAAAAACAATTCATTCTGTAACACCATTACTTGCCGTGATGAAGAGCCAGAACTTTGTTATTTCAAAGGAAGTCTGGCTTTTTAATTATATTGAATGCTTTCAGAGGATAACGTAAAAGGTGTTATAATTCTAATTGTGCATCAAGAAAAAGTGTCATGATAGTAAAGATATATCAGCTGATATTCAGTAGAACAATACAAAGATGGGAGCATGAAGGAAAGCTTGCAATTATTCAATGTAAGCAGAGATAGTTAATCATTTTGTTGGACTGCAGAAAGATTGCTGTTTTGAATTTTAAAGCAAGTTACTCTCTATCCCTTTTGCAGTGTGTCATTTTGCAGGAAGGAAGCCACCAGTTATTATCATTGTCTCTGCCAATGAAGTTAAAACCAAGCACAAATCCAACCATATTCCCATAGCAAGTGTTAGAAGGTCATCAGCCAGATCTTCAAGGAAAGGCCCCATGGATGAACCACACGTACTGAGTGTCACAGCTTACAGTGTGCACACTGGTGCCATGAGGACTAAGCAAGGGGGTAACATACACAGATTTATGAAGTAGACCCTTTTATCCACTGAATTAAGAGCAGAACCAGCTGTTCTTGCTGACTGCCTCAAAAAAACAAAATAAAACAAAACCCTTTGAGAGGCAGCAGTCTCAGCCTTTGGAAACAGGCAATTTGCCTTTGCAGTCTTTGGGAACAAGACACTAGGAGAACAAGGAACTAGAAACCCTACAATATTTGATCTAGGCAGGCTCTGGTCCTGAGGCTGTGCTGCATTCAGCAGAGGAACCCAAAGGTGGGTCTGACACCGGCTGGAGGGAGACGTAACCCGACTGCAACAGTTAAATGCATTTTCTAGAGACACACACTTGTGCGAAGGTGGCTTAGGATTGATGTCTGCAGTAGAAAATGATACAGAGGTAAAATTATTACCACTGGGAAAGAAAAACTGTTGAGAAAATTGATTTAGAGTGGAAAGAGAATGACTCACAAAATACAGCAGATGACTGCCTCTCACGCAACGGCCAGCATGGTCCAACCCTGCCACTGAGGCAAACACAACCCAGGCCTTGCGGTACCGGAAGGGACACCAAGCAGCGCCGGCCCTGCTATGCTGTGTTCCAGGCAGCTGATGATTCCCTGCCCAACCAGGAACAATTCAGGAAGGATTCAATACCACAACACATAAACTCAGCCTTTACAAGCACGAACCTTTTGTCTGAATTGGAATTCCTTGGGATTAGCTCTTCTGGTGGCACTGCAGCCCATGCCCTGGGACCACGGAGGAGTGTTGGGATGAGGCTGCACAGAGCAGGTTAGAGGAATGCAAGGTTTATCACAATGGATGGGGCTGTTTGACCGCTTGCTCTGTGGACACGCTAAGAGAAATTCAAATTAAATTCAGATGTTCTACCAACCGCCCAAAGAGTCACCTGTTACCAGCAGGGATTCCTCCCGAGCAAACGCACCATTGCTTAGCATAAAGCTACCCAATTGGGAAACCACAATTTAAAGTGTGGCTGTGAAGGGAACATCGTATTGGTCCTTCCATGCTAAGGCACCATTTCCTTTGCATTTATACACACACAGAGCCAGTAGCACTATGCAGAATATGCCCACGAACTGCACAGATACATGCTGACTACCCACGGAGAAGGATTTACGTTTGTATTAATAGCAGTGTCTCTTGTGAAGCTCCTGCTGAAGCACACAGCTGGGCTCGGGCCAGGGGAGGGAGCCTCTAGGAACCATGCTGCTATAAATGACGCTGTGGAATACCCCAGTATGAAGTTAGATGAGGATACGGCAGGAGAAGATGAACATGAGAAAGAAATTACAGCAGGGACGCATCGTTCCACAACCCATAAATCCCTTTTGGGTCATAGTCCACTTGCTGTTACCATATGCACATTACTGGAATACATGTGAGAAAATGCCAGAAAAAGATTAAAATGTTCAATCATTTGCAAATGCTCCCCAGATGAATATGAGTATGTATTGGAAGAACAGTTCTAATACGAAACACTCCACTGTGGTCTAATCTTGCTAGGAACACAAAATGAGTTACGTGGATGAATGCATCCAGGGGTTTATCCGGCTCAGGAAGTGCATTCCCATAGACAAGCCTGCGTGGGCTCCTGTCCCACCCTCTGTCAGCTCCAGCATGGTCCGGCGGTGCCCTCAGCATCAGAGGTGCCAGGGTGCCATGCACACCACTCGGCATGGCCCAACAGGGCTTGGAGGTACAGCCTGCCTCAACAGCCCAACTACAACTAGAACTGACCTAGACTGTCGTCAACCACCACCTCATGACACCATGCAACGTGCAGAACTCCGCATGGCCACAGGACACCAGAGATGCCCCACGTGTCTGGTGACCTGTGGTCACTTGGCAAGATCTAGGTATGGTGGGATGGTGATGGAGAGGCAATTCTGCCATCTGATATTTGTTGCCAAAAAAATACATAATCTGGCAGAGAGCACGTTTTGTTAGTGTGGTGGCATCCTGTATGTCATTCACCCTCTTGTGCAGCTTTCATGAACAGAAAACTCATTTCAAAGCTGGGTACGCAAAACTGTGATACGAACCTCTGACTGCCCGGGCAAATTTCAGCAAGGAAACACTCTGTCTCTTACCTAAATACCCCAACTCACTCCCACATCTCCAAGCATTACAGAAATAATCCGCGAGAGAAACAGGGAGAGGCTCAAGTCCCGAAGAATTAGGGCATGAGACTCTCTCTGTTTCTCCTTTAAACACCTTTGTTGTTGTTATTTTTGAGGTTTTAATCTAAGGATCAAGGCAATACCAGACAAAATAGAGCCTATCATATGTAAATGTTACTTGCTTGATTTTATTATAAGAAGTTTGCATTAAAACTGTGGAAAACCTTTGCATGACTGACACAGAATGAAACAGCTAATGCTGCTTTAACCAAACCCCTCCTGTTTGATGGGAGAAGCATCGTGAAAATGATGATAAAATGGGAAATAAAATGGCTTTGTGGGAAGCTGGCTGATGGGTTCTGTGAGCACTTGCATTTTAGGATCGTTTCTCTCATGAATACCACATTGTTAACATACTAAAATCTGTATTTGTGTATATTTCCATGATTTTATGCGGGGTTTTGACCTCATCTGTGGTCCTGCAAGGGAAACCCATATTACATTGTTATGTAACATTATAGATTGTTTTTATTTCTTTTTACTCAATTTTTTTCTATTGTATTGCTTACCAAAAAAAAAAAAAAAAAAAAGGAAATTATCTGGGATCTCAAAGGACTTGTAAAATCCCACCTGCTGCAGCCTGTAAGATCCCCAGACAGAAACAGTAACCCACCCCCAGTGGGAAACACCCGTACCATGGGCCCTATGCGCCGCCTGCTCCGAAGGGCCCCCTCAGCTCAGCCCTGCACCGCTCCATGGGGTAAGACACCACTTCTGAGGCCTGAATTCTTAAGCTGCAAAATCTGGCCCTGCCACGTCCGAGTTATCCAATAGGAACTGCAGTTTGCAAGCCCCAGCGCACGGGCAACACGCAGTTCACATCCTTCTAAGCAGAGTTTGCATGTTTTATCCCTGCATGGACACCTTGCTCGAGCGGGTGTTCCCACCTGCAAGGTCCTTCCCAGGTGGCCTGACCTGCAAAGTGCACTCCCTCTGCGTTTCCACCCTCTGTGAAGCTACAGCAGCAATGCCGTTGGCAGAAATTAAATCTGTCAGCAGCAATTCCTCTATTTTTCATCAGACTGGGCTGCAGGACCTCTTAGACAAGGCTGTGTCTCCATCCAAGCTCAGCCACAGTCACGCTCTGCTGAAGAACATAACCTGATCTAAAAGGTGTTTGATAGTGCTCCATAAACAGTCCCCATTAGCTGTCTAATGAAAAAACATGGGTACAGTTAAACACTGACATTACCAAAAACTAAATTAATATAAAGAGAATAAAAACCATCAGCATAAGATGAAAAGTTTCTTCAGAAAATTCTGCACTGAAAACCTTCTGCAGTGCCATGAGTGAAAGACTTCCACCTATACTAATTCATTTCATGTCCATTGATTTTTGTTTTACCAGTTGGAAAGTAACCATCCTGCACTTCTCACCACCACCTTTCAAATAATCTCCGATTGCTGGACATACACTAAGAAAGGTACTTGCTTTGTTTGTATTTTTATGAAGCACTGCTACTTTTCCCTGAAATTTTATTGCCCTGTAAATGAGGATTCAGTGCCAAAAGCCTGCTTTTATTTTTACTGTGACAGAGCTGAAATGGCAGTGGTAATAAAGCCAACAGCAAGGCACTCACCCTTTCTCATTTTCCATAGAGAAACACTTAATAGTGTCTCTTTAAAGTTTTTCTTACTGAAAACTTCACTGATCAGATGATTTTATTCACTAATTTCCTGGGATGAGACATGGGAAGTCTGCAGAGGCCATTCCCTCGAACAATGGAGAAATCACAGCCTGCAGTGCTCCGTGCTGTAACCAATGGCACTGCTTGTGCTGGGCAGAGCCGTCCCAGTCCAAGGACCAAAAAACTGGTGAAATCCCAATAAACCATGCCTGCTGCCTGAAGAGACGTGGGAAGTGCATATTTGGAGGTGCCAAACAGGAAAATCAGAAAGGATCTGCGTGCCACAAGAGATCAGTACTTATTTCCTGACCTTGGTCGTACAGCTTACGTCAGGCATTTAAAGTCTATGCACTTGACACTGATTTCAAAGGCTGATGCTGTAAGAAGGGATGGTTTAAGCAATTACATATTACACGGTTAACACTTACAGGTTAAACCAGGTGACCTCGATAAACAGCTGTATTTCTTGCAGAGAAAGCAGAAACAACATTTAGCAATGAACATTTCTGCTAGTCAAGCTCTTCAAAACATGACATTAAATGTACGTTCACTTAATTTTCATCCGTGATAGTGCACACCCACCATTTTTTCTTGGGTCATGAGGACCAGAGACAAAACACCCATGTGATGTACAAATCTCCTCCTGAGCCCACAAAGACATGAAGATTGCTGCAGACATGCTCAGGGTGTTGCATTCCAGGGCTAACAGGGTTTTAGTCATCTTTTCCCTTACAAGAAACATTAACACAACACTAGGGCATCTAGAAAATTAACAAAAATGCACAAAACCTCTTTCAACTGAATTCCACCACACTGAAAAGGTCACTTCCCTGCACGTGGTTTTCATTTTTGTCTCAAGAGAGGGGAACAGGAGTGGCAAACCAATTAGCTAAATTTAAAACTCTTAAAATTTACACAGCATAACTTTTTCCTGGTGACTGCCAACACACACTAGTAACTGTTTTTCAGACCAATGCTTGACAGAAGCAGCCAGCACCACTTCTCCTGTTACACCAAACCAAACTCACCTTAAAGCATCTTTCTTCTAGACTTTTGGAAAACTTATAGTACTTCCAGATTTTTACCATTTCTACATTAAGGGATGCGGTGAATTTAAATTATTTAAACCACATCTGTTTAATCACAGATGTCTTTTTAAAGATTTGTTAGCTTGAAATATCATTTCTGCTTTTCTGCTGTTTTTTTCTCCACTCTCCCACACACAGTATGCCAGCAAGAATAACATCTTCCCACACTTTGGAGGGACACAGCACAGGACCTGCTACACACCCATCTTCAAATAGAGAGATGAAGTCTAGCAAAAGGTTTCTGAGACAGGTTTGCGTCGGGTTTGTTTGCTGTAAGGAAGTAAACATCATTCACTGGAGAGCCCAGAAAAAGGGCTGATCACCGAGACCAGGTTGTAGTGACATCCACAGCCTTGGGATTTTATAACATCATCCCCAAATTTGGGAATGCTGCTTTAAGAAACAAGATGGATATACAGGAAACAACCTACTTCAGCTCTTTTACGGAATTACTTGATTTCTACCTATGAAATCACTTCCTCGTTAAACCAACTGTTGTGTATTTAAAAATAAGAGAACAGAGAATTGTACCTTCCCTCTAAAGATTTAAAAACCACTGAGATATTGCAGAGCTTTAGCAGAGGACAGGAAGCTGAAACCCTGCTCTTTCCATGGCACCCACAGCCTGTATTGTGTACCCCTGTATTCCGTACCAATGTACTGCATATCTTTGTAACTATTTTCCTCATGATTGTCATCACTACCATTGTTATTATTATTCCCATCACTATCATTATTACTATTATTATTATTACTGCTACTTACAACCACTGAAATCCACATTTCTCAAGGCAATTTCCCTTCCCAGATAGGGAACAGAGATTTTCTTCTCCGTAAGAGCGTGCCAGGAAAGCTTTTCAATGCAACTCTAATATGGAACTTGCTGCCTCTCAGAAGCACTTACCAGCCTCAATTCACACTGGGTTGGGATTTTTTTAAGGCCATTTCCCAGTTTAGCGGCCTCTTGCTCTGAAAGCCGGGCAGACACAGATGACACTTGCCCTGCAATCATCCCGGACACAGCTAAGTGAGAGGATGCAAAACTAAATGGGGCTGAGAGTCAACACGATGACAGCTGTAATTGTAACCTGGAATGATATACAGAGATTGCAAAATGTAATGCAGGATACAAACCAGCACTGGTTCCCTAACAGTCTGAGGAAACAAAGGAAAACTAAAATATACAAAGTAATGAATTTTAAAGCTGATGTTTTTTGGGTTTTTTTGACACACACTGAAATTGGTGGTAAACTCCTTGCAAAATTATTATCTAAAAAATCTTTTTTCAACCAAAGGCAAGGTTTATATAGCCTCTTACTGGATATTACTTGTGTGTCACACAAGGTAGTAAAATAAAGCTGCACACTATAGCATCAGTAGTTACCCAATTCTTTGCTTTTTTCCTAAAATGTCCTTGTGCTTTTTCCCCAAATCTTTTCCTATCAAATAATATCATGGATTTGCCTTCTGCTTTCCAAAGAAATGAAATGCAGAACTACACTTTGCTGGGTAGCAGCAGAAAGTGCTGCTTCTCTACAAGTCAGGTTTTTTGCTTTTCTACTTCAGCACCTCTTTGAGCACCTGGAAGAGCCTGGGTTTCTCATACCACCCAATCCTCCTAATCAAACCTGGGCTCAGAATAAACACCAAACCTCAGAAACAGCCCTGTGTGGAACCAAATGGAATTATCTATAGGGCAGAAAAAAGAACACACTGAACAATGAAAGTGCCTTTTCTAGCAGATAACTGATAACAGATAAGCTGATCCAGCAACTCGAGGCTGGGTGGGTGCCTGGCTCCAGCGATGGTCCTGGATGATCCATCAGCAGATGCATGACTGGGGGAAAGCCCCAGCGCGCACCCAGAGCACGTTAAATCCAGATTCCGGCACCAACAGAACATCAAAATCTTTAATTTCCAGTGCATTTGATCGAGTAGGTATTTCATGCCACTGGAGCTTTTTCCTCAGTCTTACTCGTTCATATTAATACTCCCAGGGATATAGTTATACCACAAAAATATCACTTCTAACAAGCTGATATTATACAGGAATCCTAAATGACCTTGGCCTGCCTGCCTGATCCCAACCAGCTAAAAAGCTCTTCTGGCACGATTTTCAGGTTATTCATCTTTTATCCAGGTGTATGCAAGTAGCACTGAGTCATGCACCATGAACAGATGGAAAGTATCTTATATTTATGACCTGCCATCTTTCTTTTTTTTAGAAATTAATTTTTCATTAAATCACTTTGAAAATCTTTGAATTAACTTAACTTCATTCAAGGAGTAAAGATAACCTAGAACAGGCAGTTTCTAAAAAAACTATGACAGGGTTGACTATCTGTGCTCAATCAATTAGCAAATTGACCCTCCAGATAATTGGCAAAATATCCAAGGCAGATATGGCATTACCACATTTTGTCAAATTAGTTTTCTTTGTCTCTGCTTCCTTCTATGGGGAGCATCGCCCCACTGCCTCATTTTATGTGATGAATTGCTCCAGGTAGTTTATAACCACGAATATCAAGAAAAAAACAAATACTGGCTGTCACAAGGAAGGTATGTCAGCAAAAAGGGGGAATATCCCAGGGACATGACCCCCTGAGGCATATTGCCAAGAAATTGGTTCTTCCTTCCCTTGGCCAGAGGGAGCGAGCCCTGCTCGTAGCCACAGAGCCTGGACAAACTCCTGACCCCTGGAGAGGGGTTTTTCCAGTCGTAACCCAGCTGAGATCCACCATTCTGCGCCCCAAGAGATTTTGCAAATTACAGATGGAAATGTAGTACTTCAGAGCACAAAACCCAAGTTTGTGGTGGGTGCTTTGTCAAAAGATTTATAGGTTTTGAATGTTTCAGGTGTTTAAGTGCACGTAAAGTGCACTTGATGCGAACTTCAATTGCCTTGGAATAGCTGGGAGCACAACACAAGCCCCAGCTGTTTGTGACAGACTGCTGGGAGAAATCCTGTTGTACAGTTATATTGAAAAATAAAACAAGTAAAAAATAAAACAACAATTAAGAAGAACCAACAGAAATATGTTTTTCTGAAACTACTAGGCATTAGTTCAAAGGAGATTGGTTTTACCATGTCCCACCCCGGCACCTGCAGGAATACGGAGCGGTGCCGTCGTTAGGGCTCGCTTGGATGCAGCAGCAACACTCTGGCAGCGGTACCGGCCCCTGCTCCCAGTACAAAATGCCCAGGGTGTAAACCAAGCCCATTCCTGCTATTGCATATGCTAAACTGTGCTTTTCCACACCTTTAAAAAAAAAAAAAAAAGAAAAAACCCACCCACAAAAGGCACTGCTAAAAGTACATTATTTATACAGCAAAGTCAGGTAAGCTCATAAATTAAGAAATATCAAAAAGAAAAGAACTTCTTCCACTCAGTCTCAGCAAAGACGGTTTAATTGCATGACCACATATGACTTTTTGTTCTCTGTTATTTCTCATTCAGTGGGTAAGATGAAAGGGTAAAATTAAGACTGTTCAGGCAACCTGAATTCTGACATTTAGAGAGGCGGTGAACTCCTCAGATCAGGAAACACTTAACACGTAATCTGTGTGGATAATATATGCACAAATTATGCATGAGGATAGGCGTATAGATATTTGACAGTACACCTTGATACAGGGTATACATATAAAGTGCAAATTTGGCCTTTGACAAAACAGATCAGGTCTTTTAGCTCCACTGACATGGGCAGAAAGGGACCAGAGGAAACTATTTAGTCCTAAATATTTTCCCTGTTGGCTTTACACACTCACTGGAGCTCTGCTATTTATATGCATGAATGATTTATTTCTCTATTACCAGCTACCTCTTTTGATTACATATATTAGTGCCTTTTAAGTTATTTCAAGGCTACAATAATTTTAAAATTAAATGATCCTTCGAGTACCCTTCAGGAACTGCATGCTGAAGTGACATTTCCATAATGCAAAAAAATTGCAGTTGTGCTCATTTTATTTAATTAAACTGTACTCTTTATCATGTAAACCAAATGGGAGAATATTAACCATATTTTTTACTTCTAGAAAACCGTATTTTTTACTTCAAAAAATATAGAATACTGGAGACTCTTTATTGTCATGGTCAAATTTTGTCTGTGTTTAAACAGTTGTCAGCTTAAACTGGTGCGTTACACCAGCTGTAATTTCATTTGGCCTCAGCAAAGCTCCCCAAAAGAGCATTTCCATGGTTTACCCTGCTAATGACCGATTATGTCCAAGTAGGAAACTTTTTAAAAACTTTTCTCCCTCTAAGCTTTGCAAAAGATCTGAATTTAAATAGCACATTTAAGGCGCTCAGTTTTCTGTCTCTTTGGAGCCCAAGTAACAACAGCAGCCCTGCTTTTGAAGAGCATACAAAAATACTTCTGGCCCAAAAGAAAGGAATGAAGTTACAAAAAGAGGAAGATAAAAGCAATTTCAAGTCCCAAACCTACAGAATCCCCTTCGTCTTGGCCTATTCTTTACAACTAAGCCTCGTTTTGCAAATCAAAGGACCAGCTGCTAAACTTGCCTTAAAAAAAAAAAAAAAAAAGAGGTAGGTCATGAATGCAAGGCTAAGAAAGTCCAAGGGACACAGGCCCTGCTGTCGGTCAGTCCCTCATGTCTGCTCACTCAGACCAAGAGTCTCCCCATCCCTGGACCGACCCAGAGCCCTGGTGCCTGCAGACAGTCTCCCACTGGCGGACTGATGACAGGACACTGGGCCCCCCGCCAAGGCAGTGCTGCCAGCCAGACCTTGTGGTCGTCAGCCTTCCCAGAGGACGCTCTGCCCGTCGGGGTGGAGGAAGCTTGTGGCAGCGTGCAAACCCTGTGGAGCTACCCTCGAGTGCTCCTGAGGCCCTCAGAGCCAAATGCAGGCAGTGTTCAGAGGGAGCAGCATGTGTCCTCTCATAAGTAATTAGATGTTACTGGGAAAAGGACAAAACAGGGGCAAAAAAAATATTTCTCTTTGGGTAAAACTTACAAATCACAGATTTCACATGGAAGCCTTGAAAGTAGATTAAAAATAATCCTCAAAACACTTCTATCTTTCACTAGTGCTTAACAACATTTTCCTATGTGAAAAGACACTTCAGATTGTATTTGTAGTTCTATCTGTATGTTTTATTTCCCTTTGTGATCTAAGCGATTGCTGCTTTGTAAAATTTATCCTGGGCAATTAATATATCAAACAGAGAATCACACAATTTATTTCCCCAAAAGAGGTTTTGGCAGCTCTGGGTTGCACTGGGAGCTCCTGCCACATGCTGAGCCTGTAGGCCACAGCCCTCTAAAAGTTATTAAGCAGCACTGCCCAAGGATGTCACAAAATTAAGGTAGAAGTAATTTAGTTAAAATGAACATGTCACTTTATCCACCCAAAGACAACATACATCACACCTGATAAAAATCTCTGCTTTTGATCCCGAAACAACAGGTGTTTCGGTGATAAAAGTCAAGACAAAAGTGTTAAAGCCTTTCACATACTTTCTCCAATTTCTACAGCAACAGCGCTTTGACAGAGGGCTTCTGACTGCTCAATTTGATGGCCAGGCAAACTTATAAAAGCTGAAGCACTGAGTTTCCTAGGGGAAGACATAATGAAATAAATGCACTCATGAATATGTATGGCAGGAGGCAGCCATCTGTTCTTCACCAACATCTTTTCTTAAAACAAGTTTCAAATATTTCAGCAGAGAAGTCGTATCTTTATTTCCATGTATAAAATTAGACCTTGAATTTTCACCATTTCTGGTCATTAAGTGCTATTGTTATGGAAATGCGGGGTTTTTTCCTCAATGATAATCAAAAGATTGAGTGATAATACAGTTTTACGAAGTTCAGGTGGGGATTTCAGTGCGTCTGTGTAGAAGCTTCAAAATATTGATAGTCAGGGCACGTGTCTCATAATGTAAATATAACTTGCTCTGTCCTCCTTCAGAGAAACAAGAGCCTATGATGTGCTGCCCTCATTTGTATCCTACATCCATCTGATTTCCCTTTCGTTTCGAGAGAAAACATCATAAGGCATTTTTATTCAGTATTCATGAAGTCAGTGCCGGCATGGACCCTGATGCACATTGCAGGGAGCGGAGGGGCCGCTCTCCCCCAAGCCCTGGGCAGAGGTGGGAGTCATCTGGGAGCAGGCCTGCGTCCCAGGATGCCCCTGGGGTTTGCCGGGAAAGCCAAGCGGATCCCAGGCTGCGTTTGTCTGCACTTGCAGGTCCTGCTCCATTTCCAGGTACCGCACTGCAGGGAAGCCAAGTCCAAACCCGGCTGTCAAGGACAAAGCCTGTTTTCCCTTAACATCAAAGATTTCCATTCGTTATATTTATTCTTGCAGACAATGCAACAAACGTCCCCTGTGTATGAGTTTCCCCAACTGAAGAGCACGTGTGCGCGGTTTATAACCCCGGCTCAGCTCAGAGCCCAGCTCCAGGCCTCCGGCCCAGTGGCTGGGCTGGTGCAAGGGCAGCCAGAGCCCCAGCACGGCCCGGCGGGGAGCAATGGGCGCACGGGGTGACTTTGGTCCACCCATGAACAAGCTAGGCCCAGCAAGTCACCCCTCCTTGGGACGCAGTGGCCAGACCTCAGGTTTTTTGGGGTATCAAGGTTTTCCCTGAATACCAAGGGAGAACAAGGGATGTCCGCTTCAAAATTACATTCACAAAATATTCACGTAAGAACACAGCCCTCTGGAAGCCTGCTCCGCTGCAGGCATGAGCTCTCCTTCCAGCAGACTGGGGCGCAGAGTGGGCGTGTGGTTACACACCCCTGCCCGGGCTACAGCTGCCAGAGCAGCGCAGGTTTTGGTACCGACCAGCAACTGCTCTGGCAGCTTGAGAGGAGTTATGAGCAGCGGAAGCTGAGATGTGGGAATAGAAAACCCGAATCACTGGAAATCACAAACTGTGTGGCAACAGGAGTAGAAGTGTCTCATAGAGAAAATATATCTAAAACACATTGCTATATATTACTTGGTTCAATGTTAATTGTCAGCTCTTAATTACTTAAAGCAATGATGAAGCTGAGACAGCCCAGATGAACAAAATTCCAACTGATACAAAAGAAATTGGTCTATAAGAACATACTTACCTCGACCAGCATTGGCAGTGAGCTCTCCTCCTGGGGGGACCGACCAGCCTGGCCGGTGTCACCCCCTGCCCCAGCCCAGCGGGCTCCAGAAGCAGCACTGGGGTGCAGGTCTGCGCCACGAGCCACCACGCTCCCCCCTCAGCCTCTCCACAGCGGTGGCTGCCATCGCTGGTAGCGCCAGAATGATGCTCAGGACCTGGATTTTACATCTAACGGGAAGTTTAGCTTCAAAATGGAGCAGATACATGAGGTGTCCTGTGCTGAACTCTGAAAAGGAAAAAAAAAAAAATTGGGGGTTTGTTTGAATGTTCTACTCTTGTAACCCAAAACACTTCTTTCCATTTCAGTCTGTTGAAAGTACTTGCATATCCATTTTAAAAAAATATTTCAAAACAAACCTAAATGAAGAGATGTGGATAAAACCATTAAAATTGAATACTATCTAAACAGTCAGGATTTTTCTAAATAAACCTTGAAAAATCAATACTCGCCCAAATCTTTCAGTTTCACTGAAGTGAGGTTTTGGTAAAAAAAAAAAAAAGCCACAACAGGATTGCCCACCAGCCCTTCCCAGGCAGTAAGAGCAAGCAGTGATGCCAAAGCACATGCTTTGAAACGCAGCACAGTTATTTCAGACACAGCCTCTACGCGAGCCGCAAATCCTTCTTCCAGTCTGGCCACACCACTCTCGGCGCTCTGCTTGAAGAATTGGTCTTTGAGCACAAAGAGACTCTGACAAACCCCAGACAGGCCCCCAAAATCAGGGCAGCACAGCATGAGAGCCCCCACAATCTCTCACCCCTCGGCTGAAGTCGCTAATTAAGCGAGCCGCCCGGAACGAGCACACCCTGTGAGTTGCTATCGCAGCCCCATGGCAGGTTTGATCCATTTATTGCCCCAGACATACTTTTAAATTAAAAGGTAGGAGTCAAGCTCTGCGGCACAGCCCGCAGCTGCGAGAGCGGTGCCGTACAGCTAGTTAGAGAGCTCGTCTCCATAATTACACAGAACATTAACCCTCATCCTGTCAGCGCCGCGCAGTTAGCATCTCCCCTCTGGAAGCGTGGCTTACTCGTTTATAACTGCGAGCGGGGAAGTGCCTGTTGGGAATGGCCAGGCGTACTCGCAAGCCCCTCAACCCCGACCACACTTGCACCTGGGGAGGGAGAAAAGGTTGGGCTGATTTTTGGGGGTGATTCCCTAAATGAATATCTGCAGCTGAGCTGCAGCATGGGCAACCTGGGCAGGTTACACCGTAACAGCTTTTCCATTTGCATCCAAAATTTGGGCATTATGCTCAACCTGCTCATCCACTTCCATTCAAAGGTGCAGATTACTAAATTTGCATAATAACTATCTACAACTAATTATCCACATTTGTTCATGGAAACCACCACTTTCTGTAGGGCTTAAAATTACCATAAACCATGCATAAGAATCAAGAAAACACCGATTTATCTTATTAATGGTGGCAAGGAGTTTACGCGTTAATTAGCAGTGTATTACTTTGAAAATGCATTAAAGCGCTCCGAGGAGCCGTTTGCTTGACAAGCCTGAAGCATTTTTCAGGATGATGCAGAAGAAAATCAGAAACTCTAAGAGCAACTGGTGATGTGAAGGGAGTGCAGAGGGAGTCACCATCCTGGCAATTCCTGTTTGGCACAACGGGCACCTACGGTTTCTGCTGCAAAGCTGCAGAAACAATACCTGTGTAAAAGTTATTTAAATGGGACAATGGAAGACAAGTGAGATAGAAGTAACTGCTTTCCAAAAAGAAACCAAACACAACAGCAGCAGCACCAGTGTGAACGTGAGCCTGGCAAGCATCCCATTCATAGAAAATTGGCAGTAAAGATTTGTTTTCTGCTTTTTTTAACATACTTTTGGACCTGTTCCTATCAAGGTGCAAAACTGAGGTCCTGTCTCCTAGTGATCTTAAATGGTATTGTACTCTGCTTCGTAAGCAGCTGCTGAAAAGCCTTCCCCTACTAGAAGCTGTCATAGAGCAGTTCCCATAATATTCATTGATGCTTCATTTTTTTTCAGCAGCAGGTGGTACAATTTCTGTATCTGCAAACGATAAGCATTCAAATCGAGATTTTTCTGGTTAATAGCTACTATACAACTACAAAGTGTTATCATTCCTACACATATTTTTAATACCACCAGTAAAACCTAAAGTAAGAACTTGTGTTTAAGAAAAAGATGTTCCCATGAACCTTTAAGTGAGATTTTCACTCTGGGAAAACATTACAATAATACAGCCTCTAAAATATAGAGCCGCTTACTCTCTGTTTTTCCCTATGCTCCAGAGACATCCTCCTTAATTTTTACTAATGTGATTGCCAAAGGCACCTAGGCTATGCAGAGAATTGGACAAACTCCTAACACAGCTTGGAAACTTTCAGCCAAAAATAGGAATTTGAGTGAGACTTCGTTGCCCCCTGTGCCACTGGCAGTGCCCAGCACTTTGGGACAGAACTCCTGATGGCAGGGTGGGCAGGAGGGATGCTGCCAGGGTCCAGTGCCGTATGGTCAGGCAGGGGAGTGCCCCAGCTCTGTGCTGGTTTGTGCTGCTGTAGGCAGGACCACAACCAGGTTTGCTTTCAGAAAGGAGAGAATCAGGCTTCGCTGCTCCACATCAGGAGGCAGAAAGGAAAAGTCAGTGATCTACACACGTCATGAACTCATCTGGTATCTCTGCCTCATTCTCATACCTCAAATCTTTCCTACTTCCAAGAACTGCAAGAGTACAAAGAACAAACGAGAAACAGATTGCAACAGTTTTCATTTCAAAGGCCCCAAACCCAAACCCTTTACTTTGTACTGGTACAAGGAACAGAAATTTAAAACCCAAACCAAAATAATTTTTGCTGCTTTTCCATTAAAGCAGACAATAATGTTTAATGGAAGTGGTCTGCTTTCAAACAAACACTCATGTGCTGCACCTAATTTTCACAGAAAATAGGTCCACTATATGTCCCCTCCTGCTATGGATTTTGAACACAATGCTTTCTCTAGTAAAGCCACAAAAGCCTGGGATCTGGTTCACGTAACATAAACCGCACGACTATAAATCTTTATTTCATGGTGGCGTGATGGGTTTAATAAGAGGATGGATTTAACAATTCCGTTTTGTCAACCATTTCATTAATTTCATCGTAAAGAAATTTCTGGGTTTGAGGCATGTTTTAAGGAACTAATTTTGCCTTAGTGATCCTGAAAAAAGCTCTAGTGTAATTGCCAGGTAGTTAATCTAGTCATTGTGCATATTTTTGTTCTTCATTTTCCCAAGCACAATTTGAACCTTCCAGAGAAGTAACAAAGAAAAGAATAATAAAGGCATATTTTACAGCCCATCAGGTGAGATTCTCATCACACACCAACCCCATGCAGCTAAAATTTAAACTGCAAAACCTGTATCAGCTGCTCTCCAAAACTGTTTTCCATGTCAATAAAGCAGCAAGTCATAAATAAATAATAATGCACAATGGCCAGAAGTGTCCCTGCTTTTCTGCAGTCTCCTGGAATTATTGTCCTGGCTGTACGTGAGGGCATAACATTTAGGCTTTATTTCTTCCTACATACATGCTATCACCCCCCTCTCCTTTTATCACCTGCTTCCTGGAAGTGGTGTCCTCTCATTCCTTCCACACATGCTGCCACCAAATCGTTCACAGCCTCATTTTCTGCCAAGAGCTCCTAAAGCACACGCAGGTTGTACACATGGCTGATGGCAACACACTCTTTTAGGGGCTCCCCTACCTTCACTATGGACCTACCCAAACACCTGCACACCAAGGAGGCAAATGGAGCAACAGCTCTGGGGTTTTCATGCCAAAAAATAACTTTTTAAAATGCAAACCAGGTATCCATCACATCCTTCTTGGGCAGTGTTTTTAATAAGGAAAGGTGCTCACACAGGGTGCCTCGTTTGGGGGTGGCTGAGCACCCACAATGCAGATTAGAGAAATCCAACTATTTTTCACAGATGGCTGAGCCCTTTTTGTAAAGAATGTTTTTAGCCACAAGGTTGATTTTGATCTTGAAGACTAAAGAAACATCAAAGGAAAATACCTGTGGGTATATACTAGCGCTCTTAGAACAAGCACAGGCTCATGAATACCAGGTTATAAATATTCAGTATAAATATTGTACCATCTCCGTTCAGGCTAACGCTAATAGTTCACCTTATCTCTGCTCTTCTCCCTGTGCAGCCCCATAGACGCTCGCTGCCATCGGACCTTCACAGCAACCCAGGCTGCAGCTGACGTTCAATGAACATCATTGTCGTGGCTCATCTAGCGGCTCCTCTCCGTGACTACCTGCGATTTTGATGCCGAGTTAAGACTGGGCTGTGAAATCGCATTTAGATGTGATTTTAGGGTGGTAATGGGTTTGTAAAGGCAGTGCTGGGTGTGTGAGGAGAGGGAGACTGAGGCTGTGAGCAAGAGCAAGATACTTGCAGCAAAAATTATGAGTAGCCCAGGATGAAACCAAAAGGACAGTTATTGAAAACGGCTATTATCACTTAATTTCTCAGCAAAATGTGCAGCAAAAAAAGAAAACCTGAAAGAGTGAATCTTGAATGCACAGGGCTTTACACAAGCTTCCCAGTAAGAACTTCCCACAGTGTGTAAAATTAATTTTGATTTATCTTCTACATTGTTGTTTTTAGAAGCAACTGAAGAACAGAGGGGGGTGTATAATTTCATTTAAAAATCCACTGTTTCAGGCTAGCACTCACCAGCTTTGAAAAGCTGTTTACAGTCATGTTCTCCAAGTTCTCCTTTAAAGACCAGCATTATTTCTCATCTCACCCTGAGAAAACATTTGTAAATCTGCTAAATGACTCGAATTTGCAGTCTTCTCACTCTCAGCTTGCAGAATCACTATATCAAATAGTTTCTCTGCCCAGTTAGATTTTAAATGCAAGTTTCTAAAATGAGAGTCCATTGATAATCTAATAAGTCTGTAAAGAAAATGTTCCTGTTTTCCACACAAGGATGGAAAAAATCTTGAAACTTTTAAACAAGTAGGGGATGTGACAGCAGCAATCGGCCTCTGTTAACAACTAAATACAAAGGAAGGAAAATATTAGTAGAAAAACTGTATCTGTGCATATATAATATAGTTTTTGTAGTCAGGAGCTTTCATGAGATGCAGAAGTTTGACTCACTGTTGTAATTAAAATGTTCTGTAACGGTAGTAATTACCACATCAGGTAAGGCACAATGGATTGCAGCACATACCTACAATATGACTGTTATTTAAAAGTTTCATTTCAATTTTTGTAGCTTTTTTGGGTTTTAAGCAACTTCCTACTGCCTGTGGAACATGAATTTTTAAAGCCGTACGAGGTGTAACAGCACAGCCCAAGCACCTTCGCAGAATACATTGGTATTTTTGTTACCTTTTCTGTTCCTGCACTCCAGAGCACTTAATGACTTGCAGAGAACAGATCAACAGTATTTTTATAAAATGCAGGGTTTCTAAGAGCACTAGTTATAATAAACAAAGTGATTAAAATAAAACCCATCTGGGCACACCTTGACTGTGGCTGCCCACACCACTGAGCATCTCTGCCTTCAGACACAAACAAACTCTGTAAACTTTCGGAAACCAACCCAGAATATCCCAACTGCTGCCAAAATGACAAAGCCCCTTTCCTTTGCAAATGGTTTTGAGGTGTATTGACCTTATAGGTGCTAAAATTTATTTTTTCAGGGGGAGGAGTGGGGTGTTAAGCCCTATATTAAACCAAAGTAACATAAAGCATCAGATTATTCCTGCAACTCAGAGAATTCTGTGGTGTGGAGACTCTGCAGATATTTTCAGTACTACAGGAACATGAATTATCTCTCATCCCTTGTATCAAACCCTGATGTCATGTCTGGAAAAACACTAAACCCTGTCAATTCTCTCCATCTTACCCAATTTCAATCAGTCCTTTGCAAACTCTTCCAGCAACAAAATAAACCCTTTCGCTTTGGAAAGGGGCAATAAAGATGATGGATGCTTTTTGGAGTTTATTTTTGATGTGTCCATAAACATTCCCCTAATAGCTTATCACAGCTGATGAGCAGTTTTGCAAAGCCAACTGCTGTTGACTGAAAATATCTGACAATTTTTTTTTCAAGTATGCTGTACAGAAGGAATTATTTATATTTGAATAGCACTTTCCTGTGATCATGAAATACACATATTTGTCATAGTTAATGCTGGGACCAGCGATGCAGGCACTGTTAATGAGCTTTTATTAAGAAACCTTATTTTAGTCCCTCTCAACTCTAGTCCCTTCCTCCAGGGAGGCACTGTGCAGCTCTCAATGCTCATCTGGCACAGTTTATTTTTCCCTACGCACTAAGATGATTAAATCATTGTACCAAATTCAAGGCAAGGGCTGAGGTGTCACCCACTTGATATTCTCTCTCCAGACCAAAAGACCACGCTACAACCAGGATGTTCCCAAAGGCAAAATAATTCAGCTCCAAATTGCTACTCTCCATGCTAGGGACCATGGGAACGATGGCACATTGTTTTAAATAAGGCCTAATTTGAAAGCTGCTTTTGGATTTTGTTTTTTATTATTATTGCACTTCTTAAATGTTCATTTCTATCTTTCTATCTCTAGAGAAAGTCATACTAGAGAAAGAAAATGAAACAGACCTAGATTTTTATGTTTAAGAGGCACTTTAGAGGGAGAAATAGGTGCATCATTTAGAAATACCGTCATTTATAATGATACCTGGTTTTCTGTGAGTGAAACAAAAGTGAAAACCAGCAGCAGGACGTCGGAAAATGTTTCTGAGCAACTTCCACCACAGGCTGTACATTTTCAGAGGGAAAAGGCAAGTGCGCAGCCTGATAAATGCATGATCTCCCAGCTCTCCCCTCTGGAGCATCCCCTTGCTGGAAGGGACGTGGTCAGCACATGCAGCTTCAAAGGGCTCAACTACCCCCTCCTCGCCAGTGTTCCTGCCCCAAGATGGAGGTCTGGCCTTTGTGTGAGCAGAAACGTGCATTTCCTCTCCCCTGAGCAAGAATAATGTGTTTAGTACCTGGCACTCTGAATTTTATCATGTCTTTAACTATTCGCTTCCTTGATTTTAGGAGCTAACCCAGTAAGTAACACGAAAGGCAAGCATGCTGCTGTCACTTAGCAACCTAAAAAGGGTTTTGGAACAAAGATCTTTATTTCTGGAACAATTTAATAGCTGTGGCTGAAAAGGGCTGAGGTGTTCGGGGATGGTGCAAGCCCCAAGCCCCCTTGCTGCTGATCCTCTCTGGGGCCATACCCAGAGCTGCCTTGGCGCCTGCAGCTTTTTACCCTCACTTAAAACTCCTCAAATTTATGGTAAAGACAAGGAAGGACAGAAAGAAAATTTTACTAAAAAGACAGCCAATTGGCATTATTTTGTGACTGTGTTGTGGCTAATTTACTACAGTCTGCCTAAAGCTAGGAGACTGATAGAAGTAGAGAACAGCTCACTTTATGCCTATACATATAGAACCTATCAGCTATTCTTGTTTTACAGAACATCCTCAAATCTCTTCAGGTCTCTACTTTTGTGCAGTGCCCAAGTACAGAGCAGAAAATCCTGATGAGTACTTGCAGGTGGAAGAGCCTGCGGCACGGCGTGAAGGCTGCTAAGGGCAGCCCTGGCACGGGGTTGTGCTGGTGCCTCCTGTTCTGTCAGGCTTCCTCAGCCATAATCCGAATTTACGGGTGAAAACTGAGAATATCCAAGGCAAAAATCAACCAGAAGGTCTGACTGCTGGGCACCTTGAGCTGTGCCCAGCTCTGTTCCAGCCACTTTCTCCACCAGAAGAAGGGGGAAGGACAGTTACACAGCCTGCATCTGGGCACGAGCGCTGGCTCCCTCTGGGTCCCATCCTGCGTTACCCACCAGGTGGGAGACCCAAGAGCCTCTGCTGATTGCAGTGGATCTTCCTCTTCCCTGAGCTAGGACATGCTTAATTACTGCCAGCTTTAATTACTGTCCCAGCTTCCCAAAGGGCTTTCAACCTATCTCAGTTTTCACATCTTATCCCTACTGCTGCTGCTGCTCTGTCATGCACGGTGGCAGCTGCAGAAGCTCCCCAACACCTCCAGGCTGGAGCAGAAAGCACAGAGAATTCACATAAAAGTGAATGAAGTTGAATCTTGTTAAACTGGAAATTTGTGTGTGCTGTCTGCTCACCACCATGGATGAATACGGCTTTAACGGGCAATATAAACCATGCATCCACCATAAATTTGTCATTGACCACGTGCTGGAAACAAATGCTGCTGCACACTACTTGTCCTCTTCTGCTTGTATTCTCCTGTCACCATATACATGAGGTCAACTTGCTTAGCTGTATATCTGGTAAATCAAGATACCTTGGTAAAAAATTAACAAGGGCAGCAGAGTATGAAATACAAAGAGAAAAATGAAAAAGGGAACTAAAGAATCCACAGCAATTATAATAGCTAAAAAGCCAGATTTACCGTCTGAATATTCTTCTTCAAGAAAATAGATTCAAGATGACTTTTACCTCTTAAGCCCCATTAACCAAACTGAACTGTTGGAAGTGCAATGAGGGAATGGAAAATAAATGCCATAATGTGAAAGAGCAAAATGTGTGAACGCTAACTGCAAGACACTGTCTCTGATCAAAGCCTAATATTCTAGTTCGAAGTATTAGGATTATCATTATAGCCAAGTTTCTCCTACTGTTTTGGAAAAACAATTTTTGCTTATGCATCTTTAATAATTTCTGTTAAGGACAATCAAAGATATGCCATATGTAATCAATGATATTTATCAAAAATAAGGCTAAGTTCAGGAGTTTGTATTTAAAATAACTTCTCTAGTAAGCATTAGTTCACTGCATTTTGTCAAGTCATAATACAGGTAAATTTTAAGATAAAGTTTTCCCACATATATATCTAGATACACTTTATGGGGAGGCCAAAAATTATTTTTTGACTCATCTTATAATGAAACGGTGGCACATAAGGACTACCCAAAACATTAAGAGCTCTGACATCAATTTATATGCTCTATATATGAGTCTAGTTAATTCTCTGAGTTCCTGCAGTAGATGAGATATAGGTGGCATTTGACTTGGTGTGAGAAATTTAGAACTGTCTGGCTTCACTATAAATAAAGGTAGAAAGTTTTGGGGTGAGATAGCTGAAGTGCATTAACCACCTCACTGCTAAATCCGGCTGTGACAACTAAGTCCAGCAGCTTTGAGGGTGGTTAAATCACGTCAATGCTGTATCCTGTGAACAAGCGTGATTTCATCTGCTGACAGAATGGTAAAACCTACCTGATTTTCATCGCCACAATACCAGCTTCTAGCCAAACTGCTAATGCTCATTAGTTACTTCTCTCTGGCAGCTAAGATCAAGCCCTATGGAGAATGACTGTTCTTAGAAGATTTCTACCATTGGCCTGTCAAGGTTTTAGCTTTGTCTACAGTGGGACTGGAAGATGCACTTTTAGAACTTTGGATTCAGATGTTTCAATTTAAGAGCCAAATAGAAAAAATATGATGAGTAAAGTGCTTGGACCAGAACCTGGAAAGAGGCACCAGAGCAAGACAATGCAGCCACAAAACCAAACATGGAGCACAATACAAGTGAGCAGAGTTATTACTAGAAATGTTAACAAGTCCATTCCCAGATGTAGTTTTATTATTTTTTAATTATTTATTACTTTATTAGTGGGGATTTACATGTCAATTAACTCCTGTAACTGACAGGCGATTTTGTGACCCTTTGAGATGAAGCGCTCTGTCCACGCGTACCAATGCCCTAGCGCAAGGACAGCTTTCCTAGCAATCAGCATTAATCACAGAAGTAACCCATTTTTCAATGCACGGCAGGAAGCATCTTCCCTTACAACATTAGTCAGGACACGTGCAAGTTGTCTTTAGTGAAGCTTTCATTAAATAAGATTCAAGCCCCTTTGAAATCAATAGGAGTCTTTCTATTGACTTTGGTGGGCGTTAGATGAGGCTTGTGCCGTTAAAACGGCGTGAAACGTAGTTTCATCGAACCAATTCATATTGCTCAAATTAATTTGCCTCACCATAACTATGAAGATCTGCTGAGAACTCCACTCATTCTTGTCCCCTTTAAATCTTGTACACATTTTCCTTGGTTAAAATGTATAAATCACTACAGCATTTCACAGGCTCAGCCAAATCACAGGCTGGCAACACCTTAGAGGTTTCACCGATGGTCTCCTGACACCACTGTTCAAAAACTCCCAAAACACAATGTCTGCAAGAAGTCACAGGTCAAAAATTGGACAGCTTACAATTTATTCTTACCTCCTATTCACTTTTGCCCTTCAAAAGAACTCAGCCCTGGGGAGCTGACAAATAAAGATAAATTACCTTTCTGCAGTGTTCTCTCTAACTAAGCCATTGTAGTGATTAAATGAACCTTAGAAGCCAAATTCAGCTTTGATAGCTAAAATTGGGTGGAATTTTTTGCCTTTTTACAAATACAAAGCTCCCAAGTTCCTGGTCTAAAGGGCTGAATTCAAGAAATTTCCCTGGTTTAGCATTTTGGGGAAGTCAGCTACAGGTTCATTTTAATGGACTCAGTCACATACAGTGGGTACCTAGACAGTTTATGGATGCATCTCTAAATATCATTATGTATATACATATATATAAATACACTCCCATGCATGACCTGCGGAGGCCTCCCTGTCTTCAAGCCAAGTCATCTCCCAGGGCAAGGCTACTGCTGCGCGCTGGAGGGTCCCTCGGGGAGCAGAGATGGGGACCTGTATGTATCATTAAAGACACCAACGCCACTACAGCGGAGCATTCATTCCTCTTCCTCATTGTTTAAGAAAAACCTGAAGAACAACTGAAAATACCAGAAAAGGGTTCGAGGGCTGGCAGAGAGAAAATGAAAAAAGTTCAACCTAGTTTAGTGAGGAACAACTGAGAGATGGCTTGATTGCAGTATATGGCCTTGAGTATTTTCAAGAAAAAACAGCACTGGAGGGTTCTTCAATCTCACACTGAAAGGTGCAAGAGGAATAAGTGACTGGATGCCGAAAAATTCAAATCAGAACGT
The DNA here is from genome assembly GCF_047716275.1 of Strix uralensis. Taxonomy (NCBI): domain Eukaryota; kingdom Metazoa; phylum Chordata; class Aves; order Strigiformes; family Strigidae; genus Strix; species Strix uralensis. Next base: position 12,062,382 of record NC_133981.1, read on the forward strand.
CCAAATGAACTTAATCACCTCAGCTAACACCCAGCTGAGCAGCAGTGAGTCCACCATCACTACACGTTTTAGAATCAAGACTGGATGTCTCTCAGGAAGAAATGTATTTATAGGTATTTAGTACATGGGTAAAAGAAAGACAGCGCTGGTGGTTCCTGCATTTGCAGGCAAGAACAGGACAAAGCTGAGCGGTGCCTCTGAGCGCCCATTCTGCCTCTGCCAGCCACAACAGGAGATGCTCTTCTGGGGGAGCTCGTGCTCCCCTCTTTTCCAGTGAGCCATCCAGCCCTAGTAAAAATTGTCAGTAAGAAGAGTAAAACTGCTTCAGTCTGAACACTGGTTTTCCATCCTTTGCCCACAGGTAGCCAACTGGCTACTGAGTTGACTACTGCAGAGAAAGACTTAATTAGAGCAGAAGACTCCAGTATGCATCAGCCAGCAAATCACAAACAAGCTGTCAACAGCCAGATATTTATTGTATCTGGTTTCTGACCACTAAGTCACAGTAAGCCCAAACTTGTGTTCACTGTTCTCCCCAAATATATGACTTACACATACTGAAACGCTAAGGAAGACAACACATCCATAAGTAAAATATTTCTGAAAAGCAATAAAAACACATAACGTTCATGAAACAACAAAGTTACCACAATGTGAACTACAAGATGCATTAACGTTAGAGCATTTTTCTGTCCTGCCAATATGTGCATCTGTCCGAGAGCTCAGAGGAGGGCCGATTGTTCCCCTGTGGAGCCAGAGGACAGAGCCATTCTTACTTCCAACACCTGATTTAGATGGATGTTAAAGCTGATCCAAAGCCCATAACAGGCAACAGGACATAAGCAAGTTGTAATTCTGGAATTTCCAGATTCCAGCAGCACAGACTCACTTTAATCCAAGGGGAAAAAGTAAGTACCTATATACAGAACCATTTTAAGGAGAAAGAAAAAAAAAACAACCTGTACATTTGTATGCTTCATTAAGAATGAAATGCAGCAAGGTTTAGGAGCTGTGCTAATAAAACAAGGTGGCTTCTTATATTCCAGAAAATCAGAATTTTATCTAAGCAGTGAAAAATAGATGCTGTGCTTGCAGTTTGAGATTTGATAAAAGACAAGTTTAATTATCCTCCTTTTTAACCTGAATTCTGTTGGCACTCAAGATACATAGAAAAAAAATATATAAAAAAGACGATATTAACCCCACACACTTTTGCCCATTTCAATAATTCTTATAACTCATTAGGTAAGCTCTACTGCACTGTTGCTGGTAATTAGGTTCAGAGTTTGTGTCACTATTGTAATGGGTTATTGATCACTGAAGTTCTCCAAGAACTTCATAGTTCCAGGAGTTTGGAAAAAACCCCAAACCCCATGTAATGAGTGCTAGTCTTGATAAATTTGATTTTAATTACATATTACAAGTCTTGTTACACTTGCCAACCCTAAGCTTTCATTTCTCCCCAGCAACAGCTTTATTTTAAGCTTTCCTTCAACAGACATCTTTGTTGGCCATTTGGTCTGGGGATTATATTTTTCACCTGTCCCAGGATTCTTGGGAAGAGCTATTTTTTATTTTATTGGGTTTTTTTTAAAAGAGAGAGCACACATGCCTGAGGATGCAAAAATAGGCTGCATAAGGCAGTCAGCTGTCAGAGCTGCACCAGTGGTCAGCAGAGGCAGGAGGCCACTTGTTTATGTCATCCCCTCTTCCCTCCATGCATCTGCTTCTTTCTTGTCCTTGCTTTACTTACCTTAATTTTGGACCGGTGCAGCTTGGTGGATGCCAGCAGCACGAACTCTCCATTTCTATCTGCAGGAGGACACCCTGCACTGAGCCTGGGGGACTCGTGGCCTGCGAGACTGCAACCGGCACACCAGCGCCAGAGCACCAGCCGTGAAATGTCACCGCACAGCCTGGAACCCCCCCAGAGCCAGGCTGGCCCACTCCCCTCCTCGGGGAGCGAGTGGAGCCGCAGCCACACCCTAAGGACCCAGCCCCAGGGTGGCAAGCTCTGCACCTGCCCCTTGGGCTAAATCCCTTGGAAAGACTAAAAATTAAAACTGTCAGAGCCGGCCAGGCTTCCCCCACGCACACACCCATCAATCCTCCAATTTCTCACCAGCCCAAACCCTGCAATTGCTCTCAAAAGCGAGTCCAACCCCAGTGATCTACCGCATTCGAGAAAGGGCCTGTGGCCCTTCCCAGAGAGACCATAAATCTCTGCCTACCAAGGCACACATGCATTATTACAGACTGCAATAGCATGAAATGATCACCACATTTAATTAACACATTATAAATTGCCAGTTAATTACTCTTCACATCTTCTAAAACACAGCTCTGCAACTGTTTAAGCCAAATCGCTCTTGCCTATTAGGACTCCATCTAAGCCATGGAAGAGAGGGAAGATGCCACCCTGGTGCCCTTCAGGCCTGGAAGAAGATGCTGCAAGGACGCAGAAATCAATTAAGTGCTGGAGGAAGACAGGAATAAGCACAATTAAGGGGGAAAAAAAAATCCCCAACAAAATTTAAAAGCTATTCCTCATTCCCCAGCAGATTGCAATTGATACCTCACGTCAAGGCTGGCGCAGGAGGGCAAGGGGAGCTGCTTTTGAAGGGAGAGGTTTCTCCTTAAGTGAAGGATTTTGATTTCACTCTAAAACAATTCAATATTGCTTTATTCTAATTGCATCCAAATATTTATGCCAAACCTCCACGCTGCCAATATACTAGCAATAAAAGGAAAGATGAAAGCTGTTTAACTGTTACCAGAATATACCCAGCCGGGAAGGCGTGAGTGTTGGGCAGGTGGTAACTGTGCATTAAGCAAATCAAAATTTGTTGGGTTTTTTTTTCTGTTTTTTTTTTTTTTGGCTTAATGGAAAAGCCAAAGGGTTTTTTGTTCTTTAATGCTGCTGTGAGTCTTCCTGTGCTATGACTCTTCCTACACTTTAAAATGCTATATAATTATATAAGTAAGCACATTTAATCTTGCAGTTTGAATTAAGCCCAAGCTGGCGGAAAGCAGGTAGATAATACGTGTCCAAACCATCCCAACAGCTTTAAGCACAGCTGCAATTCCCTTGTCCCAGACCAGATCTCCAGCAGCAGAAACCTCCAAGAGGACCTGCCTGTGCACAGCACACCGGCTGCCCGTGGTGACCCTGCCAAAACCCAAGCTGGAGGAAGATAAAGCCACATGAGACTTTTCTATTTACTTAGACAGCACTGATGGTGAAAAGTGGATCGATGTGCCTGCGAAGGACAGGCAGCTCCTGGCCACAGGCACATCTCCCCCGCCAAAGCATGATGAGCACTGAGCAGCTGAGGAGATGGGGCAACCTCTCAGCCAAAGGTTTACCCTGTCAAACTTGCACTACCACAAAATCAGAATATTCTTTTCAAGGCACAAGCCCATAATGGCAGCCAGAAACATCAAGCCGTGCTTTTGTAGCCAGGGCTATGAATGTTCAACCAGCCAGAAATAGCGCAAGAAAATCCTTCTCGTTTGTTCCCTCCATGTCTCTTTAGTATTTGTTCAGCATCACCCCGGAGCCCAGGGGCTTCCCAGGAGAATGGTGCAGCAGCAGTCCCATGGCAGCCCCGCAGTACGGGCACATGTCAAAACCACAAATACTGAACACCAACTTATTCAAACTCAATTCAATTAAAACTCTGATGAGATTCATTTTGGTTTGTTTTGGGCAGCAATCATGTCTTGTTTTAGCTTTTGCATATATAGCTATCCAGCTCAGCAGTCGCATCAAAGTCCCTTAACCCATCAGATCTGTAAGAGATAAGCAATGTATTTTCTTTAAAAAAAAGTAGTAATTTGTGAGCTTCATTAGAGAGACTTTTCCTCCTTTTTTTTTTTTTTAAATAAGATAATTCTTAAGTCTGATTCAAGACAATAGTGGTACAAATATATTTTGTTAGACACATCTTTAGATAACAAGCCAAACCTGGGCCTTACTTCTGCAGTACAAATATTTTATTTCAAACAAAATATTTTATACATGTATTGCAATGCTGAAGAGATCATTGAGTTGTGGATATTCTCTAGAAATATCTATTTGTAAGAATTCAGAACTCACTTCTCTGAAGTTATCCAGGTAAGTATTTAAGAAGTGTGATTTAAAACACTAATTTACATTTGTTAATTCAAGGTTGTTGAAACTATTATAAAAATTTCAAAGAGGAAAAAGAATTGAATAGCTTAAAAGCATCCTTTGAAAACTAAGATATTACTTGCCTGCAGGATTTTCTTCCCCTAATCAGCCCACATAGAAGAGTTGTCATTTCTATCTAGCTCACTAGCAGATATGCTTTAGTTATTAAATAGTAAATCAGAGAGAACAGAGATTCAATTCAGAAAAATATAGTTCAATCTGCCAAATTGCTACTTTCATAAATTATGTTGTGAACATATTTCGATAAAAAGGGGGTTATTTAAAGATGCAACCAAGTCTGATGATAAATGAGACCCCGTTTCAATGCAAGTCTGCAAGTTTTAACTCAATAAATATAAAAGAAATCAATCTTCATGGTGCGTTTTCCTTTCCTTTTTTATTTTTTTTAACTTTTGCTTTCAAGATAGATGCCTGCAATAAGAAATGGTGTTTACTGTACATAAGGATTTTAATATAATATCCACAGAGGAAACAGCTATCTGGATGAACAGAGTAATACAGAAAAAGAGAGATGAAATTATTGTAAATCTGTTACTAACTAGGGCTGAGCAAATAATTCATCATGAATAATTCGGTCAACAAATGTAGCCTCTTTTTATGCTCACAAGTCATTTATAAACAAACTGTCATTTCCTTGTTTTCCTTTTAGTTATTTGACTTAATTCAATAATTTCATTCTTTTAAAAACAACAGCTCCAGCGATTGACTGTGAGTGCTCCAGTGAAACCATCTTCTGGGTTTAATTTGACCAGAAAAAAACCTCAGTGCTACTGCTCAAATAACACCTCTCCTGATGAGACGGGACAAAGCAGAAGGAATTCAGTGTGGACACAGGCTCACATGCCATGGGATTACCCTGACACAGAGACACTTCTGGCCTCTCTTTGCCATTTTCCATGTAGAGTCAGATCTTGGGGAGGACAAAGCTCATTAGTGCTCTGAAGCCATCCTGCAGGTCATCCATCCTGTCCCCAGCCCCTGATTTTGCTTTAAGCACCATGACGACTGTGCTCCAAAGTAAAAGGCTTGGAAATGGCTGTACCTGGGTTAAAAACTTTAAACCAGGGATGATGGCAGAGGACATCGTGGAGCCAGCTCTCGGTGCAGCGCTGAACGCATAGGGAGGGCCTCAGATGGGAGCACCAGGGAGAGCACTGGGCTCACTGCCTGGTCTACCAGTGTTGAAGTCACATCTCCAGTGGGTGTGGAGCAAGAACATACAGGCTACTTCTGGCAAGAAAGTCTCCTGCAGCTTCGAGACATCTTCAGTGCCAGCACAGCCCATGGAAATGTGGCCCAGAAAAACCATCAGCCCGACCAGTGTCTCCCTGCCCAAGGCCAGGCTGCCGCAGCACAGCACTGGATAATGCAGGCTGTAAAGAAAACTTCCCCCCACACACTTTTATGCAGGATTTTACAACTCCTTCTGCAAAACTAACAGTTCTCACCCCAGTAAAAGGGCATTTAACTTTTGGTTTTACACGGGCTTTTTATGTGCATTATTGCAATCAAATTTAATTCACTCCCTGCTAGTTGAACTGGCACTCATTTCAGGTTGAAGTGATATCAAATAATAGCCCCTTTCAACTGAATTGCTGAATAAAAGTCCAAATTAACTCCTGTTTAAAGCAGCTTTACATTCGAATGGCGCTATGCTGCCAGTGGAGAGCATACACTCGGCCACACTGACAACATCGTTAAACTTTAAATTGGTTGATTCATTTTCACAACTTCATCACCAGAATGAAAATGTCAGTTTCTCATAATGTTGTTTTAACTATCATCCTTACCCTGTGACTTAGTTATACTGAATACTAAAACTTAAATTACAAATGTCTTCTCTTAATTAGCCAATATGCTGATCATTTCATTTTAATTTCAGGCCACAAGTTAAAAGAGGCATCTCTGTAATTTTTCCAGTTTATTTCAATAAACTGTATCAAAACGGTCTTCCAGGAGACACATAAATCTCTAGTTAGAGTCCATTTGCTATAATATATAAATAAATGAAAAGTTAATATAGCATTTAGGGCAAAATAAATTAATTCTGCTTTAATTCCACATTTACCAAAACGTTTGGTTTCCAAAGCTCTGACTCAAGAGTATGATAGCACTTATATTATGGTTTGTAGAAAGGAAAGGAGCAGAGAAAGGACTGCAAGAATAAATCCAGTGGGAATGGAAGATGAAAAATGAGCAGAAACTGGCAGAGAGACAAACAGACTCAGATTCCACAAATATGAAGAAGATGAGGTGCTAACAAAGCTCATGTTCTCAACTGTTCAGATGTGTGCTATGCTCCCTCTTCCCTACTACTAGTCTGAAAAACTTTACTCCTTGAATGGCTGGCAGTCACCTTATCACCTGCTAATTTTCTATCTAAATATTAATTTTCAACTTATAGCTCATTTAATAGTGAACCCATGTCTTCCTTTAATTTAAGAAAATATTCATCCTCCTTGACGCTTACTCCCAAACGCACTTATAAAGAGTCAGCCTATCCACTCTCAACCTCCATCTTATCAGGCTTGACGAGACAAGCTCCTGTAATACAATTTACAAGAAAGATCCTACGCTCATCTTTTCATCCCAGAAGCCCTTTTCTGCACCTGATCCAAATAATTTCATCTTTTAGAACATAATTCCTGGAACTGCACAAAATATTCTAAATCAGGTCATACCAAGGCCTTGCACAGCAGCTGTAACCTTGTCGAGTCTTTACTAAAGATGCCTTACCTAATGCATCCTCAAAAAATAAATCACAGTCTTTTCACAGGTGGGACACATACCTCATCCTACAACCATTATAAATCAGATCTTCTTCCCTCCCTGTCATTCCTAGATGACAAGTCCCCCGGTGATAGGAAAGTGTTGCTATAAACTCATTATTTTGCATTTTATGCTATCCGGTTTCCTCTCACTTCTATTACACTAATCAATACTGTCAGCTAATTCTCCCCATATCACATCTAGACCTCCTTAGTACTGTGAATTTTCCTTTTGGAAGCTCAGTGAGCACATACCCTAACCCCACTGTGCCACCCACCCAGTCACTCCCTGGCATACAGAACGCAGAGGCTTTCCTTCAACCAGCTCCTTCTCTCCTTTACAGTTTTAATATTAATTGCCATTGTATCAACTTTAAATAATCATTTCCTCTGTGTCAGATGCTCTGCTTAAATCCAGACAGATCACATCCAACCATTATTATTGTCTAAAAAAAGCAATCTTTTATAAAAAAAAGACACCAAATTAGATTGCAATGCAATAGTAATAACAGCGTATTTCACTGTCTGTTTGCCTCTATGACCGCAACTCTCTCCTTCAGCCTCTCTAATACTTTGCAGACCACTGACCTGAATCTGCCACTTCTCCCTCTTTAAAAGGGAATACCTGTAAAAGGGAATAACCTGTGAACTCTCTGATTACAGGGTAGCACCTCTGACAGATGTGGATTCATTAAAAATCCCTGGAATTACACTTAAAATTCATGGGACAACTCTCAATAATCCACAACTGGGATTGCCTGGGCTGCCTGATAATGTCATATTAAGATCTCAAGGCCCTTCTCCTGCCGTGGGTATTGTAATTTCCATTGCCCTGGACTCATTTCCATTGAGCAGTCTATCATCGCCCTCATGCACATCTTCATCCTTGTTAAGGACCGGGAGATTATTCTCACTCCCTGCTCTGGGGAGTAAGGATATATACAGGGCAAAGTACAGCTGTTAGTATCGCAAAACAGACAGTCTAACTTGGCTTTCAAATTCACATGGAAGCACATCTCTAGAGAAGAAAGGGGGTACAGACATCTAGATACCAAGTAATGGGGGGGCAAAAACCCACCCCACAGCCTTGATGACAGCAGAGGCTGACCAGTCACACACCTGCCGGGCCAGACCCCCACTGCTGTTGGCCACAGATCCCAGATCATCTGTATTCAGAAAAGGCAAGCAAAGGCTGAATCTCATGCTTGAGAATACTGTGGCTGCTCCTCTAATATACCCAAATGAATAGAAATGTATCAGCTGCAAACCCCGTGAATAACTAGAAATGCGTGCAAGAAAGTCTGGAAAACTCTTGACTTGAGGATGCCACAGGTCAAAAACAAGTGCTATTTAATATGTCTACTTTGAGGCCATTTCTCACTAAAGCATTAATTTATCACATAAAACCCACGAGTAAAGAGGATTTGCAAAGGTCATGCAATGGAATATTTCTGACCTGAGCCATTACTGTACCTGTTTGATTTTTCTGTAATAGTAAGGCAAGTCTCTGAATGCACAGGAAAAAAAAGTGGAAGTCAGCACAACAGCTGATAGCCGCAGAGAAAAAAGAAAAATAGTCAATAAAAATATTCACTGGGGTCACAATGATGTTGGAAAAAGCCTCAGAGTGAGATCCCTGCACCTGCAAGCAATTTCTTGAAGATGTGGCTGAGAAGGAAGGGCCATATGGTGAAAATTCAGTCTCTAATACCCGGCTATGTTGAAAGCAAAGCCTTGTAAACAGATTCAGATGCTGCAAGTTCAACTAAGGTAAGAAAGGCTTAAAGGTCAACCTTGAGGGCATAAATTGGGGTTTTGTAAATGATGCTGGGAGATCACAGGAAGGAGAGATTTAGAGAAGCCAGAGGAAGTTAATCTGCTGCAGATGGTTCGGATGTTGCACGCACAGGCAGCTTCTCAAGCGCTGAAGTACTGGTGGCATCTCTACAAAACGGGATCCTGATGGGAAGTGTCCCTGGAAGCAGCCAGTGCTTGTGTGTGCACCCAGTACCTGAAACAGGGCATGAAAAGCTCACAGCCCTGTGCTACTTGGGAAAATAACCTGACAACTGGGGAAAAAAAGAAACACATTTAAGCAGCAATAGGCTTGCTAGGGTACTGTTGTTTGTTTTTACATTTCTCTGGCTGCTTGCAAATTAACCAAGACTGGGTACATTTGTAGCGGATTAAACTTTATTTAATGTTTTCCATTCCAGACCATCCTCCCTTCCCTGCAGGGATGGTGGTGGCTGGGGCAAGATGTCTTTCAGGTCCAGTTGCCATTGCAGCCTGCCTTGCTTTCAGTCAGGGGGTTTGCCTGGGGCTTTTGCTTTGCTTGTGGGTTTTTTTGGGTTTTTTGGGGTTTTGTTTGTTTGTTTGTTTTTTGCGGGTTTTTTTGGTTTTTTGTTTTGGGTTTTTTTTGGTTTTTTTTGTTTTGTGGTTTTTTTTTTTTTTTTTTAAAACATGCAGAGGCAGCAGTATTTAGATAACAAAGCCAGGAGAGACTTTGACCAGAGCAAGCTGGTCCCCACAAATTTGGTCCCCACAGGAAGCACACGCCGGTCTCAGGCTGATGCCCACTGTCTGGGTGACCCCGGTGTCCTGGCCAGCCTCACAGCAGCACCCCAGTAAGCCATTTTAGGGGTACACAGAAATAAATTTTGAGGCCCTCCCTATCACTCTTCCTAATTTCTCAAGAAATTACCAGAAGACTCGAACACATCTGCTCACCATTTCACCAGTCCTACCAGCCAGGCGGCCAGTGGTAGCAAATAACAAGCGTTTCCCTGCTGCAGGTGACATCTGCAATGCCCTCGCGTCGTGTCAGGGCATTTTGTCCTGGAGCAGAACAGACTGTCCTGGGGCAGGAATAACACTGATTGCGACTTATTACTCTGGAACAGCGTTGAAATGAATACTGGAAGGTAACCTACATAAATGATGTTATAATTAATAATAATCCGATTCTCACAATCAGCTGCCAATAAGGGAACATGTATTTCCTGAAGACTGGGATAAGACATACAAACCCAAAAAGTAAAGCAATCACACAGCATGCCAGCACCCATCACACCATTGCTCTAATTAAGCTCTAAGCTGGTAAATGACCTGACCGCCATTAGCTGCCAGCTGGGCTGCCCAGGCTGACCCCACACCCCAAGGAACCGTTCTCAAACAGCCTCTGCTTTACCAGCTCCCCTTCCTGCCTGGCACACATTGTACACAATGCACCAAATTATGGTCAGCGCCAAGGAGCAGAAGACCTGAACTGTGCTGGATATTTGCACCAAGACTCAGTGTTTTTGCAGAACTGGAAACGCCGAGGGACCAGGAGTGTCAGCACCCACATCTCAGAGGGATGTGGGCCACTGAGACAGGCCGGTCCCAGACCCATCTATTTCCACAGGTTGAAGAATTCTCAGTTTTTCACACACAGCTAAAAACTTTAAGTGCACATTCAGAAACTTCAAAAATACATCGTCAGCCACAGGGAAGCAGAACCCCTCTTGCTCCTGATGGCACAGCCCAGCCCTTACTGTGCTCCTCTACAACAGTGAAAACCCTGTACCACTATCCAGAGCTGCACAGGCTCACATCATTTTATCTTGGGAGAGGATCAGTATTTGCAGTCTGTCCTGAACCACTGCATCAGCTCAGCATCTCCCAGTGCCTCTACACCACACTGTCAGCGGGGAGCGAGGATATTGGAATCCATAACTGAATTTTCTGTGCTGCAAAGACTTACACATTTTAAGAATTCTAAATAAAAAAAAAATTGAAAATCCTCTCACAGAGAGTGAGGAGGGACACATCAGAAATAATTCTTCTTGGTAGGCAAGGTTTGCAGGGAGGCATTGCTCCCATCAAACACCTTAGTGCTAAAGTAATCCATTGTTTGACATACAGAGAACCACAAATGCCACACTGAGAAACACAGACAGGTTGGGAGATGACAGATCTGCTCTGTTTCCTGGCAGATTAACACAGATGTTACATATCTCTGTTTTCTTCCTTGCTGAGGAGAAAGAGAAACTGCTGCAGAGAAGACTCCTGGTACCATCGGGTTCCCTCACCTGAACCTGTGAGCATCCCCGGAAACACCATATGCACAGCACAAGGTCACTGCTCTCCTGGCGGGCTGATGGGGTTTGCTTCACAGTTGAAACAGAGGATGCATGGAAAAGCAGTTATGGTAAGTCTATAATTAGAGGTGGCTCCATTAGCCCTCTCCAAACAATGGCCGTCCGTGCATCAGCTTGCACATAAAAGCCCACAGGTCTGCCTGCCTTTGCAGGTAGAGCCTGTGCAGAGACACGTATTGAAGCACTCACTCTCCTCCCTGAGCAATGCTTTGGGCAGCTGATACCCAACTGCTCCTGCATGTTACTCTAAGTGCAAGGACAGCTGAAAGACCCCTATCTGCCCCATGGCAGAATTTCTGCCTCCAATATTCCACCAAAAAAACAATGCAGGGAGGTGCACTGGGCATCCAAAGATAAACAGCCAGGCTAAGGACAGGAAAGAGGGTTTTTTTCCTTCACTTTCCTCACTTCTACATATTTCAGCTGAATTTATGGTGCCTGAGATGTAGATCTCCATGAGTACTGACATTAGCTCTTGTTTAGAGAGCTGGTATCAAAGGGCATCAGATGTGCTCTGAAAGCGCTGGGAGCAGCTCGCTGTGTTTGAGCAGTTACAGGGCAGCCAGAAAGTAGGAAAAAGATGTAGAAAACATGACCAAGATATTGGGAATTCAAACAGCTGAAGGGCAGATCATATGGTGGAACTACTAGAATATAGCAATACCCATATTACCTACACATCACGCTGAATTAAAGGCCTAAATAATAACAAAAAACCCCCCTCTATATACAGCTAAATGCAATAGAAACCATCTATCACAGTGAAATTTATTCTTCTTCTTCATTAGCCAAATTCATATTGACTTTGAAAAGATTCACAGGCGGGTAAGTGGCAGTCACAGGCTAGGCCACCCACCTGCCCTTCTGAACACACAACAATATTTATGGGCTTAGAGCCTTCAGAAAGTTTGTTAGCTTTAGCAAACTTGTTCAAAGTCATCATACCCAGCGAAAAAATTCAACAGCTCCTGGTGAGTTCCTTAATGGAGGAGCCTAAACTGATTTATTTCACTTCCCTTCTTTTCCATGCTTGGAAATTTTGAATGCACGCAAGTTTCTATGTCTTCTTTTTTCCCTTATTATTTTTATATCTAATAACTGCCTTTTTCATGCTCTGAGCTAGAGAAGACTTTTAGCAAAAGCTGTTGTGCTTCCAGGCTGTGGCATCACAGTCTTTTTAATCGTCTAATAAAACTCTTTGTAAGAGACACTTCCAAATCTCATTCACATGTTTACCTCTACATTTTTTGTCTCGATCAATTTTGCTTGCAATTTTCCTCATCTTTGGAAAATTAGCCATTTTGAAGCACTAAAATATATATAAAACTGCGTGGGACTACTCACTACATACAACTTACTGTAGCTCCTTAAAAGATTCACGCTTTCTCTCAGTGTCTAAATGCTTAGCAGTTCATTTTGTCCTTTAAATAAAGTCCCCAAATTCTTCTGTTTCTAACATATGAAAATTTAAAACAAGAGCAGATCACTCCCAAGGCAGATGGGAAATACTCATATAAACTCTAAATCTCCCAGAAGGTGACAGTACATTTCTAGGCTTGATTTATGCCTTTCTAACCAACCACCTCATTTCAGTCATCTTACCATACCAACGTCAAAAGTGGCTTTATTTTATACATGTTGCAGTGTACCTGCCAAATTACCAGCAATAATTATGGCCATCCCAGTGTGCCTTGATTCCGTTTTGACGGTGTGGCAGCATCCAGCCCAAGAGCCTCAGTCTTGTGCAGCTCGAGGCGGCTGCTGCCCATCAGCCGGTGGGTAACCAGCACGCTGGGACACAGGGCTATTAAACCATGATGAAAGGAAAAGCGAGAGGATGGCAGAGACCCAGCAAACAATATATTATATCTACCACTCACTTAACAACTCCAGACACAATTGTTCTGATCTCCACATTCGAATGACTCCAGTACAACCCAGTACCCCAGTGTAGGGCCAGCAAGTGGAGCAACAGAGTATCTGGGTAAGGCATTTCTCGTTGACCTTCTTAAAGCAATCAGCTTGTGGCCTGAACCATGAGTTTCATTAGTGTGGTTGTATAATTCCCTTTCTTAATGGTAGCAATTAATTCATCCCAGTTTCCAATGCGGTCTCTGCCTCCCCGCCCACATCTTGATCTTGTGTTGCTCCAGTTTCAGTGGCACAGAGCCATGACCATGACTGCGTCTGCAGCTGTGAGAAGCCCAGAACAATTTAACAGCAGGGAAGAAACATCTAAGCGAGGTAGCCATGAGTCTGAGCGGGATCAGATTGGGAGCACACATACCTGACAACCTCATTAGAAAACCCAGGCCATTCCTAACACTCACGGAAATGCTTTGTGCCATTTCAAAACCCCTCACTAGGAAAACCAGCTGGAAATACAATTACATTTTACCACTTAATTTTAAAAATATCTCTCCGGGAGTTCCTTGCAGGCTATACAATAACACATTGCAACATGAGTGCCGTGCTGTTAGAAAGCAAAACCCAGCACCCAGTAAACACCTTCTACAAAAGCCATTTCTCAGCAGTAACCTGCTCTGCCTTTTGTGCTGGGGAGACCTGGTTTGCACATTTCATTTTTTAGCATCACATCCGCTTGCAGAAACCTCTGCTGTTCTACTGGCTTGAGTCTCTGTCTTGTAAGGAATGCAGAAGTGGATTTGGGACTATAAAAACATGGTGTAAGTCCGTGTTGCAGCTGGGTCCAGCCTACACCTGTAAGCCTTCCTCCAGAAGAACAGCAGAAGAAGTCCCCACAGTGTTGAAACAGCCATGCTGTAATTATTAACATGTCAGACTTTGATTATTGCTGGGTCATCGTTGCCAATGTCATATAAATGTAAAGCTATACTCATCAGCAAGTGTTAAACCCCAAGATACACTTGTAACTCTAACTTAATAATATCATTGTACAGGGCTGTTGGTTGTCCTCTGCTATGGGATGGCACGATAAGTGGGTTACTCTGCATCAGCAAGACTGGTGGGATCTGAAACTCAGTGTCACGTCCAAGGTTATGTTACGTGTAGAAGTAATGGCATTAATCTGCTGGGTTTTGGGTTGGTTTGTTGGTGTTCTTTTATTTACCAGGCTGTGAACAGTTTCAACAGACACCTAATGTACCTGGTGAGCAACAGTAGTGAACATATAGTGTGATATAAAGTCAGCATACACCAAATGCAGGGGGAAGCATGGAGACATGAGGGATCTTGCATCTCTGCAAACCTCATTAAAAACATCCATCCTGCCCTTCCATCTCTTCCACCTACAGAGGCGCAATGGCCCATTCCTGCCTCTCAGGGGTGAAGAGGACAGAAGACGACATGGCTGTGCAGTGCCCAACACTGCCATCATGCCAGCACCCACTGACACAACGCCATCGTGGCCACGGCCGCTGAGAATATATCACATGAGGCAATCTGACATGTACACTTTTAGAAATGGTGTGTCAATCCAAACGCTGCTTCAGACTCCCTCTGAATCACATTATGACTGCAAAATGCTGTCAAAGTAAATGAAAAGTCAGCACAGTCTTGGAGAGAGTGAAAAAAGAAAAAAATCTTAATGGGAGAAAAATTAAGTAATGGTCACTTAATTTCTTAACTTCAATGTTCCCAGCTTTAATTAGGATCTGGGGAAATCAAATGTTATAAGCCCATCTGCTTACAGGCTCCAGAAAGATGAAAACCTTCAAAAATTACATAAATAATAAATCCCCAGGCTGCCAGCATTTTATTGAGTTCTTCCCCATAGATTTCAGTATATGCCAGTATTGCAGGCATAAAATTTGTTTTAAAACACATTTTGCAGAAAGTTAGGTTAATTCTTTTAACAATTTAATATATTAGGGAAGTATGATAGTTTATTAAAAATGGCATTCCCTGTTCTCCATAAACACCACGATTGAATGCCACAGTACCATAAACCAACGCTGCTGGAAGTGAGGAGCAGATTTTTATTTAAGTGCTGAGTGGGGATGCACTCACCTTGCGGCAGGTCCGAGAGCCCCATCCGGGCTGTCAGGGGTCAAACACATCATCAGCTGTAGGGTGTGAGCACAACCTCAACGCAACATTTCCACATTATACCCACCGTGACCCACAGATTTAACTGTCAGAAAAGGTACGACGGGTCCTAAGTAGAGAACACGGATGTTAAGTCAGAGATGGCTAAAAGCTTTGTTGAAAGGGGGGAGGTTTAATCTACTGCTTTGACAAAGCTGTTTTGGGATGAAAGTGCATCAATGTTGATGGCATCTCTTGCCTAAGTATTCTCCCTCATTTCAAAACAGTATTCTCAATCTAAAAATTCATTTAAGTTTTATCTTTTTCTTTTTTCAGTATTCTGCATCACTGATGTCTTCACCACCAGCGTTCACAGGAGCCACACAGAGCGCACACCACGTCACATCAAATCACAGCACCATGAGCCACAACGTGTCGCATTTTGGCACAACATCCCTGTCGACACCTTTGGGTTTCTCCTCTGACTGCATGAGCAGGTTCTGTGGCTGTCAAGTGTCCTGGCCAGGCAGGCAGGAGCACTGCCGGCCCCCGCACACATGGGGCTGTGGGGAAGCCACCAGAGACCTGGGGCTACCTACATCCTCTCTTGGAAACATCTGTTGGTCAGTAAATGAGGAGAAGGCTTCAAAAACTAACACAAGGGTCGTACTGTTCCTCCTCAGGCCCTTGGGCCACCTTTTTGATCTATACCCACACACTGCCGAGCACAGAGGCTGTGAATCACAACCAGAACTCCCAAATATCTCAGCCAAATAGATGAGTAACCATACTGAATGATTAATTGCTTTTAGCCACACCAGAGATTTCAGTTTTAACAGGAGCCAACACTTTCCCAATGCTGATGCCTCCCAGCTTTGGTCAGCAGTGACACCCTCGTGGGTCCTGGCCCTGAGGGGATTTTATTTCTGCAGTGTCTTAGCTCTCTCTTCACATATTTAAGGCTTTTGCAGTGAAAGAAAGAAGTTTCAAAGCACTACCCAGGTATACCCCAGAGGCTGATTCCCACCTTTTCCCGAGACAAAATTTAATTAAATTCTAAAATATTGGGACTTAAGTTAATCTTGTGTTTTGTTAGGTCCCGAGACACAATTTTCAGAAGACTGAATGCTGGTAATATTTCTTCCTTTTTTTATTAATTTTATTTTAATTCAAGACTCACTAAGAAAGAGGAAAAACCCCATTTTCATTCAATAATATACCTTATTATGTATTTCACTCTGTTTAAACACTTTCAGAAATGTGTTGGGATATGATAAAACTGACACATTTCATTTCTTTTTCAATCCTGTGTTAAATCTACCACAAAAAGACTGACCTTATTTATACGAGATGAAAGCTAAGCCTATGATGGCAGGCATTTATCATGATCATTTTAAAAGCTGCCATTTCTCTCTCCAAAGTCCCATGTACTCCCTCACACCAACAAAGCATTTCTGAAGTATCAGTTGGATTATCCATTGGAAGACACCTTGATGCTGTTTTATGGTCTACGTGGAAATGACGTTGGTTAACTTTTTTACCTTCATACTGAACAGATGATGTTCATAACAGACCCCTACTAAATAGCCCCACTGCCAGCACACTACCTGCAATGTGTTTTAATCAAATTGCATCGAGTGGTGGGAGGGAACCTGTACTGTAGTGCTTCAGGTGACAAGAGGAGCCATATCCCTGCTTCCAGCTGCCTGGTACTTAACTAGGATGACCAAATGACCACCCAAGCTTCCCAGCTCTGTCCTCTGCAGAATATAAGCTCTGCTTCCAAGGATAAAGCTGCCTCTGCTGGAGACTGTCATCTCCAGGGCTAGATACTACTGCAAATATTAACATCTGCTGCCCCAACTATGGGGCTCTTGGCTTACCTTCTCCAAGGAAGATGGCGTCCTCAAGAACACTAGCAAAGCACGCCACCACACACATAGTCCAAAGGAGAGGATGGCAAGAGTGGCAAACTTTCTATTAAAAGTGTGGGTCCTCTTACTTAACTTTTCTCTAAGTATACTACACCTGCTGAACCTTCATTGGAATTCTCCATTTTCTCTAGACCAGTCATTTTTCAACCCGCACTCTAAAGTGACTTAGAGCTACAGCACGCAGTACGCTTTCACATTTTCCTTCAAACACTAGAAAATTACCTTTTCTTTCCTTCTGAAAGGCTTTGAGTTCAGCAAACCTCCTACTGCGAGAGGCCGGCGCTTCCTGGCCGTCCGAGGGAATTACCACAGGCAAGCATGAAGCATTCCTCGCATGCTAAGTGCTGGCCCATAAAACAAGGGCTGTGCCATGGCTAACGAGCACTCGCAATCAAAGCAAGGTTAATGCTTTCATTAAGATCCAGACTTGTTAATTTCAACAATATACTTTTATTGTCTTTAGGCAGGGGTTTTTAAAATGAGATTCTGCAGTCATGGTTTCTAAATATTGATGCATTTCCTAACTATCTTTCCTAATAGCCTGTGTTAGCCACGCTTCATAGAGCATCCTTGAAGAAACTGTTTGCTGCTGTTAAACCAACTGCAGGTTTAAAGTTCCTGGCTTCCTCATATATCAGAATGAGTTTTTCTCTATTTTTCAAAAAACTGAATTTAATTAAATATTGAGTAAAGTGCCACAGCAATCCATTCTGCTCTTTGGAAGGAGAAATTCAGTGATGCACAATTATTTTGTTCACTGAGACAAGGAAGAGTCAATATTTAATGTGCCATAAAGGATTTATAAAGAATGTATCTTGCAGGAGAAATAAATACAAGTAGACATCTTTATCTCTCTGGGTTGATTTGATGTCCATCTTTGCAGATTTCAACTCCTTTAATTATGTAGATAGAACAGAAAGAGCAGAGAAAGAGCTAAAAGTATTTTAAAGCTCTGTATGACTATGTCATACCAGGATGAACATAAGTGCCTCCAGTAACTCCAACTAACACAAAGATGCACAAACTGTCTCTGAGACCAAGACAGAACTGAAGGAGTTAAGGCAGAA
The DNA here is from genome assembly GCF_047716275.1 of Strix uralensis. NCBI lineage: Eukaryota > Metazoa > Chordata > Aves > Strigiformes > Strigidae > Strix > Strix uralensis. The sequence goes on from NC_133981.1 coordinate 12,080,496, forward strand.
GAATGGTGATGAATTTGTTGTGAACCCTATGCGTGTGGTTAAATGGTAATATTATACAAGAATCAGGAAAGGGAAAGGAAGGGTTGGTTTTCTCAACATAAGTGAAATTAGACCCACCCAGAACCACTACCAGAATTGAAGTTAATTAGCACCGTTTAATTCCCTCTCTCTCTATATATATATTGAAGCGTTTTTATAATAAAACAGAGTGAATAACAACTGTGTGCTTATATAGGAAATTAGAGGGAATTAATGCAAATCTGTAATTTGCTCAAGGGGCTCTAAATACATCATAAGCTTGGAGAGTACAATTCAAAAGATTTACGGACGCTGCAAAGCCTCGTGAGGGAGTTTAGCTGCAGGTTCCCCCGTCATCTCTCATGCTGGTAATTTACACAATAAACTGTAATATTAAAGAGTATTTCTGTGGGTGGTAAGAAAACATGCTAACTTTCAAGTTTCTGATGATTTTCTCTCCCTTTGAACACACAGAAATAAATGCGGGAAAATACCCTTTGCATTTTTAGCGCGTTTCCCAGTGGTTTGGCAGGCCTGGTAAAGCTCTCTGGAAGTCAGTTCCTGACCAGAAATAGCCTTTGTCCATCAAAAACTTCCCTACCTCCTGATGAGTAAATCTGCTCTGGACAGAGAACAAACAGGCTTCCTCTAGACTAGAGCTGAATCAGCATCATCAAATTGTCAGGAGAAATCCTCTATGCTAATAAAGATACAGCAATTGGAAAGATGCAGTTGTAAGCTGCAAGTTAAGCGGTACCCAGTGCCCGAGGTGACACGCTATAGCCTGCAGTGGAGCAGAGCGCCGTGTCTTACGGGACCGACACACGGGCAGATGCTTGTCACCCGGCAGTGCTGAGGAAGGACGGTATCACCAGCAGGACGTATGCCCCAACCCCAGCAGAGGTGGGAACCTCTGTTCTGCAACCTGCAGCTGATGCTCATTTATTGCTGCCTTCACACACTGCTGTCATGATTCCTCCCCCTCCCTTTCGGTGCTCAGGCTGCCCCCTCCAGCCCACCATTACCTTCCCGCCATCCCTCCACCGCTCTGTGGCGTACAGCATTCACAAGTGCTGCCACACAGACATTTCAATGACACTATGAACTTGGCAATGACAGAAAGCCATTTCTAACCACATTAGGTGTGTGGGTACGCACAAGCACATACACAATTAACAGCCACTTTATCACCCCAAACTGCCATTCCTGCCTCTCCAGACCATCCTGGCCCTTGGAGGGGACCCAGTTTACAGACAGAAGAGCTGGAGGTGAAGTGTTTGCCGAAGTCACAACCCAAACAAGACTCCTGTGCCACATTCACCTCCAGCACACCTCAGACTTGAGCCCCTTGGCTATTAAGGCCTGTGTCAAAGTCCTGCAGAAATGCTACCAGCAGTTCCCATTTCAGACTCTTATGATCAAAAAGCTGCTTTCCAGATGACCATATGCTGGTATAAATCTGCACTCTCCTCAAGGAGCAGGCAGAATGCACTACATATGGAAAATTGCTCTATAAAGTCAGGAGGTTTTGAACCATTAGTAGCTTTCAGCTGGTGTTGGCAGGACATGATTATCAATGATGTTTACTACAGACTTGCAGTTTAATAAATTGGGTCTTATAGCTCTAACCAGAATGGAGAAATAGGAGAGATGGGTAAGGAAGACAGCTCAGAGCTGACAGATGAACAATAATGGCAGAATTTTAACAGCTACTATTTTTCTTTTTATTAGTCTTTCATCATCAAATCACAGAATGATTTGGGTCAGAAGGGACCTTAAAGATCATCCAGTCCCACCCCCCTGCCATGGGCAGGGACATCTTCCACTAGACCAGGTTGCCCAAAGCCCCGTCCAACCTGGCCTTGAACCCTTCCAGGGAGGGGGCAGCCACAGCTTCTCTGGGCAATGTGTGTCAGGGCCTCACCACTCTCACAGGGAAGAATTTCCTCCTTATATCTAATCTAAATCTGCCCTCTGTCAGTTTAAAACTGTTACCCCTCATCCTATCCCTACACCCCTGATAAAGAGTCCCTCCCCACCTTTCCTGTAGCCCCTTTAAGTACTGGGAGGCCGCTCTAAGGTCTCCCCGGAGCCTTCTCTTCTCCAGGCTGAACACCCCCAACTCTCTCAGCCTGTCCTCACAGGGGAGGTGCTCCAGACCCCCCCATCATCTTCATGGCCTCCTCTGGACCCACTCGAGCAGGTCAATGTCCTTCTGATGTTGGTGGCCCCAGAGCTGGACACAGCACTGCGGGGGGGGGGGTGGGGGTGGGGGGTGGGGTGGGTCTCACAAAAGTGGAGTAGAGGGGGAGAATCCCCTCCCTCGACCTGCTGGCCACACTTCTCTTGATGCAGCCCAGGACACAGTTGGCTGTAGCAGACCCCCACTACAACATCTCCTTTCCCTGCCCTGCCTTTAATCCTGACCCACAAGCTCTTGGTTGGCTCCTCACCCATCCCCAGGCAGAGCTCCACACTCTCCAGCTGGTCACTGACATAGAGGACAATTCCCCACCTGTCCCTCCCTAAAGAGCCTGTGTCCTTTCATCCCAACACTCCAGTCACAGAAGCCATCCTACCACATCTCCATGATGCCAGTAAGATTGCAGCCCTGCAGGTGTGCGCAGGTCTCCCACACTACGTGCATTTGCACAGAGACATTTAAGTTGGGCCCTGATGAAGCTGACTTACTAGCTGAAATTCCTTTCTGCTGCTCTTCAGATGCTCTCCTGCTGCCCTGTGATCCCTTGCCAGGCTCTGGGCATCTATTGCTGGCACCAGCATCAAACTTTTAAAAAAATTATTATTATTTTTGCCATGATAAAAATTAGCCCAGCTCTTACAATTATTGTGGCATGGAACCTCATTAGCAGGGCATTACTGAGAGGAGCTGATCCACATCCTCACAGAACAAGGAAGGCTGATGGGGCTGGATTCTGCTCTCCATGTTCATACAAGTCTGATATTAAAAACTGGATTATTTTTTTTCTGAATAAGCCCAGAAACGCAGAACCTCCAGCATGTAACAATGATAGCTTTGACACTGACTTTATATAGGTCATGTTATAAAGGAAGGCATGTACCACTCCGTATGCTATGAAAAAATAGTGCTTTTTTTGACACACTGCAATAACTTCTGAAGAAATGAATGGCATCCCCCTCTTTGCTCCTATCAGCCTGCAAGGTGCTGATTCCAGATCAGCTGTCAGAAGGAAACCCACTTTCTTAAAACTAACGATGCTTTCTTGTACTGTCTATGTAGGTAAGCACCTCTGAAATGTAGGTTTGTAAAACCATAACCAAAAATTACCAGCCTAAGCACAAAAACTATTTATCAGACTACAGAATACCATTTAGTTGCATTTTATTTCTACTCCCTTCTCTCAACAATTAAAACTAACAAAAAGTATCTGTTGATTACAGTAAGAGGGTCAGGAGAGGTTTGCAGGGGCTGTGTAACAGGGGGCCCTGGACTGTTCTGTGCATGAAAAACCTGCTTTTGCCCAAGATGAAATGCGCAGTATCCTGAGCATTTCCATTAATGAGAAGGTAGGTCACCACAAGGGACTGTAGGTATTAACACACCTACAGTGCCCTACAAAATTAGGGAACCCAGTTACATTGATCACTGACTTTTTAAATTTCCATTTTTCTGCCGAGTAGTTTTAACTACCTGTAAAGGCAGCTTCTCAAAACAGCAGAAATCAAGTGTGATCTGAGCAGCTTACAGTCACACCACACGAAAGCTATTTCAGGTAATTCTAGCCTTAAGCATGCCTTGCGTTTAAATGAATGTGTAACCTTACCCACCACTAGTTAAAGCCTAGCTAAGATACTAAAACCAAAAATCAGAACTAAACAAACACCCCAAAACCTGACCCAAACCCCAGCACAGCAGCCACATGCTTCACAATATAATGCTCAGTACAAAACTGCAGTCTCTGAAATTAGATATATATGTATTATTAAATAAATATATCACCTACAGACCAGTCCAGGCTCTGTTGTCTCACACTTCAAATAATTTCACGGCACTCTGCAGACAGCTACATGGCTTTCTGAAGTGAAAAACAGAAAAATAGCCAAGTATAAATTTTAAAAAAAAAGAAACAACCAACACTGGAAGCTTGCCTTGGTACAGCTCTGTTGAAACCCAACCTAAAACCCACCCATGCCCCCGAGGAGACGGTTCCTGTTGCTGCTCATGCTTGTTGAGGGCAACCACGAGGCCCTTGGGCAATCGCTGGCAAGCTCAGTGGTCTCATCCGAGAGAGTCAACAGGGGCCTCACTGTAAATGTTTGGGACCAGCAGAAAAATGCCTGTAGAAAAGTAACCACCAGATCATCTGCAAAGTAGGATTTGAACCTCGCAAAGCGCCGCAGGATGCAGCTTTAATAGGGCAAGCTTAAAATCAGACCCATGCGTAAGGGTTGTACTGGATCAGGATGTGAATCTCGGTGTTAAATGCCACACCCTGCAATCCTCTGCGCTTCTCCTGGTGCTTCAACCATGTGTTTCAGGGAAGTTTTAAGAGCAATACAGCACCATGGTGATTTATTGCCCAAGAGTTCACTGATAGTTAAACTTTTATAAGCCATAATATGGCAGGTCCCAAGCTCCAGTGAAATTATCAGCTACAAAAGTAATGACTAAGCTTGCAAATAATTTAGACAAGGAAATCAATCAGTTCTGCCCTACATAATAATACTCAGACCTCAGTTGGCAGCACCAAGACCGTGTGTTCATTGCTACTCCAAATCACCCATCACTGGAAACCCACCAGCAAAAAGCAGTTCATTAATTTTACTGGCGCTTACTAGATACTTCCTTAAGCAAAGCTGGGATGCTACCAGAAGAAAGTGTTCTTGGACTTCTCAAAAACCATACAGGCTATGATATCTTGCCTTGCATTTTCTATTAGCCTGGGATACAGGCTTCAGGAGACTGTCACCTAGGGCATGTCCGGCTCCGAAGCGGTGCGGCTGGAAGCCCTGCTCGCAGCCTGGGAGAAGCTGTCAGACCAGAAGGTTTTCACATTTCATATGCAATTTCAGCCACGGCTGAGCAGGAACAGTGTTTCAGTCTGTATTTTCATTGGCATCTGTGTGGTTTGGGAAGGCCTGGGAGGCTGGCAGCAGACTGCAGGATGGCACCGCTGCCATGCTGCAGCCGAGACCTCAACGACAGCAAAGCGCCTGCTGCATTACCCAGGTAAGAAAATCCTAAAAAGTATTTCTGTCCCACTGCATTCCTCATTAGCACATGAGAGAACTGCACATGAAAAGAGAGATGCTATTTTGTGCATTTTAGCCATGAAAAATAGAGGCACAAGTCTCAGCAACTTGCTCAAAGTCTCACTGGGACCTGGAGAAGAGCTGTGAGTTAAGCCCAGCTCTGCAGCCCAGGAGCAGCTCTTGTCCTGGTCCTCCTCACCCCACCAGCAATGCCTTGGGCTACTCAGAAACATCTGTCCTTGTCTCCAATTAGCATTCAAGCGATTTCAAAGCATGAGAGCTTGCATTACCCAGACCAAAACACGTATCCTGCTAGACACAGGGAATGAGGAACACAAAACTCAACAAAATTCCAGCTTTATAGGCTGAAGATGTAACATCCGAGCATTCCAATGACTGCTCTATGGGAAAGTGGACGCCTCTGATGCTACCTCTCAGTGGGGCCTCTCAGTCATACGGTATTGCTTCTGCACACAGCCTGTATGCTAGGCAGTGCTGATAAGGGGACCTATTTTCAAATCTTGGGAGAATATCAATATCTGTCCTTCATGAAAAAAAAGTGAATGATAACTCAATGCCTGTATGATGAATTTGCAATGGAAGAGGCCCTCCGAGTAGAAGAATTGGCCTCAAGTGAGCCATTAATATCAGAGCGTTGCAGCTATGTCAGATGTTACAATATTTAAATGAATAGAATATTACTTCCTCTACTTAACCAAAATGATTACATACACACAGACCAAGAACAGCGCAGCACAGCGTACGCTGTGATTTTACACTCAGGGACAGCTTGCCGAGACATCTCCAGAAGGATTGCTGCAGACTGTGAAAGCGCAGCCTGGCAGGGCACAACCCCACCTTTCCCAACGGCAGTTTGTTGGCTTGGGGTGCAAACACAGCCCAAAGAAGAACAGGCACCTGTAACACACAGCTTTCACCCAAAATTTATCTTGGGATTTTAAAGCCCCCTTAAGGAGTTATTAAACCAGAAAATTGTAATGATCTGACAGTGTTACAGCAGAATAACCCTTCATTTGCATGGTAGAAACATACTTATCTGTTGTCATATAAATATGCAGGTCCCTATTAAGGCTTTGCAGGGCAGCACAGGTTTGCTAACACTGGGTTATCTATTGGTTCTTGGCACCTGCTAGAGCAGGGAGTGGAAGCTCTATGGATGTCTGAAGCACATTATTAATAGCATAACAATACAGAAGCTGCAAGGAGCACAGCAGATTCCCTGTAGCTATTTTTAATACTATGCTCTTGTTTTTCTAGGCAGCCCTTTCGGTGTCAAAAAAAAAACCCAAACTTGTTTTGCTTATTATCAGCAAGATCACACAGTGAAAATACAGTAACCTTCAGCTGCTTTAAGTCTTACCTAAGCTGCAATATCAGCTGGCTGCTTTTGAAGAGACAGCACCTCAGCATGCAAGAAGAAGGACAAAGGGGCTCCACAACATCTCTCGACTGCATCATCACTTGGCCAGACAGCAGAAGATATTGAAGTCAAGCACCCTCCAACATCCAGCAGAAGCTGAAGATAAAGCTGCAGGGGTTATAACTCACACCAGCTGAGGGTCTGCTCTGCCGGGTCTCAGAGCTGTCCTGCAAGCTGTAAGGGTGCAGGCACCCTTAATTGCTTAAGGGTTTGCTTAATATGCACCAGGTGTTAGAGGTGAAGAATTCAGCCCAGGCCGCAGATCATTTGGGGTTTCAGGATAAAGCATCCACCATCAGGTCTGCAGCATGAGCACGTGGGAGGAAACTTCACAGGTGTCATACATGTAGATGCTAGCAGGACCATTTTTACAAATAGCATTTAAACACACCTAGGCTTCCCATCATCTAAAAATCACTTGGGAACAGTCAGAAAAAAAGTTACTTTTCACAAGAAATGTGGCTATTGAAAAACCCCTGAGAATCCTGTGTGTCTGACTTCTCAGGGATGCTGTCAGCATCGCTCCCATGCTCTTGCCACACACGAGTTGTTTCCATGGGCAGCCAAAGGAGAGGCAGAGTTACAGGCAGAAGAGGATGCCAGCGGTTCAGCTGAGGGACACTCACCCTGCGAAGTTGTGTCATGGAGAATCAGATACGTCTCAGAAACAAATGCAAATGCATAATCCTTTTAACTATGTGACTGGCTGCAATGCCAGCTGCCAGGTGTGATGTTGCCCATGTAGTCTTCAGGTAGAAAAATAGAAAATATGCAAGTGTGACTGGCCACCAGCCTCCCCACCAGACGCAGGCATGTCACCTACCCAGTACAGAGGGAAAGCCCTGGGGACTCTCAGACTGACAGGGACTTTGGGGGCAGGAGGTGGGTCTGGTTCTGCAGGAACATGGACGCTGCCTGGGTTGAAGAAGTGCGTGAGCTGTGTCAGACTTACAACAAACAGCTGGGATTTAATGCCACACTAAAAAGGACACTCTAGCACACACACTGCATCGAAGTGCTGAATCAATACCTTTAGGACTCGGCACGGCATCGGGGTTTCTGCAGGTATGGCAGTCTGTCCCTGGGGATTACAGGGTAATCCTGGGTAACACTCACGTTGGTGATACTCTTACTCGTGATGGAAAAGTACTTAATGACATGTTACAGTAGAATTTCTTGAAAAACTTTGAAGCATCAAATACCCCATTCTGAACTGTACAGCAAAAGGTATGAGCCTTTATTTACTTTCTAAAAGAGAGGATGATTTTTAACGGGCTGGTAATCTTTAAATCTTTTTATTTAAAGGACAGAATATAAGAGATGTTTTGCTGCTCTATAATAATCACTGGTATTAACCATTACATAAAGAACAGTGATACAAACTACATGATTTCCCATGATGATTTCCTTTGAAGCAGAACTCAGGATATGAACTCAGCTCTGCTCGAACACTGGCACTGGAGTGTATACTTTTAATTAAGTGAGATGCTATGTTACGCTTGATGAAAGGCAGTATGCAAAGCAGGCCTTGAGCAAGCCCGGCCAAAATGAACATCATAGTCCTTGGGCAAGCTGGAACAAGCTGTTGTGGAGGAAGCCATAGTACTTCATGAAGTTATTAGAATGCAAGTTTCAGATCCTAGAATGAGAATACAAGAAAAGTTCTTCTGGATTGGACCAGTAGCCCATCCAGCACACTATTCTGCCTTTGATGGTGGCAACAGAAGAGGCTAGTTAAGGACAGCATGTAAGCCAGGCCTTTTTTTATCATCTATACCTGACACACAAACCAACTGTCAAGATTATTAAAACATCAACCCCCTCAAAAAAAAATTTGGTGAGAGTATTTGGCTTTGAACCAAACCAAACTGGCATGGGATAAACCAAATGAATGACAGTTAGTGCTTTCTGGGTAAAAAATCCTGTTTACTTTAAAAGATGCTTTAAAAGAGTGACTGCCTCCCGGTCATCCTGCCTGTGTCCCAGCACGTACCCCCAAAGCACTGGCCTGCAGGCAGTGATCCCCCTCCGGCTGCAGCGCCGGCACACTCTCCACGGTTCTCCTATCCGTGTGTTTCAAAACAAATGAGAAAACTGGGGAAAGTGTGGAAATACAGCACAAGGTGGCCACCGTGGCTGGAGAGAACATCTTCCAGGTGAGGAGAGAAAAGCCTGGGTGTGGGTAGTCTGGCTCGGCGTGGAGAGAAGGAGAGGTCTCCATTACTGAAGTTAGTGTTTTCCTGGAGAAAACACCAAATGAAGGAGTAACAGGAAACAGTATCTGAAATGCCAGAAGATGGATAAACTCAAACCACAAATAAAGCATAAATACTTGTCAATGCTAGTAATTAGCAAATCACTTTGGAAAGTAGAGCATTGTCCATCCTTTGCAGACTCCAAATGGAAGCCAGATGCCTTCACTTAAGATTTGTTTTAGCCAAATTCAAGCTATGGCAGTCAATACAAGGGCAGAAGGCAGAAATGTACAACCTGTGACAGAGGTGAGCTCAGAACAGACCATCAGATGGTCCTGTCTAGACTTAAGCTCTACGACTGCATATGTAAACCCAGTTCTCATGTTTGGTTATGAGTGAAAGAAAATGGATATGCCATTCAGTTATTTGTTATTCCTGAAGACATAGATACTCAAGGAAAATGTGTAAAAACCTATTATAACTTGGTGAAGAGACACAGGGTCAAGGAAGCAACACAAGAATGCAATAAGATAGAGTAAGAATTAAATTACTGAAAGTAATTTCTACTTCTCAAGAACTGATGTAATGACAAAATCATAGGCATGCACCAATACTACACAGAAGCTAAAGACTCTGATAATACATCTTCATCTTTAATTTCTGTTACATTTACTAATCTAAATTAGTAAACGCTTGGAATTTGGCCCAGATCAGAATTTCAAGCCAAGAAAACCTCAGACTGCGAAGATCAGTGGCTCTCAGCTGTGAAGTCTGCATCTTCAAGGAGATGTGGAGCACCACAGGAGGTTGGGAAACATGAGAAATCCCCCAGAAATTCCTTCCAGCCTTTGTTCTCACACTTCTCCTGTTTCCTTCCTCTTTCTTCTTCTCTCCCCCATTTCCTGCACCCAACTGCCTCTCCTCGAACAAATGCAAAGCGTGTCATTACTGTGAGGCACCAAGGATGAGCAGGAGCAAAGCTGCAGCACAGGAGAATGTGGGGAGTGGGCAGAAGGACATTCCTGGTGGGGAGCTTGGCAGGCTTGAACTGCAGGGACTTTGGGCTTGGCTTAGGGCTCCACTTCAGAAAGGGGCAATACGGGCAGGATTATCATCCAGCCAGACAAGGCTCCTGGGGCTAGGATGTCTTCCAGAAGGAGAAAAGGTATAGGGTGAACTCTAAGGAGAAAGCAGACTTAAAATTGGGTTTGGGGTTTCCACTTCAAAGAGTGGACTAGCTTGTTTTATTGGGTAATATCTGAAAGCCTGCAGGGCTGTAGGGCTAAAATATGTGCTGCTACTTTCCTTGACAAATGGTTCATATTTCCTTCCGAGTTGAGTTTATGCCAACAGTTCACATACCATAGGGTTAGGCTTCAAAACAGAGAGCAGGAAAAAATGGTTTTCTGGTGGTTCCTTGAAGACCTATAAAATGTGGGCCAAGATCCACTCATGAATCAAGTTCTTGAGCACTTTGTTCCTCTGAAAATTCACCTAACATCTGCACCAAACCTGGGCTTAAAAACAGCTGAGGGAGCCAGCACTATCATTTGATAACTAACTATAAGCCTTTTATCCCCAGCAGGGATTTAGAGGATCAAGAGTAAAATGGGTTCCTGTGAATGCTCGTCTGAACCCTAACCCGAAACCTAACCTTAGCCCTAACGATAGCCCAGTGATTTACAGCTCACATAAAATTCAGTATAAGCTTTTGGCTCTAGGGACACAAGATTTAATCTTAACTGAAGGCTTCCCATGGTCAGCCAAGAAACTGGTTTCTAAGCCTGGAGCTGTGATGATCGTATAGTCCCTAACACAGCCTCCCCCCTGCCCCGAACTGAGCATAACCCCCTCGCCCACATGGGTACCAACCCTCGACCTACATCGCTGAATCCCCACCCAAAACCCTCTGTCTCCAGTTGTCCGATTTCATAAGCAGAATCTCGGTCCCCACTGAACTGCAGGATTCCCTTACAGCAGAGGATTGTCCGTCAGTAGTCGGGGGGTGCCGTCTCGCCATGCCCCCCAGCCCTGCCAGGGCTCACTGGGAGCTGAAGTCATCCACCTCCTCTGGTAGCTCACACCGACTCCCTCCACTGCTGCCACCGCTGCCCAGCGAGCCCTGAAGGACTTAGAACTGACTTAAGACCTTCCTCCTTTGGACAGCCCAAGCTTATTTAGCCCAGCTCTGTGGTCCCTGGGGAATCAAGGTTTCCTGCTCCCCATTTTCTGAACCCAGACCCCACTGATCAAAGCTGTAATGCTCTGACCCACAACCATGCCAGAACCAGCTACCAGCAACCGCTGGCCTCGTGGCCATTCCCCAGTTAATTCCTGTGGCCCTGGAAAGAAGCAATAATAAATATTACCCGTCTATATGTGATCTTGTCTAAAAGAAATGCAGACGAATTCACAGAGCACTCTTCCAACAAATGTTTTCTGTGCCTTTGTGGTATTTTTATAACCTGTATCTCAAGTGCCTTTCTAGTGCACCATCCCATATATAATGAAGAAATACCAGACGAGGATAAAATACTGAAACAGATGCTTCTACTAACCAAATGAGTAATTTCAGCATTAATTCAAAAATCTGTAAAGCAGTCATGAGACTAACATGCAGAGTCAGTCAAGGGAAGAGAAATTTAATGTATGCAGAAAAAAGCAATTTTTTTTTGCATGAACACTACATACTAAACTGAGTTTCTATAGGTCTAATACATATAGAAGGTATTTCATATTACAGGCATGGTGGAGATCATATGTCATACTTAGATTTTGATATCTAAAGCTAGTTCATGTAAATGTCATTAGTTTTGGTGCCCCAACTAAATTAATCTGAGTTCAAATTCAGTAATCAAACCTTTTTCATCAGATGCTGAAACCTAAATCAGTAATCAAGTGTTATAACTAACTTAAGTCATAGAGACTGCAAAACATGAAAGATCAAGCCCTTGCAGCCAGCCCTGTGGCTTACTGAGGAGCTCCGTTGGTTTCTCCTGAAATCTCTCAGCCAAGGTGTCCGGGAAGCCCAGGACTGATCTCCTTCCAGCAGTCTGCTTCCACCCCACTCAGATTTTCAAGATTATCACGCTCAAATTTCACTGAAGTCATCGCTTTTTCATTCCCCAGGTCTGATAAAAAGCTTAAACAGAGATCCTGGATACCTGTGTGCTGCTTCTCCAAAGGATGGTTTTTTCCCCTCTCCTTATCACCTTTCCCCAGCCAAGTACAAAACGATCATTAAGGGCCTATTATCCCAATAAAACTCAGGGGAAGAATTACTGCCAGGTGCTTCACTGGGCTCCTGTTCACTTCTAGGCAGAAAGGATTTCATTAAAACCAAAGGGATAGTTTTATCAGCAGAGAAGGAGTCTTGGACAAAGGCAATGCTCTACCACAGCAGAGCCCTTCCATCGCCACCCCAGCTGCATCCCCACTCAATGCCAAGCAAGTTTCTTCATCAACAGCTCTGAGGAATCATCTAAGCGCCAGAGCAGAGCATTAGGCACAAGGACACTCCCTGCCCTCTGTATTTTGATGAGGGATCAGAATGACAAAAATGCTTTTGATTATTGGCTGCTGTCAATCAACCACAGACACAATGATAATGATACCAAAGATAGCATGTGGTCACCAATAAAAATTGCAAGGATTGATTTTTACATACCAGCACAGCAATAAATATAATACGGACCTCCTATTCAAGGATACCTTATTAACTAGCTGGTCTATGCAGCAGTAAAACATGAAATTGCACTGAAATAGAAATGTAATCTCCACAGATCTTCTCCTTCCCCACAAAATTCTCGTTCAACATTGATTTTTTCATGTTGAACAAACATATCATGAAGCTGAAATGAGATAGATGGATTCATTTTGAGCCTTTTTCTGATTAAAAAAAAATCCAGAAATAAGGTGGGGGAGCCCTACAATTACAGACCCAAGATCAAGCCAGACCTTTTGCAGGAGTTTCATCCGTTGCAGCGCAGCTCCCTCCTGCCCTAGGCGGTCAGAGGCACACTACAGTAAGGGGTTTAGTTCCTCTGTCTCTGATGGGGCAGCAACTTTCAACACAGGCATGAACTGGAACTTGAGAACCTGCTTTTTTTTGTTTTTTCTCATGTTACCTGTAAGCCATCACATGAGCATGAGGACATGGTTTTGCTCAGAACCTCTTGCTTGCCCTCCTGTCCTCACCATCATGCCATCATCATGGTGCAGGGAACAGCCCTTGGTACAGCGGGAGAGGGAGTTGGATGAAGCAAAGGGCCCTGGTTTCCTCCCACAAAATCCTGCGCAAAAGATCTAATACCACATTTATGTGGTACGTAACCTATGATGTAACCTCACGGCTACTGCTGACACAGGAAGGACAATGCACCAACGTATGCTTGCACAAAGCTAGTTCTCAGTGACTAGAAGATACATGCAGTTACAGCTTACTGCTCGGTTCCCCTTTGGCTTTTGCACTGCCCAAATATCAGCGGTTACTGAAGGAAGGAGGCAGGGGAGAACGAGGCCCAAAGAGTCACGAATAGTATCCCCAACACTGCAGCTCCAGCTGCTGTAAATCTTCCACCAGCCAGAAGCAATCACAGACTAATTTCAGTGAGATAGGTCCCGAGGCTTTTTGTATTATTTTTTATACTCCAGTGAGTAAATTCATCAGGAAAAAAAAAAAAAAACAAACCAGCAGCAAACCCTAGAAGGCACCACACATTTCTAACCTGAAGAATGAAAAAGGTTGAGTGCTGTGAAGACTGGAACACAACCAGTGAGAAAAGGGAGTGAGGACAAAACGCAGACGAGCTGGTGGCCTGGGAGCAGCCTTAATGTCACTGACGGGTCTTCTTGCTAGATCAAAACTGGCCAGATTTCCAACAATATTTACCTAATATTGCAGTTTCAATTACTGCAAATTCTAGAGCAGGCAAAGCCCTTATTATTCATCCACAAACATACATCCAGCTCTCTGATATACTGTACTTACAGTTGAACCAACAAAACCAGCTGGGAAGGAAACCCCGCCAGGCGTTTGCTCTCGGTCTCCCAGCCAGGTTTCAACCACTGACCAAGACTCGATGAGCCCATCCTGCCACAAAGCCCCCGCACCATCACATCATCCTGCCTGTTTTAATCGTAAAGGCTCCAGCAGAGGCACTTTCCACAGGCTCTGGGGGTGCACAACAGCCTGCTTGGGGGGGCAGGTGGGAATTGTTCCCCCTCTCAAGAAAATGACCTGCAAAATGCAGCCAGGCCACATACCCTTCAGAACATAGCTGTGTGGCATCCCTCAGGTTTTATTTTAAGTAGAGCAGTCCTCTCTTTTGTCATTGGAACTTTGACGCATCTCTCTTGTAAATGTGCCAAAAATAAGAGCATAATTTATTAATTTCTTCTATGTGCATTTTGTTCCCAGTTATCTTTCCAACTATTTGACTGCTGTGAAAAGTTAAAAAGGCAAAAAAAGGAAAAAGCATTTCTAAAGGTTAAAACTTTGAGTCAATTTCAGCCTCAACATACATTAGAGTAGTGTATTTTTCATTCATTCCTCCTGGTGACATTTCAAGCTTTGTTACAAATCAATCAGCATTTCCAAAAGCATTTGGCGAAGCAGGAAACTATACTGGATACAAATCCTACAACATCTATTATTCTTGCTATTTCTCTCATTTTGATGAAAAACTTTTCAAAGGTTATTTTAAAAGAAGAAAAGATTTATTTGAAGTTTCAGGACAGTTAAAGGATTTCTGTTCAATGGTTCACCAGCAGAATAAACTTCAGCAATACACATGGAATTTATTTCAAAATGAATTTGGTCAAGCATTTAAAAGGACAGAGCTTGTAGTAAGCCGGTAAGAGACACACTTAATGCTGTCTGACACTATTCAGTATATGTAGAAATACTGGAAAATATGTGAAGTACGTAAAAGTCATAAAAGACAGATTTAAGGTGGTGGTTCCCAGAAGCTTCCTCCAGTATCATATTTATCACACAAGGCCATGATGTTCTGTCGAGGTGAGTTAAAAACCTAAATGGGCTACTGTTTTGATGGGAGGCAGGTGCTTTGATTTGAGTGCCAGGAGAATCACAGCTGCCTCTGGACCCACGCGAACATACAGCCCGTACATCTCAGGCATTGTAACCTCAAGGTGATGGATCAAACTGGGAGAACAACTAACTGGGGCTCACTGGTGCCTGGCCAACCTGGCCAACACTGTGGCCTTCTCAGCTGCTGTGGCACAGAGCATAGTCCTCTACAAGATCTCAGAAGGTGTGAAGAAGTGGAGGAGTCCGTCAGACATTCAATCTGTCCTGCCCAGAGGCTCAGCAGCTGCACCACTTCTCCAGCCACAGGGAAGATGAAAGCAGCAAGCACAACCCTGCCCTCCGCCACACAGATGAGCACTGCACTGCCCTCAGGACCAGGTATCGGCAGCACATTCCCTGCTGGGTTCCTGCTGCAAGCCCCAACGCACACCTCCAAGAGCCTCACTTGAGAACAGATGGGTTTCGTATTCTGATCCATTCAGTCTTGCACTTTATGCTAATCAAGGACATCCTTCCCAAGGCATGTTAAGTATATATATATGAAGTATATAGGCGAGTTACACAATACACACTACCTTCCAAACAGCCTCGCAGGGCCAGAGGAGAGCAGCATTTTTTAAGGGTGACACTGAAGATATTTTTCTTCTAGCCAAGTGCACTTGCTAATTTATTTTAGTGCCCAAGGAAGGATAGCAGTGTTGATAGCCCCAGCAGTATTGTGTTGAGAGCGCTCCCCTTGAAATAAACCACATCTATCTGGTTTACCTTGCCAGGGTGATCTGGAGCCGTGGCAGGTGCCCTGTGGGGTGGGACATAGGGAAGGGCAGCCTCCCACCTGGGCTGCCCTCAGCCTGAAGCCTCAGAGAGCAATGGTCACTCTGGCTGTCACTGTCAACCTATGCCCTGCAAAAACACATCATGTGCAAGGGATGGGCCAGCGCCGCAGCTCTCCCTCCCCAGCCTCAAGCCCTTATCACGCCTGGCAGACCCACAGCCATCCCCTGCCCCTGCCACCCCCTCGCCCCCTCTCGCCATCCCACGCTGCAATTGCAGCAAAAGCAAATATTTCTGCAACCTGAATGGAGGCTGAGTCTAAGCCCCCGTGGGCAGAGAGGGAAGAGTGCAGATAAATGGTTATCTTGATTTGCACACACCATGCTGCCCAGGCTTTTTAATCAGAGACTGTAATTGCTCTTCTTTGTTTGGGAAACTCACAGGAATCAAGTACCAGTCAAACTCGGAGAGGAAACCATGCCAGGGAGATGACAGGAAGGAGAAAGAAACCCTCAAACCTGTGCACCACCAGCCTGGCAAAGTGGCACTTGCTGCCATGTAGCCATCACGTAGCCACCACGTAGCCACCACGTAGCCACCACGTACCACCACGCAACCACCACATGGCCACCACGTAGACACCACGTACCCCCCACTGCCGCACAGGCACTGAGAGCTGCTCCGCAGCCAGGCTGACACTGGGTGGGCAGAGCAAACCCAACAGTCCCAGAGAATGGGCGAGCCCCTCCAAAATGACATATCTCCTGATTTTCCTTGTTTCAGTGCAAGCAGAAACCAGCACTGCAGCAACTGGAATCACTTTGGGCCCAGACTAACCAGCGGTGCACTGGGAAGAGGACGGAGATGCCATATGATGGATAATTTCCACCTCGCAGCATGTCACTCCTGGTTACCATTATTCCAAATGACGAGGAAAATATGCACCTCTGAGTAATATTATTCTCTCTCTAAGCTAACGCACAGAGTCTGGAGAGCACAGCAGAGGTTTCAAAGGAGAGCATTTCCCACGAAGGATAAGCAACCGTTTCTCATTTTCCATTTACTGCCATTCTTCACAACCTAGGCTGCAGATAAAGCTTTCCTCAGGCCTCACATGATGATTGATAATGAAGCATAAAGTGACACGAGGTCATACATAATGATGCTTTAAGTTGGAAAATGGGAAAGCTAAAGCTATGTTCGTATTATTTTACAGGGCCTTCCTAGCCCTGTGGCAGCTCCTTCAACCACTGCCCTGTGAATGGTTTTTAAAAATGGCATCAGAAGGGAATGCAGATAGATATTACTGTGGGAATTGAAAAGATCCAGTTCTGCTGTAAGCTTTCTTTAACCTGTCTAAATCCACGCTCTCATTTCCTAAGCTGCCTTTTCCCCTTACTCAAACTCAAATGAGAAAGAATTTCAGAGTTCAGGCAGGGAAGCTCCCATTAATCTTCTTGGCAATGCCAGACCACTTAGAATTGGTATGATGTTAATATGGAATGAATTGGATATTTAAATTGTTTTGTAAATATATCTTTCAGAAGGAATGTAAAACTATAGTCTTTAAAGAACCTATATGGTCCTTAAGGAATCCATAAATGCCTTTCAGCAGGGTAGGTACATTAAAGCTACTACCCGAGCCTCATTTGCCTAATTACATACCTCCCTAAAATTCTCTTTATAGTTTCAACTGCCTATGATAATTTCTTCCTATCCGCTCCTAAAAATGCTGTTAATTGTCCTTATATGATGTTAATCAGCTGCGGCATCGAAGCCCAGACCTAATTTCTAGCAATCGTTTACTTATCTGAGAGAGGTGTTAACACTGCTAGATTGAGAATTTAAGATGAAATCCAAATTTTTAATGTAAATTAAGTACATAGCAGAGATGAAAACGCTCAATAATTATTAAAAGCTCATTTTAGAAAAACCCAATACCTGAATTCAGCAATTTGAAATTTAGATTCAGTGACATCATACATTTGGTTAAACGAGATGTAGAACAAATCTCACATATTGTATTTTGAACACTTTGTCTGGTTCCACTTTCAATAAATATGGAAAGGAAGCGAGACTCTCTGCTCCCATAAGGAGGCTGCTCTTCAGTCAGCAACGAGAAGGGCAGGGATGGGGCTCCAGCTTTCAAAGGCTGCATCTCAGAATAACCCAGCACTCTTCTGGCAGGGCAGGCTCAAGGTACGGGCGCATGTGCGAGCAGCTCCACCACCAGCAACAGGTAATTTATATTTTGGGGTTAAGCAGATTTCTGGGCTCTTTGCTAGGAGTGAACCCAAATGTAAAAACTCTGCACAGATGCCTCTAGCAAGTTCCTGTTTGTCTTTATGGTTTCATCAGAGCTATTTTTGTTCCAGGATGTTATGCACATAATAATTTTTTTATTATGTAGGAAACAGCTTATTTGATCAATTTGCCCTATTTTTCTGTTCATGAATTTAGTGAGAGGTTTATCATTTTCCTGAGTTTACTAGAAATTACCTGCCAGATATAATTGCAGTAAATAAAACTTGCTCTGGAGCTCAGGCTTGTATGGTTCAAAACAAATGCTTGCAATTACGGCATTTGTGGAGCATGAACTCAAAAGAGCAAGAACACAGTGAAGGAAATTAGTCTGGGGTCGTAAAAGGCACCTAAGGGCTGTAAGTGCCTCTGTTTTCTGGGAGCTGGCCACCAAATTCCCTAAGGGCGTTTTGATAAATGCTGCCTTCCTTTACCCTGTTCTGCCCCGGAGAGAAAGCGGTGGCTGGTGGCTGCGATGTGCAAAGGGGTATCTCAGCTGGCCTGGGCCTTCCCCCTGCAGAGCCCAGGCTGCTGCAGGGAGCCGGGATGTCAGGCCCCAGAGCTGCGTAAAGTGCTCGACACTTGGTTCCTTGCTTAATGCCCTTTGATGCTTTCCCCATACAGCAAAGCTCTGATATTTATGTTAAATTTACTATTTTCTGTAGTAGCTTGAACTGTCTTTGGCATGTTGTTAAACGGGTACCTTCTCCTGAAAGCCTAATGCCTTTTCTACCTGGTGACAGTTCTGTCTCAGATAGATAGGCCTGAAAATTATTCAAGCTGTGCACAAAACTTGTGTGCGACCTGACCCGTGGGGCTGCGTGGCAGAGGCCAGGCTCACAGCACGGCCAGCATCAGCAAAGCAGCCAGGAGTGAGAGGAGAGAGGCAAATTTGTGTTTGAAGAACACCTGGGCAGAGGCTACAGGGGATAAGTGGAGAAAGACAGAATTTGTGAGAGTCCCCGTTGCCCAGGTGGGTGCCAATGGGCGGGCAGGCGATCCCAGAGCACACCCTGGCTCTCTGCCTGACCCAGAGCTAGCCAGGAGCCAACATGTCGAGCTGGGCACACCTGGAAGGCAGAAGTAAACCCAGGAAGCTCATGTGCTATTTCTCCAGTTATCCTGTGAACTGCTGCGAGAACATTAACTACTAACAAGGTATTTTAAATAAGGACCATATGAGCATGCAAAACCAAGGTATAGTTTCTGTATAGTAATAAGCAGCAGTGAAAATCCAGCTTTTCCGGTTAATAACCATGTCCAAACTGTCTTCCCTCTTCAACCTCCTCACTTCTGCCCATTTCTGTATTTGTTTTGCAGCACTATTTTAATGTAGCAGATGGAAATACTGAAGGGGACTACACAGAGGGGGCACAGAGGAGCGTGGACACTTAGGGGTGTATTTGAGCTGCCCTCCACCAACAATTCTCTGTACAACTCCATGTGTTGACCCTGCTTCGAAGTAACCTACGCAGTGACCCCAAGAATTGGAGAGGATCCCATCTGCAGGATGTAACGACAACGGCACTGGCAGTATAAATGTCCCATGGGGAGGAGGAGCAGGCAGGCACAGGACAGGCACTGGTCCCGCCATCACTAGAGGGAGCAACCCACAGCTTTGGTGCCAGGCAAACACCAAAGGCACAGCCAACAGGTTTCCTTCTGGCATTGCTTATTGTAACTGTGTGAGCAGTAAGCAGATTTAATGTCTTTTTTGCAGCTCTCTCACTGCTTGGTTTTCCTCCTGAGATATTGTGCCCCATGTCCCCGATCAGAGACTCCCAGGCACCAGACACACACACAATGACCTTCATCGGCAGAACCACCAAAGTGCCTGTCACTGTTAGAGCAGGCCCACGGCTTGATACCCAATAACATGATCCTATAAAGTAAATCCTAATTTACTGGGGGAAAAATTAACAAGGGATTACTTGATTATCAGACTTTGCTCTCCCTTAGGACCAGGAGACCAACTCTTGTGCCTGGAGACAGGAGTGGGTAATAATGAATCTTCTCTTATTAAGGAGAAGCTTTATTTTGAAAACATGCCTCTGCATTTATCTCAACGTTGTAAAGTAAAATGCACACAAAGAGGAGGGCAAGTCCCTACAAGTCATGGTCTGCAATTAAAAAAAAAATCCCCTTTAGTGTTATTTCTAATAAATACTGCTTCTCTATGCTGAACAGAATGACTAGAAAATACTGTGTGTACTTTACCGGCTTCCTAAAGCAAAAGCCTCAATATATATCCCACAGCAAGACACATATCTGAGGTTACATATCCCTGCACTAAGATCGCAATAATCCTTTTTGCATTAAAAAATAATGAGCTTCATCTCATTTGCAGATTCTTAAGAGCACAGAATCCTATGGTCACTTGGCAATATGAATGCACATCTCATAAATAGTAAATGAAAACAGAGCTCTCTTACCTTCCCACAGAAGCAGGACTGAAAGCTGGGTAGTCCCACAGGGAAATATATTTCTTTCAGGAAGCTTTCATTTCAGAACAGCTAAAAATCCTGCCCCCATATAGGCTTGTCTGGGGGAAGAGAGAGGATTAAACTGGACATTTAAAATGTTTGTTTCACTACTCCCATCTTGATAAATCTCTCTAAAAATGTAATCCTTTCTTATAATGGAGAAGTGCCAGATATCTTGGTAAAACCCAAATCAGTCATTTTTATGGGGAACCTGCACAAACGCCTGTTTCACCGAAGAGCAAATTTGGGAAGCGTCTACAGTTAAGCATAATATAGCAGCTCACTGAAATAGGTGCCTAAAGGCAGCTGCAACCAGAGAAATGAGATCTGTAATATAAAGCTTTGCCAAAAAAGCAGTCTCCTCTATTTTCCCCCTTTCTTCCTAACATACTTGTTCATTTTCTTTTGTAATAAAAACTCCACAGAACACGTAGTCCCTCATTATGGATGTATGTGTTCTGCCAAAGTTGTGGTCCAAGGATGAGGTTACTGCAATAATGTGCCCAAGACATCAAGAATAAATCTATTATTTGATTTTTTAAAAACCCCCACAATTTTAAAGAAAGGCCTTTAGAATTTAATAGATATGAAACCAATTAGATTTTATAGGAGCAGGGTCTACAGAAGCCGCTCTTACAGACATCTTATCATTTCTTAGCGAAAGAGATAATGCTCTATTAAGTTCTATTAAATGCTTAAAAAATCCACAGGAAAGTCAGCCTTTTCACTCATATTTTACTATTCTATTGGATTTCACCTTGGCCTGTGCTCCAGCACTCCTCATGGGCAAACAGGTCTCCAGGAGGCTGTCAGGGTCCTTGTGTGGATTTTCAAAGCAAAGGTATGGGGTTTTGGTACAGCAGTTGGCTAGATTTTGTCAAGTCACAGGTACCTGATGTGGGGGTACCTGCTGACTCTCCCAGGGACAACAGGCAGTCCCACCCCCGCAGCACCGCACACAAATCCAGCCGTTGGCTTTGGTCAGCAGCCGTCTCTCCTGGGCTTGTAAGAGCTCTGTGTGGAAGCCACGGACAGGTCAGTCTAGAGGGAGGAAGGTCTGTTCATCTGTCACCACCAGCATTAGCAGCACGTTTCCACAGTACCATCTTAGAACTAAAAAAACTTTAAACATATCTTGAAGACTAGCAGGGCTGTGTGATTAACCAGTCCTGACTGGCAACTCAAAAACTTTGGGTCCATCTCTCAGCCCTGCCACAAACTCTTATCTGAGGTTGGCCAAAGGCAGGCTCTGCTCTGGAGGTGTTTGTTCTCCATAAGCAAAACAGAGGTAATATCAGATCCTCTGCCTCTAACACGCATGGTGGGATGCTAAAATGCAAACATCAAAGTCACTGATGGAGTGTAAACTGTCTCCCTTTAAAGAAAAAAATAAAAATAAAACTTTAAGGACTGCAGCAGCTGGAGGGGCCACAGGATGCTGCTGGAGCCACGACTGGCCAGGGGGCAGGGTGAGAGCCAGGGCCCATCACCACACGCTGAGGGGTCCTCCTGCTCCGGGTTGCAGCATTGCAGCTCTTCAGCTCTGCTCTTTGTGTGTATTCCTGGAATATTTACCTAAAAGCAACACATTCTCTTTGAGTGTACCTTATGGAAAAATATCTTCTAAGAGTAGCAGCTGTTTTTACAGAATACTTGTATTTATTTAGTAAAATAATTGGAAAACTGCTCATAGGTTAGGTACAAAGTCATTTCCTAAGGCAGATGTTTTTAAATTTGGATGAGAACAGCCCGAGAACCTGTCACTCTCCCGCAATTTCTACTGAATGTCAGAAACAGCAGAAAAATGAACCATTGTTTTAAATTATTATGGCTGAAAGAACCCATATTTTTGTTGTCAGAATCTTAAATTGACTCTGCTTTGATGGTCCATATGTTCTCTTGGCCTAGATTAAAAGATCAGATATATTCTAATTTATCCATCTGGGGTTATGTCCCTGCAGCCGGCATTTTGGAAGACCTGTGCTCCAGCCTGTGCTCCAGCCTGTGAGCTGCTCTGGCAAAGCTGCCATGAGAATCATACAGCATTTTAACAGGGCAAGAAAGGAAGAATAAGGTTCAGAAGGCTTTGTTCCTCCATGGTTAATAACACGGGGAAGAGGTTGTGCATGCATTTATTAGCTAAAATTTGCAGCCCTCAACTGCATAAATAAATAGCAACAACCTCATTGTAAGAAAGCAGAGTGGGGGGAGCAGGAGGGCCGGGCGTGCTGGTGTCCTGCAGCGGAGAAGGGGATGGACCAGGGGGATGTGGGGCCAGTGGGCAAGGACCAGGCTGTGCCGCTGCAAATGTCATGGGCCATCAGGTACCACGGCGATCAGAGCTCCGGCCCCGTGGTACTTGTATTGAGTATACCATAAAACTTGTGATTCCAACAGGAATCGAATTACACTCAGCATGTTGGAAAACCCCATCAGCCCAATGTCCTCCCTTGTGAGAGGGCAGGAGAGAAACACACGAATTTTGATCTTTATAATTCAAAGGATTGGGGGCATTCTCATCAGTGTGCTCTACATATGTCCTAAAGCAACGAGAAGGTGGTTGGGTGTTCCACAGAGGTTCTGTCCTTGCTGGGTACCAGCCAGAAGAGATGTCCTGAAATCAGTATGATTTACTTTGAGAGAAAACTGCTGCTGTTACTACTCACACAAATCTTTCACAGACAGCACTGCACCTACTGCCAAGTTCATCTTTAAATGTTCCTTTTCAAAATTCTTATAAAGTATTCCCCCTTTCCCAACCTCTAGGCACACTGCAACACTGCAAGCCTTTCTCCTGCACTTTAACTAAATCCATTCTCACCCTTGTAGTACAAACAGTCTCAAACGGTGCTATGACCAGCCAACTTCCAGGGGTCCTGGACCTCGCAGCGTTAGAGGACGGAGCTCAGCTGATTAAATCTGTACTACAGACAGGAGGATGCTTTAATAGGAAGATCAAGGAAGCAATCATGCACCTGAATATTTCTGGATGCCCTCTGGACATTTGAGCTCAATTCCACTGTCTAAGCATGTTTTCAGTATTTATGCAGGGAATAAATATTGCAAAAAATAAAACAAAATTAAAGGCTTGGGATGAGGTGCTCTATAGCAGGCAGTACACAACTCACTTTTATACCCAAGTAGCCACTTGGGTGGTACCTGCTTTTCATAAACTAGTCCCGTTCAAGTCTTTTGGCTAACTCTAATTAGAAGATTTGCCATTGATACCAAGACAGCACATATAATGAGGTCATCCCTAAGATGTATAATACTTGGTTGAATATTGATAAGTTATTTTTATTTATGTGGGACATATAGCACTAACATTGAC
Source organism: Strix uralensis (assembly GCF_047716275.1). Classification (NCBI taxonomy): domain Eukaryota; kingdom Metazoa; phylum Chordata; class Aves; order Strigiformes; family Strigidae; genus Strix; species Strix uralensis. Next base: position 12,104,326 of record NC_133981.1, read on the forward strand.
ATTTATAATGTGTTTGGAGTCTTATACAAACAGAAGGATTTTTGCCTGCTTAGCATTACATATTATGCATCTGTCCTACACTGTGCCAGCTTCCCCTGCCACTGGATTTTCACAGTGGTAAGAAATAACAGGGATAAAGGGATTAAAAAGCAATGATTTTCTGTAAAGCCTTATAGGACATGTCTGCTATGATCTCAGCTTACTTGCCTCATCTACACCAGTAAAACACTATTGTAGTAGACAGATTTATGGATTAAATGCAGACAAGTGTGTAAAATAAATATTTTGCTTATTGCTTCTACACACTTTAAAATATTCTCTGTGATTATAATAGCTTCTGAAGTCTCTTTCCAAAGGAGTGATTTGCAGTTCAGAAGTTAAAATCAGGGACCTCCTCTGGCTCCGGTGCAATCCGAAGGTCATGATTGAAGTATGGTGTTTAGCAATTCCAAATAATTGCATCCAGACCTCAGACATGCCATGCTTTGTCACAGCTGCCACTTAAGGTCAAACTGAATTTAAATTATATTTATCTCAGTATTAATAGAGCTACAGTTCAGCTAAGGCATGCAAAATACAGTTAGACTGCTCTCGGTGCCTCCTCCCTGTCTGTGGGGACTACAACCACAACAGGCAAGAGAGGGAAATTCAGAGCCTGCGAATCCCCGTTGCACAGAGAGGAATAGTTTAACGGCTTGGCCGAGGCCATGCCCATGTCTGTAATAGACTCAGCAACTGAACTGACACCTTCTGAATCATAACTCTAGAGGAAAAGTGCAAGGTCACTTCTCTGTCATCTTCCTCTGTGTTCACCCTTTGCCCAGTTACCAAACCCAGGAGCCCGAGACACTGGGTACTGCTTTGTCTGCACCCGAGGCGGGCGTGTGTGACCCGTGGTGCAGCATCCATCGCCGCTCTCCCGTGAGGCGCTGTCACCCAGCCGTACTCACAAAGGAGAAACTCTCCGCCGCAGAGATGAAGCAGCACAGACACAGCAAGAGGTATCTATCACCTACACAGAGACAGCAGGTTTTCTATGAAATGCTGTTACTGGCCTTTGTTATATCTTATATGCTTTGTACTTCATCCCTATAGGCCTTTCAGAGTAGTGATGCAACCACAGCACCTTTGCCAGCACCATCTCAGGAGCACTCTTTTCCTTTTGACATGCAAGGTTGAAACATAAGAGATCTTCTCTGCAGACACCTCAGAATCACAGTCTGGCTCTGGGGGAAGCTGAATCTCCAGGATTTAGTTAGTTTAGTCAACATATGCTCAACCAAAAATGATGCAGCATCTTTATTTCTACCTATCTTTCTCCTCTTCTTTTGTCATAAAGAACATATCATCTTACACCACAGTTGTATGAAGTCTTTTAACACTAAAACTAGACATTTGAATTTAAAATTAAGATTATTTCATTTAAAAATAGTGATATCACTGTACCTGCTATAAAAGAATGCTGCCCAGCCCCCCAACACACACACACAAGATCGTAATTCATTAATACAGTGTATAGGTCCCAAAATTGGCATTTGTATTGGGTGACGAGTACAAGATTTTTGTTGTGGATCACGGATTCATTGAGTAAAATGCAGCCTGTAATTTACAGCAGCCTCAGCTCCTTCCCCACACGTGGGAAGGATAAAGCGACCTGCTTTACCTTCACGCTTTCCAAGCAGACTGAGTGCTCAGTCTTACTAACAAGCGCCAGACAGACACGCACAACTTCTCCCCGCAGGATGCGAAGGCGGCACCGGGTTCAGTCTTCTCCACACAACCTGCACAGACCCAGCTCCTCCCACGGGCACCAGCCCTCACACCAGCGCAAACCTCTGCCCAGGGCTCCAGCCTGGGCACCAACCCCAAATACCTGCTTCCTGCTGAGCAGAAACCTTTGTCTCCGAGCTAGACGGAAAGCAATAAAGGATGCATTTGGTCTTTGAGTTTTTTTAAACATGCTGTTATACAGCAAACATACAGTCAAGATTTTGTATCGCTACCCATTTGAAAGTTAAAGGGTTCCCCTACAGTTTACATACTGCAGAGTATTTTCATTTATTTCACACTAATCGGGAAAAAGAGCCCAAACAGCAATAATTAAGATGCTATATTCAGATGTTAATACACAGAAATATTGAGCAAAAAAATGATCTTAGTTTTGGCCAAGTAACATCCCATTGGGGATTTCTCTCTAATAGAGAGAGAATCTACAGATCTCTTCAGATCTACAGATGTCAGCTCAATATCTCATCAGGTCCATGAATTTCAAAGTTAATTTCACTAAGAAGGTTTTTAACAAACAAGCCACAGGAATAAAATACACTTACAAAGAAATATTGAATTCTTTGACATGGCCAAAATATTCTCAGTAGAGAACTAAGGGGGAGAAGAGGGGGTAGAAGGATGGTTTTAAGCTGGGCATACCAAAAGCAGCAGCTGAACTAGGTGGGATGGAATACTTAATTACGTTATTTGGAATGCAGGCGACTCTGAAATGAGCCCAAGAGCTATTTCTGTTGGGGGAGGGGGCTGCAGACAGACCTGGCAAACCCAAGTCAGTGGCATTAACAGGAGCGAGAAGGAGCGCAGGGGCCGCATTCCTTCTCATGCCTGGAAACCAGAAGGAACTCAGACTCCATTGCAGTAACAGGAGTCAATGAATAACACCAGTCCTTGTGTGTATTTACAGCATGGGTTGTGTTACCAGTCCTTTAACGCCTCAGCTACTAGTCTGGGATTCCAACGTAGTGTCCCTCCACCCAGAGCCTGGTCACTGCCACATTCAGAGAGGATGGTCACCTGCCCCGGTAGCAGCAGAGTTGCGCAGGACACATCCCCAGGGCACTCCTCTGTCACACCACTCCTCTGCTGCGTGTAAAATCTAAGGCAGCCCTTCATTTTGGTATTTCTGCTGAGTGTTGTAACAGGTTTTTCTATGCAAATCACTTTATTATCCTGGTAAAGGAGAAGCATATCTCAAACATGTTTGAGACAGCATAAAATGAAATGTCGGCTGATTCAGCTCCTTGAATTAGACGAGACTCCAACCTTTCTTCCAGAGACAGAAACAATTAGTTCACATCCTGTTCATACGGAAATGTAAACTCGACTCTTCAAACCTGAGTCAGGCCTACCTCCGTGAGACCTGCACACTCAGCCCTGTCTATGTATGACCTCTACACCGGGAGAGCTGAGAGCAGCAGGTCTTTGACTGACTGAATACAGTGTGTCACTTTGCGTATCAGAAGATGCAAAGAAGTGTTTTCACGGATGTTCATCCATTAACACTTGACAGGGATCCAGTGGACAGGGCTTTCGTGTTCTGCATGTTATCACTTTTACTCTTGGAGCAAATACAAATTATATGCTTGCAATGAAACTCTTCAATTGTTTTTAAGGTGCTCTGGCTTTCTAAGAAGCTTCGGAGGGTTCCTAGTAAAATAATGAAATGAGATTAGAGTCCCTCTTCATGAAACATTCACACGACAGATCATTTGGGAAAAGATACATTAACCAAAAGGAAAAGCTTCACAATTAATAATACATAAGAGAAGTGAGATGGAATAGCGTGTGAAATGACTGACCTGCTTTAAAACCATTGCCTGGTGTCATTTTAGCTCCTTATTACAGAATTCCCAACATAAAGACATCCAGATGTTCTCATTTGTCAACATATAGACAATTCTCAATAAAAGGAAGGGTGAACCACAACAATCCTTCCTACTGAAGAGATGGTTTATTTCTTGTGAAAAAAAAATGCAATTCCAATTAGCAGGTAGAAGGATCCTTCTAGGCCAAAACAAAGACTTAAATTCTCAGGTTTTGTATAGCAGCACCATGGTGACTGGTGCGATTGCTGTTCCCACCGAGTTGCTTTTTGTAGTCCGTATACACATGATCGCATCCACACTTTTGCACCTGCAATCACTTACACCATTTGTGCATGCAATTATTATATCTGCATGCATAATTGGGGATGCATTATGCAAATAACCAGTTATTGATGTAATTGGTCATTGGCTTACACAGTTACTCACTGGTAATTTGCATGTGCAGTGCTGGTACCTTTCTGAATAAATCCAGCACACTCATGCAATTTTGAAAATAAATGCACAGCATCTGAAATGCTGGGTGAAAAGAAAGCCTAGCAGTGTTTCATCTTGCTAACAAAAAGTGTCATCTAAGCTAAGAAACCTGTTGGCACAAAATGCAAACTATAATACCTCTTTTTCCACTTAACTCACAAATAAGTCTTCAGCAATAATCATACTTCTCTCCCCAAAATGCCAACTAATATTTATGGTCTTATTTCAGTCTCATATCGATTAGGAGCTATTACTGTCAGGACATAGGGCAACAGATTTTTCACGTGCCCCGTAGCAATTCTCTTTTCTTTTTGGTGGTGTCCCTTCTACCTGCCATTCCCACTTGATCCCACTTCCCAGCCTGTACCTCTTTAGAGAACACATTAGCGTCCTACAGCATAGTTCAGGGCAATGGATTATGCCTGCGCTCAGGATGTTAAGCAGCTTAATGGTAGGATGTCTGCTTCAGAGAAAAAAGGCAGTGACGTGTGTGACAGGTCACCAAGGGCTGTGGGGTTTTATTATTATTATGCAAGGTAAGTTATTTAGATCCTTTTAAAGGTTTAAAGGTCTGGTCCCTGAAATGCCCAGCCCTATCCAGATACTAATCAGCAGACGGGTCTCTGTCCCAGAGCTGCTGGCGCAAACAGGCGTGGGGCAGTAAACAGGGGGAATGAACACGGTGATGGCAGCAAACGCCACACTCGTTTCACAACACTTTTGGAGATGGAGATGAACCAGGAAAGCAGCTGAATGCAAAGAGAACAGAGGAATAAGGGGCTGAAGCCAGAGGGCACGGAAGTAGAGAAGATGAGAACAAAGAGGCAATCAAGGACCGTGTTCAGCCCAAATGGTGGGAAATCTCATTTTTTTCCTGGGAGCTTCTTTCTAAGGCCACTTGAGCAGGAGTGTTTGAGAGAGTACTCAGTTCTGCCTGACTATTGCTGATGGGAAAGCATTTGCAGAGATTGTACCTCGAGTAGTTCATGGGAGATGATGCAAAGGGGAAAATCTGCTTCCCTTCTCCTTCAGCATAAACCTTCCCCTTAGTCCAAGAGGTCCTGCAGCAGCTACTCCTGGAGCTGTTGCTACCTGACATATACCAGGCTGGGAAAAAAAACCAACTTCTGCTATCTTTACAGCACAAAAATATTCATTTGTAGTCTGTAGGAGTGAAAGATTTTTTAATTTCCATCTCAACATTATTCTCATTCCTAACGTTTTAATGTTGTGAAAACTGCTTAGAAACAAAGACAGCTTAAGATTGTAAAATTTTAATGCTTACTATCTTTTGCCTCCTTTTTGTCTGCACATAGGTTTTAGGTCCATCAGGTTTATGCCGTAGCTTTTCTACGTGATCAGAAGGAATGAAACTTTTTTCTTTTTTTAAATGAAGCTGACGTTTTCTTACTATCATTTTAGAAGCTTGAATTTTAAGACAGGAACTACCAATCAGTATCCCTACAAAATGATGAAGTTTTGCAGCACTCCCAAAATCCTGACCCTGTCAGGCAGCCTGATGAGGTGGGAGTTAATTATATGGATGTGCAGGGCCTCCTGTAACCTCACCACCCCAAAGCAGCCTCACGGCCAGATGAGCGCACTGCAGGAGACAAACTGTGTGCACTTCGGGACCACACAGTCCCCCACAGCCTCCACAAATCCTGCCTTGCTTCTCTATGCACGGCAAGCGTCCCAGCTGCACTGCAAGAAAAACCTTCGAGGTCAAAGATGGGTAATGGGATTTATCTACTAATGAACAACTTCTGTAACAAAACAAACTTCACAGGACCCAGTATCTGAGCTCAGCATACAGCTTGTGTGTCGATCGGATAATTGTACCTGCTAGTCCTCAGGCCAGGTGCTCTTCCAACCCAGGTAATTTTGTGGATATTTGGCTTTGACTAATGTCCAGGTGCAACTGTACATCCCTGGTTGCTGTGGGGTTGCACCTCTGCTCCCTGGCTGCATCTGACACCCCGCAGCAAAGTACCAGGAGTTAAAGAGGTGACAGTGGGGAACAGGGCCCTGATACTCGGCCCAGTTCCATGCAGGATGGATGCTCCACACCGAGCCAGGGGGACTGTTTGCCACCGCACAGCAGTAACAACTTTTCAGCGCTTTAAATCTACCTACAGAACTTGTCTCACTTATTAAAAAATGAGTATTTCGAGAGCATAACTCTCTTAAGAGAGAATTTCCCCTCAACTGCTCATCACACCTTCTCTCCCTCATACATTACAGCCACCATCAGCCACGCCAGGGCTCAATCCTGCCCCTGCCCCCAAACCCCATCTCCTTGACTCTGCGCTTCACCAGACAGGTCAGCAACTCCAGCCCCCCCGATTTCCCCAGCAGGAACACCCCAAATCCCCTGCCCAAGGTTTCCCTTCCATGGCCGCGATGAGTTTCAAGAGCTTGGCCAGCAGCGCTGGAGCCGCTGCAGCTGCCGGAGTGATGCGTGCATGGCCACGCAGGCAGAGAGGGCTGGCAGCTCAGCAGCCTGGCAACTATGGCTCCACACGCGCCAGCCAGCGGCTGTGGCGAGGGCTGAGCTCTCCGCATGGCGCCCACCTCTCCCCTTTGCTCCCCAGCCGCAGCAGCCCCATCCCTGCCCCACAGAGGGGAGGTGGCGCGGGGTGACGCTTGTCCCTGTAGCCCTGGAGAAGAGGGCCCACAAGGGCTCCGCAACCAGCGAGCGCAAGCCCATGGCAACCACTCTGGCTTGTTTTGGGGTTCAAAGGTGTGGGCTCTGGTTTAAAAGCTTATTTGTGATCGTTCCACCAGTTCCTTATGAATCTTGGCAGAGAGAGGGGCCTGTTTGTGTGTGTAATTTAAAATAGTGAAAGCCTGGAACGGAGACAGCATCATTTAAATGACATGAAAATTAAATATGAAAACACTTTTCCCCTAACAAACTTCTTCTTACTACAGCTCTCTTCTGCGGCTGTACGCATACAGGACGAGTTCAGCACCCCTCCCAAAAACCTAGACAAGCCTCACAATCCACAACATTGTCAGCGCGTGTGAAAAATAAAGCACAGACCACTCCCTCAAAACACTAACACCCGTTAAAAGGCCACGAGAGACACGGCTGTGTAGGGGCTGCCGATCCTTTCTCCCTCGGTGTGGCAAAAGAAATATTTGCAGAGAGGAGCATGATGATTGCATGTAACTAATACTATGTGAAAGGACGGATCTGCTCCACTGAGAAGGTGAAAATAAATTTCCTGCCCTGGAACAGCAAAGAACTGAAGCCATTCACAGCACAGCAGATTTTCCAAGAAGCATCCGCTATTACATTACTTCCACATCAGGAATAAGAGATAGATGGAAAAGTAACATCCGGACTGATGAGAACAGACTCTGTGGAAGAAAAGTGGCTTTTGGATGACATTCATGAGTTCCTTCTGAAAATTCAATTTCCTTAAATATGAAAGACTCCACTTTTAATGTTATCCAAATGACCTTTTGGACTTTCAGAAAAAAATTCATTGCCTCAAGAGGAAATCTGAAGCCTTAACTAAAGAGCATATTTGTAACGTATTTAACTTATTGTTAACTCATCTTAAGGGTCTTCCTCACTAAAAATTGTTAAACCCATTTTTAAAACCATTTCCTGAGAAGGTATCACTTTGCTATATGCAGGAGGAGGTGCTGCGCTCAGCCTGCCTCGGACACCAGCACCTTTCCACCCAGACTGTGCTCAGCAAACTCTGCCTACGTGACTGCGACGGCTTCGTGCAGGGCACAAGGGTGAAAATGATCCTGTGTCCTCGTAGGCTGCTTGATTTGTTGGGGTGATTGTCGATAGAAGCATGAGGGCTGCCTGTGGAGGTGTGGGAATTCCCGTTATGGTAATGAAGGGCACAAGGGAGGAGGCAGTACAGCATCCTCCTGCGACAGCTTTCCCTTCCGTTGGTTAAACAAATTAAAAAAATAGGGAATAAAGATTTAAAGGTATGACGAAAATACCACTGACTTTTACACCGCTGCCAAAACTTCAGCTGGCCTTTGGCGTCGAGTCCAGCCAGGAACTCCTTGTCTAACACAGACTAATTGTTCTTAACATCTGACGCGAGGCGTCAGGCAGAGGACACATACTCAGAGCGCCTGTACTTCCGTGGGCAGTGCGCCCTTCCCTGTCGGTGTGTGCTGGGCTGTGGTTCCCCGGGGGAAGCCCCTGATGACAGCCCCCCTTGAGGGCTTCACCGTAGAGAGACCCTCCGACAGCTGGCTCAGAAACACCCCAGGGCCCGCGGGGAACTCCCCCAGCTGAGTGAGTAGGGACTGAGGTTAGGATGGGAAAACATAGGGCAGGGTGCAAGTCAGCAACTCCAGATAACTGGGAAAAGAGATAAGATGGAAAACCGGTAGTGAACGGGAAGCTGAACACACCTGAGAGCTTACACAGACACCTTTAAATCCTTGAATTTCAGGCTCAAATGACTCTTCGGATTGAAGTTGTAGCCTCTCTTAGGGTTGAAGTTGTAGCCTGTTCTCCTCCGAGCTAATTCATCAATCTCTTATTCAAGCAGCCATAGAGGATATGCGAATGTAATCTCAGCAAATAATTCTGATTTATGTACCAATAATTTCCCTGGGTTGGCCATGCCCCACACTCAGCTGTGGGCACAGCACGCAGCCACAGGCCAGCAGTTGCCCTTGCGAGCAGCACTGCACTGCCCCATCTCTGCAGCCGGAGGTTTGCCTCTCTACAGAGGACAGAAAATCAAACATTTGAGTCCCGGGAGGCCCATAAAACACCACAGTGCTTTGGAGTTACACCTTGATCCTTCATGTCAGTTTTACTGAAACATGGAAAAAATTTAGAAACAGGATTCAAAGAGTAGGGGGAATGTTACCTGGCAGCGTTCCCCGTCAGGTCCACGCTCTGCCTTAGGATACGGTGGTACGTGTCACGACGGTGACATTTTTCTTTGTTAGGTTAGCCAAATGGTGGCAGTGATGACCCCCCCCCCCCCGCCCTTTTTAGTGCGCATAACTTTCAATAGCTTCTTTTCCAGGAGCTGTTAACTCTGAAACCTAATGATGAAGAAATTAGCAACACGGGAGCCTACACTGAGGCGAGGAAACAGGACTCCCCCCCAAACCGGCACCGCGGGACCTGCGCTGTCTTCCGCGGGGCGGGGCGGGGGGGCGGGGCGCGGGAGGGCGGGGCCCCGCCCCCCCGCCCCGCCCCGCGCAGATGGTGCCGAACCGACCAATGGGAGCGCAGCCCGTCAGCTGACCGCCGGCGCCTACCCAGGTGCGCGCCGGCGGCGGCACAGAGCGGGCGGCGGGCACCGGCACCGCATCCCCCCCCACCCCCTCCCTTTCCCCCCCCTTTTTCAAGCCGCCTCACTCCGCACCTCGGCGCGGTAGAACCGCGGTAGCAGCAGCAGCGAATGTGCTGCTTCCCGCATAGCGGCCGCCGCGGGCGAGAGCTTCCCGGTTGCCGGTAAGTGCCTCCGCCGGGGGGGGTGGTCCCTGGGGGTCCGGTGCGGTCTTCACGGGGCTGGAAAGAAGGAAAGTTTACGGTAGCAGCCGTGCCACCCTCCCCTCGCTCCGCGGGACAGTCCCAACGCGCAGCGAGGTTTTGGGGGGCGGGCGGCGGTTTCGTACCGCACCGTGGGGTGCGGGGGGGGGAGGGGGGCGGCTTTCGGCTCGCACCTCCGGGCGAGACGCGGTGTTTGCGCGGAGCAGTGGGGGCTGCAGCATCACACATTTCCCCCCCCTTTTCTGTTTCTCTCTGCTCCTCCCCGGTTTAGTTCTACCGTTAATCGCCGCTTTTTTGCGGAGCGCCCGGTGCGGGTACCCGGCCGCGTACCTGCGCGGGGGGGCGCGGAGCCGGTGCCGGCTGCGCGGCGGAGCTGCCAGCGGCCCGAGCCGGGGATTTGCATGCGAATGGGGAGCGATTCCCGGCAGCTGTCTCGCCTCCCCCATTCACCCGGAGGGATTGGAAAAGACAAGGAGGCTTCAGGGTAACAATAGCCCTTCAGAAAGCGGCATAAAGGCGCAGTGTGCGCGGGGCTGCGCGGGGCCGGCGGCTCCGCCACCCTCTGCTGGGGGCCAAACGCCCCTCGGGGGCGGCCCGGCCACTGCCCACCTGTGTCACCGCGGCTCGGGGACATTTAGCACCCGGCGGGGCCGCGGAGCCCCCGCGGAGCCCTCGCGTTCCTTCCTGGGGTTGGTGAGATTTTTTTTTTTTTTTTTTTTTTGAGGGGGGGGAACCCGTTGCTTAAAAGATACGCGGAGGGGGTCCTGCGTAAAAGATACGCAGCCTGGCGCCCTCCCTGCGCGGCCGCGGAGCGGGACAAAGGGCCCCGCGGGGGCTCCCCGCCCCTCCCCCCAAGCCCTGCGCGGCCCGTCGGGGCGGGGGCGCGGCCGGGCCGGCAGGAGCCCTGCAGATGCTGACCCGCTATTTTACAGCTTTCCCCGAGTTATTTAGTGCCGGTTCGGTGCGTTTTTCCCACCAGGCGGTGGAAGGAAAAGTAGCGGAATCCAACTCAAAGTAGAAAATAACGTTGGCCAGAGGCGAGAGATCACGCACTGGGTGATTATATTTTTGTCCTGGAGCTGTGCGACGGTTCCCAAGTAATGAATCTCTTCGCTAAAAACTAGTTTGTGAGCCTTTAAGCCTTTTCCTAACGTACTTAAAGGATCCCTAGAAAACGAACTAGACATTTCTAGACTATAAACCCTTCACGGAGCCGCATGTACGTGTGGTGATCCCAGAGACGCTTTAAGTGCCCGAAGCCACGGAGACTGTTGGTTGAGGGCTCCTACCAAAGTACACCCCAAAGTCTTGCAAGCTGGCATTTAAATGAATTGAAAGGACAGACTCATGGAGAGAAAGGAAGAACCATCACACGAAGCTTCCCAGATGACACACAGTTACGAGTAGGGGTTTGTGATGTTGGGCTCCTGCCCCTGGTGCGCCCCGAGGCCGGGCAAGCTTCCCCCCTGCCCTGCTCTGTCGTGCCATGGCCCCGAAAGATGAAGCCCAGGCTTCATAAGAGCTACAGCTTAACTTGTGCCTTGATAGGTGAAAAGTTACCTGAATAAAATTTTATGTGGTCCCTATAAAATTAAATATCCTAGTAGGCATTTGGGACTTTAACAGACCAGTTACTGTGGTGATTATTGAGTATTTTCTGTTTACCTAGAACAGACATACTGATTATTAAAGGAGTGTTTTTGTATGAAGTTGTAGAGATTATAAAAGGATAAAAACTTTTCAACGTTAACTGTGAAACTGTGGGGGTTTTATTGCCATGAATAATGCCGAGCGCACCCAAACTTACGCTGCGAAAAGAAACTTCTGTTCAGTCTCATTTACCAGGGCTCAGACAACTGTGTAGGCGCGGATCCAGCCTGCAGGCTAGGAAGCCCTGGTTTAAAACCACTCATCTGTGCGTTTGATTCCAACTCGTGGAAGGAGTGCTATCACTTAAATAAGCATTAGGTAAAGTTTTCATCGCGGTATCGTGAACAGACACGAAGTCCCCCTCGGTGTTGGAAGAAGGGCTGGCTGCTGCCGGGATGGGACGCTCGGTGGCGGAGGCGGCAGCCCCCGCGGAGGTAATGCTGCAGCCTTTTGTTATACTCCGATACAGTATCGTGGCACTGCAGAAGCCAGGGAAAACTTTTGCTAATCGGTGTGCTGTATTCCTGCTGCATCCGTCTGTCAGCAGGCTGCTGCTGCTGCCAAGGCAGGCGGCAGCTACCAGCTCTTGATTGTTGGTGTGTGGTTTTTTTTTTTTTTTGTAGGGACACTTAGAGCACCTTGGATGAATCATAACCCCAGTCAAGTATTACTGGTACTGCAGCTTGCATAGTTTAATATTTACTGAAAAGGTAATTTATTTGCATTATCAAGTCTATAGAGGAGTTGTTGTTGTTGCGAGAGATGATATAAACTCCAAGTTCATTTAAGCAATAGTTTTTGATTATTTTTTAAAATTTCTTGTGTGAATTGTTTTGAAGCTTTTATTTCTGTTAATGATATCAACGAGTATAAGAAGGTTTTTTCACTTTGGTACATGGGTTAGAGCTCTATGCCACGTTATTTCTGTCTCTCTTGCAACTGCTGCTTCCCCAGGCGAATGGCTTGGAGCATGCCTGGTCCCAGGTCGGGCTTTTGTGTCAGTCTCGGACTAGGCTCAGGCATCAGAAAAAAACAAAATCAAAGAAAAAAAAAAAAGTTAAGTGACGTTCATAGAAGAGCACTGGTTGTTAATGGCATTTATTTTATTTTTTTTTCAACCAGCAAAGTAGCAAGATGCTGAAGATGTTTACTGAAGAGCCAAACATTTTCAGAAATAAAAATCACTTTCTTTTACTGCACACTTTGTAACTATGGAGGTGACTGTTCTTTGAAGCCCTGATTAATATAAATGAGTTGTAATTTTCTGACCAAGCCATCCTAGTTCACATATATTATTCCATTGGCAGACATGTGGTCTCCACAGCTGTCCCCTCATTTGTGTATGAAATGGAAACACTGGTGGCATTTGTAGGTTACCATAGTTACACGAACAATACACGTGTGAGGCTTCATCCTGCCAAGCTCCAGATTTTTTTCCTGGCAGACATTTTGTAGACAGAGAACTGAAGAAAATCTATGTAAAGTTTTTGGAAGCGCATAAATCCATTTCTCCTCCTATCTGTTTATATAATGCTAATTGAGGGGGAACCTGCATTTCAGCCTCATGACAGCTGATTTTTGCATCTTCTCCCTGTTAGAAGGGCCGTTGTGGGAGATGGCATGATGCTCCCAGGAATCGTAAATTCCAGGCTCCAGTCAGGAGCAGTTAAGTGATTAGCAGGATCAGGCCTTAACTGCTATGGCAAATACAAAACATGTCTGTCTTAAAAAAAACTTGCAGCACAGCAAGGTCTATGCAAAACACAACTTCTGAGTTGAAACAGTTTTTTATGCTGGTCGGCAATGCCTTTTGGTCCCTGGGGGAGCAGAGAGGCAGGCAGGAGCCAGCCCCCACCATGCCTGCTTGTCAGGAGCATCTGCAGAAATCCAAGAAAGTGCACTGAAAAATATCCCCTTACTCAGTTTTGTCTCTACAACTAACATGTACCTACAACAGGAAGAAAGATGGGCAAGAGTTAAAGAAAATCATGGAGCTGGCTCAGAAACAGATTTGTTGGTATGTCATAAAACTAGGAAATAATGGTGTTTCTCTAAGACTCAGAGTGCTTAAATTCTGCAAAGAGAAATCAAAGGACTACTTTGATAAGAAACAGTCTACTGAGGATGTACTTGAGTTAGTTGATGATTTTTCCAGTCTCATTCTTTTCCTGTAGCTGAGTAATTAAGTCCTCCACTAATGGACTTTATAAGGTCAGGAACAGAACATGCCTCCATGCAGGTTCAAGATTAAAGTTCTTCTAAACCACGTTCTCTTATTCACTGCTGCTTAAAGCCCTGCTACTTTATTTGAATTTTGTTTTGCTATTTAGAGGTTGTCTTTCATTTTTCTACATATCGCACTGAAGGCAAACAGTGGGTTGGCCTATTTTGTATTGGCCTAATTTTCCTCCTGTTGAAGACAGCAGAAGTCTTTGGCATCAGTGGGAAGAGAATTAGTCTATGCTCTTAAATTCTACTGCAAAATGTTTTTCTAACTTCACTTCTAATTCATAAGATCTTAATTTGGTGATACAAGCCAGCATCTTCTTGACTTTCCAGCTGGCTGAATTACCAAAAGAATGGGACCCGGAGCACAGTTTCTGAAGATCAAGTGTTTGAGATGGAGTAGATACCTATTGCTTTTTTCTTTTCTTTTTAACTTAAAGAATGACAGGGCAAAGCAATTGTAAGTAATGGTCTTGAAATATTTAACAGGATGCTGTATTGAGAATGCACAGAAGTTATAAAAGTGCCATAGCGAAACAGCTCTTTTCCTTACTTTATTGGGTACTGTGGTCTTGCTACATAAGTCTCTCTCCTAAGGTGTTGCCCTTTAGTCCTCTCTGGTAGCACAGGACAGTATTTTCCTTGGCTGCTTCACAAACTGAAGTGGTCCATTTAACACTGGAGGCAAAGATTACTTACAGGGTTTATTTAGAAATTTTAGAGATTGTCAGCATCTCATTTCCAGGTATTTAATTTAACAAACTCTGGTGATTCCAGCACTTTATGCATCTGTCAGCTTTGATTAGAGCAGGAGTCCCAACTGCTTTTTGAAGCCAAGCCTCCCTCGAGGTAATCTGGCAGAGTTTGTCTCTCGCTGGTTACTCCAGCGGTGGCAAATGCCTCAGTGGGGGCCCACATGGCTGCTCCATCAATGCTTGGTGAGTGCTGGGGAGGTGCAGCCCCTCATCTGCATCCAGTGACGTCCCGGGAGGCAGGGAGGGAACAGGGATGGGTAATGGCGAGCGGCTTGTGTGGACAGGGCTCTTCTTGCATTGGAGGGGAGCAAAACCCCAGGCAGGTGTCAGGGTGTGTGCTGCTCTTCATGCCACGATGCTCCAGGAGCAGGACTAGAGCAGGACCTACCCACCAGCTTGTTTCTCTACCACTGTGGGTGGGAGCCATCGCTGGCTGTCCTGCTGGCAGCTGGAGTCCCAGCCTGGCTGGTGCAGCCCCATTTCCCTGGGGACCACCAGTGGGGAGGTCCCAAAGGGCCCCCAGGCCTGACTGGGCATGTCCCACTTCTGAGACCAGCATGGTCAGCTTGGAGTCACTGGCTCCATCTTAAAAGAGTTGCTTTTATAGACAAGCAGGAGGTCTGAAAGTCAAGTGCAGGACTGAAAAATGGCATAAGTGACACTGGGACAGAGGAGACCTGTGAGGATGTCTGGTGTGTCCATTTGACACTCCTTGTGTGCGTGTTGAGCATTATCTTCCAGAAATACCAAGTTCTGGTTTCATATACACATAATCAATACCGAAGATGTTGTAAGATCAAAACAGGATTCCCCTGTGTTCCATAAATTCCTTTCAAAACTGGAGAAAGCCCACCACTGACAATGCAGTTGACCCAGATCTCCATCTCTAACTGCCATCTTTGTCCCCTTCATTGGAGAATTTCACTAGAGGTCACCAGGCCTTATTTTACCAGAGTCAGGTTTTAAAGCCTTATTTTATCAGAGTCAGTCAAGGGTTTGGAGAAGACTAGGTGCTGCTTCAGTTCATGGGAAATGTTCCCTGGGTTTCTCTTCCATACTGGAGTTTGATATATCATATACTCCTCAATGCTTATTTTTATTTGACTTATAACTACTTTTGTACAGTCAATATGACTTGAGTCATCAAGCAAAATGCAGTCTTTGGAGTTTGGCTTTATGTAAAAATTGGATTCACACTAAGCTCCTCGCTAACCCCCAACTGCAGCAGCATGACGAGCCATGCGCAGGGTACCTCTGCTTCCAGGATGGGCGGTGCAATGCCAGCTCAGCTCCCTGGGCACTCACAACTCTCATGTTTGCATGTGGGCCAAAAGACTTGGGCCACTTGGACCAAGCCCAGGTTTTCTGTAGTTTTCAGGAGTTGGTCAGCAAGATGGTGAATAATCAGACCAAGTAACTTCTACAAAACACATAAAAGTTACTCGGAGAGAATTATTGAGCATTTTACTTTTTTTTATAAAGTATCAATCAAAGCTTGGATTGCCTTTTTGTAATTTGAAAGTGTTTATCATTGATATAATGAATCCTACATTTTGTGTTATTTCATGCATCATATGATTTATTTGATTAAACAAGTCCAAAAATACCTAGTAAATGCATACCTTGCTACTGTGCTGCATATAATTACCAGGATGCAGATGAGCTACTGATTGGCCTTGCTAAATTTCTAAATTACAAATGATCCATCACTCTAGCAGAAGTAGAGTAAATATTGATAGTTACAGAGATCCACCATTCATAATAGGCATCTCAGTGACTTGTAAATGCATTGCAAAAATAACTTATTTTACTCATAGATGAACAGTCAGTTAAGTGAACCAGTTGCAAAAGTACGGTTTTAAATAGCTGCTTGAAAACAGGTCTTTAAAATGGCTTCATCATAGTATAAGGCACCGAATAAAACCAGGTAAGTGTTCTTCATAAATTCATTGGCAAATATGTTTTATCTTTCTGCCCCCTTTAAGTAAAACAAGTCTAGTATATACAAATTAAGGATTACTGTGCCTGAATGAATCACCTTAATTAGGTAAAGACCTTATCTATAAAGCATCAATAACTTAAAATTTTGAGGGAAATAACTTCTCCTGTGTTTTCTGCAATAGGCAGCAATTTTAGTACCTCTGTATTTTGCAAGCACTTATGAAAAACCCATCTGTGGAAAAAGTGCTGACTTTGCCATGACAAGACTGAGGACTAAAGCTAAAGGAACAATTTATAGGTCTATTCTTAAAAATACAAATACATTAAATACGAGGTATTTTTTCTCTCTTTCTCTCTCCATCTCATGAACTTCTCAAAGCAAGATTGTGATCTGTTTTCTGCATGAAACAAAGTTAGTCTCAAAATTTAAGTCATACTTGAGATAGAGAACTAGCTAAATACAGGCTATTAATATTTTCACCATTCTCAGCTGAATGAATCTTCCATTCCTGATGACACAGAGAAGCTCACCTGCTCTATGTTCCAAGTAATACTACTTAAACAATTTAGGAATGAAATAATGATGGGAAACATACTCTATAAACCATGTATTTTCTAAGTACAGTGTAATGGTACGTTGGGTTTTCAGTTGTGAATGGAAGAAGGAAGTCTTCAGAAAAACAAAGAAATTTCACATAGAAGCCCATTTAAAAGTACGGAAAGACTTGAGAAAAGGTGTAGAGGAGGGTCCTGTAATACAGCTATCTAACTGGAGAGAAAATCACTGTTTTCTTAGATCAGAGTAAAGCCTTAGTTCAAAGTAGTACCAAAACCAATCTGTGGCCACTTAATGGAATTACTTCTATCCCAACTTGACTTGGTTGAGTTCCAAATCTTTGTCTTGGTGCTAACAGCCTTCATATTAGATCTCAGCACCTGCCATGATAAATCCATTTATTTTGTTACTGGTATGTTCAGAGTCTTGAGTGAACAGTAAGGTGTCTCCATATCAGTCAATTCAATATATGGTTTTATTAAATATGTAAATGTAGTTCAGAAACAGAGAATCTGATCTTGCAAGCATATAACTCCAAGGAAAAAAAATCAGTAAAAGTCTGTCTTATTCTAAGGGCTGAAACCTGTGTAAGCATGTATAAACTGCATATAGATGTAGGCTAACAGTAAAATACAGTTTAATACTTAATCACTAATAATTGAAAACTAAACACATAGTACAGCCACAGGAAACAGAATTATCACAGTAGAGTGTAACAAGGCCCAGAAGAACTCTCTTTTTTTCTTGCTTGAAGATAAAACAATTGAGGCTGGCTTATTACATATACATATGCACACATGTGTACATATAATTTTTTATAGCAGCAAGTCCGATGCATTTCCTACAGGCAGTGCTATTATGTTGATTTTTCTAAACGCATACTGAGATCCTGACTCATTTCAGTTTTTATTTATTGGATACCATTTCTAGCACAGGATTTTTTGGCATCCTTTATGGTAGTAACAACTACTTACACACCGGGGTCTTTCCCAACTGTGGGGGATCCTGACTGACTCATAAAACTGGAGTTTGATCTAGAACTGCGTAGGAAGCAAAATAATCATACTGCCAGAAAGCCAGTCAGCAAAAAGAAGAGGAGGATATTCTGTTGCTTCATGAAAATCCTGTGGCGTTCTGGCATCCATATTTCTTGTGGTTAAAAATATTTCTCATGTGATTCTTATTTCATTATTATTAACACTTTGCTTCCACTAGCCAAGCTGCCTTGGTTGTCAGAGTAGTCAAAAACCAAAAAGGAAGTTCTACTCCAAAATCCAACCCAATCTCTTAATGCCCTTGTTCTTCTTTTAGAGCTATTTTTCTCTTTTTTTTTTTTAATTTTTATTTGAACTTTACTGATAGATAGTGAGAAGCAGAGATTATCTGAGTTGTTCTAGTATGAAATCCTTGTGAGGTAGGTGCCCCCATGGGTAATAAGATGTTCAGATCCTTCCACGTGGTTCTGAGATCCCAAGTATGCCAAGACTGAAGTCCACTTCTGTTCTTTAAATATGATTAGAAGATGCAGCAGTATTTCTCTAGTCTTGGTCCTATTTCATTCTTCAGCCAGCAGATACACTAAATGCAAAAAATACTTGGAACAGGTCTTCCAAAATTAGTTATGCTCTGTAAATTTTAGACACTGTACAAGCTAAAACCAATTAAGTTTAAATTCTCCCTTGCATCTAAAGTGTACAGAAGGCTGTGAATGCATTACAGCATGTACAGGTGGAAATTAAAGGATTTCCCTGGTGGTTTGTCCTCCACCAACTGCAGGCAGCTGTCCTGCATTTCGGTGCAGAAGCGAAGAGCTGCAAGGAAGGTCTTTTAACCTGAAAGTGGAAGTTATTTGGTGGCTTTCAGAAAAGCTGATCTAGTCAAATAATTTTATCTGGCAATTATGTGGAATGAGGATAATAATCACAGACATGATTCTTCTCCATTGAATGAAATAAAAGCTTTACTACTGCCTTCATAGTGAACAGGGGCAGACCCTGTATAGCAGGATGTGAGAACAAGAGTCATGGGCAATAAAAGAACTGCCCATATTGTTCCAAGATTAATCTATTTTATGAAAATAAACATAGTAAGAAAGTAAATAAATTGGGTTTCTAATATAAGAATATTACTACTGTACAAACATATCTTGCCTTTTAGATTTTCATAGAAGCATTGAATTACAGAATGGTTGGGGTTGGAAGGGACCTTAAAGACTTTCTAGTTCCCACCCCCCGCCATGTTCCACTAACTCTTCTCCAGGCTGAACACCCCCAACTCTCTCAGCCTGTCCTCACAGGGGAGGTGCTCCAGCCCCCCCATCATCTTCATGGCCTCTTCTGGTCCCACTCGAGCAGGTCCGTGTCCTTCTGATGTTGGTGCCCCCAGAGCTGGATACAGCACTGCAGGGGGGGTCTCATGAGAGTGGAGTAGAGGGGGAGAATCCCCTCCCTCGACCTGCTGGCCACACTTCTCTTGATGCAGCCCAGGACACGGTTGGCTTTCTGGGCTGTGAGCACGTTGCTGGCTCACAGTCAGTTTTCCATCCACTAACACCCCCAAGTTCTCTGCAGGGCTGCTCTCAATCCACTCCTCGCCCAGCCTGGATTTGTGCTTGGGATTGCCCTGACCCATGGGCAGGACCTTCTCAAGGCTTTAAATGGTTTTATGAGATTTTTTTCTTTCCTAAAGAAAAGACAGACTATATAATTTGACCACCTACTGTTTGGAAAGCAGTTATTATTCCTGATGTTTCTAATATGACTTGTTAATGGTAATTTTCAAAAGAGATTTTCAAACAGATGACAGAAGCTGGGTTGCAATTCCATGGTCGATTTGATGGGCCATCAATATACAGTAGCTGTACTCTGCATGGTATCTAGCCCCTTGTACTCAAGATCAGTGGATGAATGAAAATACTTTTTCTCTCTCCTTCAAATTTATTTCAATATTTTAATGAAAAACATTGTATCAGATGCAAGTCTTAAGAATAAACCCCAATAAATTAGAAATTGCAGCGATTTAGTATGCTCTTTCTGCAGTGCAGGCATTATGAATAGGATGCTCTTTGCATTTCTTCTGTGGAGATAAGACTAGTATTTTTCAAAGGAACACAGATAAAGCATGCTAACGTTGTCTTGAAATACAGCAAATTGCATTCTCACCACAGCTTTCCCTAAAATTAAAGACTGACTTTATTTTGATGGAATGTGTGTACAGACAAGAAGAAGTAGACATCATTTGCAGGGAAGAAAACCCCAAACCTTAAATATTATAAATCCCTGAGGATGTGTTTTGAAGCTTTATACCATTATTACATGTCCTATAAGGCCCTTGCTTTTGTCTTTGCTTTTAATAACAAGCTCCCATTTTCAGATTTTGGTATGCTCCTTCAACTGACTTGCATCATTTTCAGCTTGACTTTTCTGTATTTTACATAATTCAGGCTTGTAAATAGCTTATTTCCTGATGACATTGGAGACTTTAAAAACCTCCATATAAAAGGCTTAGTATCAGGCATGATTCCTCAATATTTTTCTAAATAGATAGGATTGCACTTGTAAATTTGATTCCTGGGGAAGGAGCCCATTCTGTAGGTTAGCTGTAAATATCCTGGTTATTAAACCCAAAGTCCAAGTCCAGCTTCTTCCTCTAGGATGTACAAGGTCACTGATGCTCTTGACTGGAGTAAGCCCTGATTTTCACTAACACAATGTTTTAGACCAGGTTTTGTGTTGTGCTTGCTTCTGTGATTTAGCGGGTGCACGTACATATTCCTGTGGCAGTACTTAGATGCCTCTCTCTCCTAAAGCGCTGTCAAAGGTTATTGTTCACCTGTGGTGTGGCACCAATAGCTCAGTTTTCTCTATAGAAAATGGGTGGATATAGAACTGCAAAGGCCCTACTGAAGCTCAAAGCAAGGCAACTTCTTACCTCCATCATACACACAATACCCTTTTCTTAAACTTGTCAAATTGTCTTAACCTGACTGTAATGAATGCAACCTGAGCGCATTCTGGGCCAGTTCATCCCCAGGCTTGCTTCTAGCATAAGTAGCTCTTCGGGCCTGATCTTTGCCAGACCAACCAAGCCGAGCTCTCTGTGTCCCCTGTCTAAACAGGCTCTTCCTTCCAGTCCATACTCCATAGTCAGAGTAACACTTTGTAGTGATCCCGGTCTGAATTTGGTTTTCTTGATCCCTGTGTTCTAGCTGAAGTTTCACCAGTTCTTATGTCTTGGCACTAATACTCGGTCACTGCAGTGCGCTCCCAATCCCTGGGCACGGGCGCTGGGCTGTCTAACGTGCACTTTCCTAATGACCCACCTGAATCCAGGATGCAGCAGCCCAGACAAGTCTTCCCGAACTGACTGATGATGGAGGGTGTTTATATGGCAGTAGTTTCACAAACAAGGATGATGGGGAAACAAGAAAGCTGCATGAGTCATTAGCAGAACATTAGCACAACAGACAATTTTCCGAAAGACTAGCTACATTACTTAGGCTCAGTATATGAAAATGTTTCTGTGGAGAGATGGGTAGGTACTGTGGATCAGTATGTGCTTCTGGCTCACAGCAAGTGCAAAATAAATTGCTTGTCTTAGCCCGAGGTAATTTTCTTCATGTATCTGATCCCTCAAACTTTCACCTAGGCGCATTTAGTACATATGGCTGCCAACCAAAATCTGTGCTGATGCTACTTGCAATATAAAAGAAAATCCACAAGAATGAACTACTTAACTGTGGAGAGAGAAGATTTTCTGTGGTAGTATTGCTGTTTCAAAACAGACATCCAAACAACCATGTACAAACTATATTGTTTCTTTTTTCAGCAATTTTTAATAGTGACCATTAATACAGCTGTCAAGGAAGTGACAACATTTTGTCTTCCTCTTACCAAGAAGAAGTGTTTAGTATCTATTTTTTTCTAGTTGGCAAGTTAACTATGAACACTTTTAATGAACAGTTTATTTCACGATTGTCCCTCCATATTCTCCTCTACTGCATTGTGGACTTAAACACACTTTTTCTTCGGATTGCCTGAACAACTAGATAAACCCTTGACAGCCATCAGCAAGGCCACAGCTGCCAGCACACACCTCTTTCTCCAGGGAAGCTGAAATAAGTGAAGGATCTTCTGCTCCATAACCAAATAGCCACCATTACGATTTCTTGGGCCAAACAAACTCTCAGTATTAAACAGTTTTCACAACCTAGCTAGAAAGGGAAGCCTTATACAAACCTCCCCAGTGCATTTCCAGATGGGAGACACAGGAATGATGGTTATGTTTTCTACCCACAAGAAACATGAACAAGTTAATATCCCAGAGAGCCATTGTGGGTTTGCTTGCTGACAGACATGTGGTTTCTTAATGCACTGGGTATCGAGAGGTGCTATGGAAAATGCATTTATTTAGCCCTTAGTAAAATAATTCCCTCCATATCTCTCGCATAAAATTAACCATTATTTCTATTGATATCAAATTAATAGCTGTTATGACTGTTGTAGTGGTTCGGTACACTAGAAAATATGAATTTAATAAATGAGAGGCCAGGCAGAGAATGTGAAAAGCTATCCTTTACAAGCTCAGTATCTCCCAAAAGAAGGTATAATACCCTCTTACTGTTTAGGGGAAGTTTCCTTACCCAGTATTTTTAAAAGACATTTTTAACACAGAATTAAAAGAAGTGCCATCAATCATATGATCCATATTAAAAACCATTTTCAGAAAAAAAAGATTTTGTGATATGACTCTGTCCTAACAGAGGTTTTGAGGACTCATATTCTCCCTTAATCCAGAAAGTCTGGAGCCACTGCTCTGCCCCTGTTCTGGATCTGGGGTTTCTTTAAGAAACATTCCCCGACCTTCAAAAGCCACAATCTTTTGAAGTGATCCTCTGACTTGTCTTTCGCTTGGACTGCACTTGGCTACCAGGGACATACTGTATTAGTTTTATATTTAAAAAAAATAACAATACAGAAAGGATCTCACTGGGCAAAATGCCGAGTTGCCTAGCAGGAAAGGGGCCCACACTAACACTCAAATTTTTTTCAATTCAGTCTCACTGATTCCAGTGAGAGCTGGGAACTTTCCCATGAGCCATCCCCAGTTTATCCATGTGAGTTTGGTGATTATTCTGGAACATACTGTTACAGATTTTGTTTCCAAAACCTGGTTGTCCTCCAGCTTATACACAAAAAAAAAAAAAAAAAAAAAAAAAAAAATTCCTATGTACGTATCTTGTCTAGTTTTTATTTAGAAAGATGTGATTATAATTCTAGATAGGACTTCAGAACTGGAGAAGAGTCTAACATTCGAGAAACATAGTCTTCCAGCAATAAATTTGGTGTTATTTTATTCCTTTGGACACTAAATGTCACAGAGGTGTCTGGGACCGGTCCTGCCAATACTGTGAAGATTAGAAAGCTGAGACATCCAGGGGCAAAGGGACGGCTGTCGGTGACCGTTCAGAGCCAGCAGCTTCTTACAAACACAAGAAACATCTCACAAACATAAACAGCAGAACAGAAGCAGCAGTAGCTCTTTAGTGATACGAAAAGCTGCAGTGCACTTCCGCACTGGTAACGGCTGCCTCTTTATTTTTTATCAGAGCAATAGATGGCATTTTATAGCATAAGCAGCAGCTAAAGCGGAAGTCCATGGCTTGGCTTTTCCCTCATGCTGTGGCCTCTGGGCTGCCCTTCACATAAACACAGCACTAAAGTGGACTGGGGCCTGTGGAGCCGATCAGAATTTACTTTTTGATTACACTGGATTTTCATTTATAGCTTCATCCAAGCTGTCCTGGGCTGGGGGAGATTGGAGACAGTAATGTGCAGGTCATTTCTAAAGAACATTTTCCAGTTAAAGAAAATTAAATCCATTTGCAGTAGAAAATAGCTAGAGAAGAGAAAGTGTCACTAGTAACTTGTAAAATCGTATGTCTACAGTGATCATAAACCCAGAACTCAATAAAACCAGAAATGCCTTCTTACCAAGGATGAAATAAATGTAATGTGCAAGTAAGAGGATATAAATATTCAACAAAGGAAGGATCGAATTCGAATTTTTTTCAAAATCTAGATGTGCTCCAACATATTTTAAAAGAAGCTTTGAAGTCTTTTTTGGGCAGTTTCATTTTTAAAGTATTACATGATTCATATAACTACATCAGAGCTAAATGAGTACTAAAACATCATTAGGGCCCACAGCTTTATAAGGCACGGACTTCTTCGTCTTCATTTACTTAGGAAAAAGTTACAGGAGAGACTCTGAAGGCCTGAACGTTTGGAGCAATACTGCCTCTTGTAGCGCCATCTGGTTTGGTGCAGGCTGTTGCCCCAGACGTGCCGCTCCCTTTCGTGCCTCACTGAGCCGAGGCTGCAAAGCTGAACCAGAGACCTCTCCCTGCGCGAGGGAGCAGCCCCGTGTAATGGCAGCTCAAAGAACCTCCAGGACCTGTCTGAAATGGTTACCGGATTAAATCACTGCCTGCATTATTACCTGGCAAATACCGTAATTTGAAAAATCTGGAATTAAATCAATTAAACTTTGGATGTCATCAATATTCCTAGAACTGTCTAGTTTGGGTCAGCTACAAATGGGTTGTTATTGAGAGAAGCATCCATTAAAGTCAGCATAACTCAGTTTATGCCAGCCTCCTCATCACTCTATGTTAATATATTTCTTACTATTACGGTGCCGTTAAGATTTATTTTTGTTAATGCAGTTAATGTCTTATTCAATTCTTCCATCAGTTGAAAGTTATTTGAGAAGGAATGTTTGCTCTACATCTGGCTTTTCCCCCTTCAGCACAGTCTTCTCATCTCTCATTCAAGTCTCAGCTACCAGAGAGAAAAATCTAACTCAACAGGCTCAAATGCTTTCTGGCTAACATTCCTGTTTCCCTTCCTCCAGAATACAACCACAAAGCAAATAACAGCATGCCAAAATAAAAATGCTATTTGGTGTGTTCTACTTATAGCATTATATCAAAATCTGAAATAAAATACTGTCATTTCATTATTTAATATGTTGACAAGATTTTGAAGTAAAAGTGTTATATAAATGGCATTTCTGTCACCACCATCTAGATTACTATTTTAGAACTATTTTTAAAAGCTGTATTTAGTTTTATTATTTCATATGGTAATATCTTTTGTGGGCTTTGACTAGGTTGAGGCTTTACTATGTTCTAATGGAAAAAGATGCTATTTCCTGTTTTCTCCTATTACATTTTATCATTGTTATGTGCTCTGTCGCAGATATAGTGCAACTTGATTATTTTAGTTATATTTAGTAAAAAGACAAAACGTTTGTCTGAGAAGTCTCAACTGCAATCATTAGAGCATGACATTTAACAGTGTCGCCTTGAATTTCAAGAGGTCTGCTCTTTAAATCCTTAACTCAGATTTGTCACATGCCTTGCTCGTGTACGCTTTGTATTTAATTCAAAGCTTGTTGAACACATGCTCTAACCTGTTTAACCTTCACTGTGAAATACTGTAAAGGTGTACTTTACCTGCTAGTATCAATGTGCATAACAAGCCCAGAGAAACACAGCTAGGCATGTGAAATCACCACAAGCTGGAGAAAATCAGTTCATGCAGCATCACCAAAGCACACACTTCTGAACTTGAAGACTGGCTGTTGTATGTAACAGCACAGGCCCCAAATTGTACATTTTTACACATACAGAAACTCTCAAAACTGTATCCATGCTTTTTCCAGCAGCAGTAATAGATAGGTTTGCAGATAACAGTTTCCCACAGCTTACTTTTTCAATAAAGTGAGAATGAGGAAGATTTTGCTGAGAGCTTAGATTTTCCTTGAATATGTGTTTAAAGACCCATGACACAACAGATTTTTCTGAAGTACACTGGACACTGTCAGGTTAATTAAAACATACTCTTGCATGAATAACTTCAGGCTAAAAAGATACAAATTGTGTTGTTTTCACAGTAATTTGGAATTGTGATAAACACTTCACATATGATGCACAATGCAGTACAGACAGCTAAAATAAGGACAGTACGTTCGCTTAATCAAATTTACTGTAATTGTTTGGTGCTTAGCTGGATTAAATCTAAGCTGTTATCTGGAACCAATTTGATTAACTCGGATGAATTTGGGCAGAGTTCATATGCGTTTAGCTTGAAACTTATAAACCAACATCTTCCTGAGCCTCAGTTCCACACACCTGAAATCCAAGCCCGGGGGACAGCTCTGGCACCCTGACTCCCATCGGGATTATGCTCTGAACACTCCATGGAGACCCAGCTGCACTCGCAAGCATACCCTTCATCTTTAGCATTTCTCAAGCCATTCAAACAAATATTGCAGAGTAAAATTGAAAGGTTTCTGAAGTTTTATTTTCAGATTATTCCATACACTGTTACAGCTACTCACTTGGGAACTATCCGAGAATCTTCTCAGGTAGAAGAGAGTTCCAAACCCTACATAACTTAACTATACCAGACCAGGATTTTTATAAGAGAGATGAATGTTCAAATAATGATTGTTTTCAGATATTTTTCTTTAAAGGATGGAGAAATTAAATAATATATGAACTGTACATGAGCATAACATATACCCTAATCTGTTTTCAGGAACATCTTCAGACACTGATTTGCAGAAGATTCTGGAACACAGAGAAGCAGCCAAGAGTCTTCAGACCATTTCTTGTCTTCTCTAAACTCAGAAAATCATCTTTCACCTTCTGGATGTCCAAGCCTTTCACCTTAAACTTTAAGCTTTACATTTCCTGCCTGATAAAAAATTACCTTCTCAATCTGTTGTCATTTTGAGGGGCTGGGGCGCTGAACTCACTAGCTGGCCAGCATGGCAAAGGTCAGAGTTGTTTTAACTGTTTGCCAGTTGGTGCTAGAATTGTTAATGAATTCATTAACTGAGTCTTCCATACAGAGTAACGAATGTCCACAGCTTTGTGTATGTGAAATCAGGCCATGGTTTACACCACAGTCAACGTACAGGGAAGCCACAACAGTTGACTGCAATGACCTTCGATTAACAAAAATCCCCAGCAACCTTTCCAGTGACACTCAAGTCCTTCTGTTACAAAGCAACAACATTGCAAAGACCACAGATGAACTCCAACAGCTGTTTAATTTAACAGAATTGGATTTTTCACAAAATAACTTCACAAGTATCAAAGATGTGGGGCTCTCAAATCTCACTCAACTTACTACTTTGCACCTGGAGGAAAACCAGATAACGGAGATGACTGACTACTGCTTGCAAGACCTTTGCAATCTTCAGGAGCTATATATAAATCACAACCAGATCAGCAGCATTTCTGCAAACGCATTCTCTGGCCTGAAGAACCTTCTGAGATTACATCTCAACTCCAACAAATTAAAGGTTATTGACAGCCGTTGGTTTGATTCTACTCCTAACTTAGAGATCCTCATGATTGGAGAAAATCCAGTGATTGGAATACTAGATATGAATTTCAAACCGCTCTCAAATTTAAGGAGTCTAGTTTTGGCAGGTATGTATCTCACAGACATTCCTGGCAATGCCTTGGTAGGCTTGGATAGTCTTGAAAGTCTTTCCTTCTATGACAACAAATTGGTAAAAGTTCCTCAGCTTGCACTTGAGAAAGTTCCAAATTTAAAATTCCTGGATCTCAACAAAAATCCGATTCATAAAATTCAAGAAGGTGATTTTAAAAACATGCTCAGATTGAAAGAGCTTGGAATCAATAATATGGGAGAACTCGTTTCTGTTGATAGGTATGCGCTGGACAACCTGCCTGAACTTACAAAGCTCGAAGCCACCAACAACCCAAAGCTGTCTTACATACATCGTTTGGCATTTCGCAATGTTCCTGCCCTGGAGAGCTTGATGCTCAACAACAATGCCTTGAATGCAGTCTACCAAAAGACAGTGGAATCCCTTCCAAACCTGCGTGAGATCAGTATCCACAGTAACCCACTCAGGTGCGACTGTGTCATTCACTGGATCAACTCAAACAAAACCAATATCCGTTTCATGGAACCTCTCTCCATGTTTTGCGCTATGCCTCCAGAATACAGAGGACAGCAGGTGAAGGAAGTGTTAATACAGGATTCAAATGAACAATGTCTTCCAATGATCTCTCATGAGACCTTTCCAAATCACTTAAACTTGGACATTGGCATGACAGTGTTTTTAGATTGTCGGGCCATGGCAGAACCTGAGCCAGAAATTTACTGGGTTACTCCTCTCGGCAATAAAGTAACTGTCGAAAGTCTCTCTGACAAATACAAGCTGAGTAGTGAAGGCACCTTGGAAATCTCTAACATCCAGGTTGAAGACTCTGGGAGATACACCTGCGTTGCTCAAAACATCGAAGGGGCTGACACGAGGGTCGCTACTATCCGGGTGAACGGAACCCTTTTGGATGGTACCCAGGTTCTGAAAATCTACGTTAAGCAAGCTGAATCACATTCAATCTTAGTTTCCTGGAAAGTTAATTCCAATGTCATGACTTCCAATTTAAAATGGTCGTCGGCCACTATGAAGATTGACAACCCTCACATTACGTACACTGCTAGGGTCCCGGTTGATGTACATGAATATAACCTCACGCATTTACAACCATCCACAGATTATGAAGTGTGTCTAACGGTGTCAAGTATCCATCAGCAAACACAGAAGTCCTGTGTTAACGTTACAACAAAAAATGCAGCTTTTGCACTAGATATTTCAGACCAAGAAACCAGCACTGCCCTCGCAGCAGTAATGGGATCCATGTTTGCTGTCATTAGCCTCGCCTCCATTTCTGTTTATATTGCAAAAAGATTTAAGAGAAAGAACTACCACCACTCCTTGAAAAAATATATGCAAAAGACCTCTTCAATCCCACTGAATGAGCTCTACCCACCACTTATTAATCTCTGGGAAGGTGACAGTGAAAAAGACAAGGATGGTTCTGCAGAGACCAAGCCAACCCAAGTCGACACATCCAGAAGCTATTACATGTGGTAACTCAGAGGATATTTTGCTTCTGGTAGTAAGGAGCACAAAGACTTTTTTGCTTTATTCTGCAAAAACGAGAAGTTGAAGACTTTTGTATTTTTGACTTTGCTAGTTTGTGGCAGAGCGGTGAGGACAGGTGGATATTTCAGAATTTTTTAGTATAGCGTATCGCAATTGTTTGACACAAATGGCAGCTTCACCTAGCTTCCAATTCTTTTTTTTTTTTTTTTTTTTTTTTCCTTTTTTTAGTTATTGTGCTAAACTTAATGCTGTTCTAACTACAGTGCTGAATAAAATTAATGAGAGGCTGGGGTTACCCTGTGATTCAAAAGTAGCACAACCCCATTCTTCTGAAGCCATCAGTAGAGTACAGTATCTTGCAAAGCTAACATACAGTTTTGAAACTGCATTGAACTGGGTTTGTAACACTGGTCTAAGGACTCATACACGGAGAAAAGGAGACCTTGAATGATGTTAGTTGACTGTACTGTAACGTTGTATCAACTGATCTGAATGTTTTTGACTTTGAACAATGAGTTTTCTTTTTTTCTTTTTATTTTTGTAGTAGTTGAAAAGACTTAGGTAAAGCTAACAGGCAATAGAAATATGTACATCCAATTTTTTAATGTAACAGACTAAATGTTAATTGTTCTCTTATTCTTTTTATTATATTTAGTAGACACTTTTGAAGAATACTAGAGTTTTGTTGTGTTTAAACCACCAACACATGGTGTTTAATGAAGGCAAAGCTATAATAAATTTAGTTTTGTTCTGATTTTTTATTTTAGAAGTCACAATAATGTATTGGGTTTAGATGTCACTAGTTTGACTGGTGATCATGTTTTGACATAAAATATATCCAAAATGTTATATAAAAATATTGTGTTTTTTTTCTTGATGGATTTACGTTTCAACAAAGTTCCACTTTTTTTGGTATGCATTTATTTTAATAGTGTTTTTTCTGCACTAGATGCAAAATATTGAAAATAATTTAATCAGAAAAATGTATCGTTATGGCTTTTGGACTGTAAGTCACATGCAGAATCAAAACTGTTTGGCATAAGGTACACAGCAAAAATAATTCACAGAGTGTATAACAAAACATCTTCCTTTTTGTATACTTTTCTGTTTGTATTCTGAGCTAAGATATAAATGAAGCTGACATTTAGCTGTCATTACAATCAGTTAGGACAAAAACAACTCGGTGCTACCAAACTGAAATAAAACAGTTGAATCCTGGCATATACTGGGGAAAAAAAAAAAAAAAAAAAGTGAATTGGATTAATGTTCCTTCTAAAGCAGAAATTAAGATAGCTAAAAATAACTAGAGAGTAATGTTTGGGTCCAATACTGAACTGTATTCTTTACAATTAACCAGTACTCTAAGGATTTTACTGAATTAATATGGTAAAAGTGCAAACTCTCAGAAAGCAGTGGTGTTTCTATGTGTGCACTGGGTATAATATAAATGCATAATTTACAGTCAAACCTACAGAAGCTTTGTACCTTGTCTTTTCTGAATCCATGGAAGTTCTCTGCAGGGACTGCACACGAGTCACAAGCAGGGTGGGTTTCTGGTGAGGTACACGGTTACACTTACACTAGATACCTAATCAGCAAGCACAGGATTTTCTACACTTTATGACCACTATCAATGTGCAACTTTTAAAATGTTTTTGCATACCAAATACATTCTTGGTAAGTAAAAGTTAATTATTGAAATAATGGATGTGCCTGTGTTTTGGGGTTGTTTGAAGTTTTTTAACTCGGTAGCGTCTCAAATATATCGAAGACCACTCCCCAGATTTACAGATACCTTCTTTTTGCCCTTCAGCCAGCTGTCTAAAAGTGGAAAAGTTATCAGCATAGTTTCACTAATAAGCTGCTTTGGTGCAAAAACTTCAGTACGTCTCTTAGATGCCTGCCTTGTTGATCTTGCATTTCAACATAAAGCTGAGTGAAGCAATTAATTATGCATTTAAATCAAGTACTTATGCTGCTGTACACAATCTTTTATATGTTCATGAAATCTCATACATTTTTAATCATGTGACAATTAGATGTTGGGATTAGGCAAGTGTCTTTTGATCATGGAGAAGTAACATGGTGGAAGCATTTATTTGTCACCTTCTCCTGTATTTGTTTCTGATGTTAATGGAAAATTTCCTCTTGCCTTCTTCTCCAGAAGAACTTCAGAGCAATAATTATCATCTTGTCTATATGCTATTCTAACCTTAAAACCGCCTCTATTATTATAGCAGGCGTGGTGTATTAAAACTGAGATCTCTTTTGCTGTGAAGATTCACTCTATTTTTTCCAGAGGAAAGGACACTGAGGACAAGGCTGACAGCAAAATTATGGCTTCCAACTTGCATGACATCATAAAATCGTCTTTAGAAAATAATTAATTGAACAGGTGTCAGATGGTGCAGCGTGAGCCCCCTTCATCATCTCCTCAGCTTCCTGCAGCACTTGTAGAGCTATAGCATAAATACTCAGTAACAAAGATCCCGTGAAGCCCACGGTGCTCTACCTGAGCCTCCCATCAGACCTGTGGAAAAACGCATCACTTTGGGTCCAAGGTGCTGGTTCATTGTTCGCTGTGAGCTAACCTAAGCATGGGGCTGCCCTCCAGAACAGCGATCCTGCTCTTCCTCCACCCTGTCCCCATCTCCCATCCTCAATTACACACAACTCTGAGATCTGTTTGCCTTCTGAACATGCTCATACCGACCAGTGTCTGCTGGTGCAGACAGACCACACCGAGACCTTTGCTCTGTATGTGTGTGTGGCTGGATGTGTTTTCACCTGGCTATCTCCTGCAGTTCGGGCAGTTTCAGAAGCACTGGCAAAAAGGAAGGTGGCAGCGACCTGTGGCCACGGAGGAGGACAAAGCAGCACTCAACAGCAGTGGGGGGGCACAGGAAGGAAAGCAATGTTTAACATGTTCCTTTCCACTGGGGAAATAACAAGCCTTTTGTTCCCTGCAGATCTGTTTGGCAGTTTGATGTCATTCATTATCTTATTAGAGCAATGCTGGTGAAGAACAGCAGGAGAAAGTGGCCATATGACAGCCATACATTTCTCCAGGATGCGCTGATCCACAGTATTTCAGGGTGGCTGATGTTGCTGGGATGCTGGGAGAGAGATGCACATTACCTGAGAACAGCTGAGCAGCAAGAACCACCTAGTTACTGCAATATATTCTGCACACCAGTCATAACTATTTTCAGCCTTGTAATCTGATCCCTTAGAAATCCATACAGATCCCCTAGAAATTTAAAATTTTGCTAATAAGAGAAAAAAAGTGGGTAAGAGATTAATCATATGTGACATATAATCTTAGTAAATAACCTTCAAACTTGTGCTAGCAATTTTGTGCTTGCAGTTTATTGTGAGCAAAAATAAAAATACTCTGCCTAATTGCCTTCAAAATGTATTTGCATCTACTATTCACTGACGATGAAAACACAGCCCCTGTTTGCTCAGAATCACAGATTGAGACTGGCCACTTTGAAACAGTATGTGAAAAAATGTTATCTTTCATTTGGCTAACAGTTTAGAAATGCTATGTAAGAGTAGATATTTCATACCCAACTAAACTTCTGCAGTGTTACTTCCAGTTGGTGGCCTAATAATAAAATATTTCAGTCCCCTGAAGAGTAAATAGCTCACTCAAGTGTGGTATGCAGTATTCCAGCTAAATCCACTTTTCATTTCCTCACCTAAATCATAACATCCTATTGGATCAAGAGAGGATATTTTCACCCATGGACCAAGACTCATACTGGACATGGTCTTGGAATAAAGTGCACAAATACATGGATACTCTCACAGACCTACGATCTGCCTTCCAGCTCTGCCTAATGAATATGTACTCATTTAGTTACTAAAAGAAGGTTATGAAGAGAAAAGGCCAACAGTTTGGAGCACTGGTTTCATAAATGGGTTAAAAGTGGAAATAGGTCAGCAAACCTGAGATCCAGTGGCCCTACTGCCACTGACAAGCTGAGACGTAGGTGATAAAAGGAGCATCTTTTTGAGTTCCAATTAGGCAACTCCTTTTGCTTTGTGCTGGCAACCTTGAAAACGAGACTGAGGACAAACCACTGCAATGAAATTCCCAAAATTAAGTGGGATAAGCAGCTGGGGGCTACTTCTGCAACATCTCCACCTCAGCTGATGCACCCTGTATGGGAACAGGACGGTTCAGTCGGGACATATCTCTAATCGTCTCAGCACCCTGCAAAGCCTCGCGATGGACACGTGCACGATGGGCAAGCCCTGGTGGAAAAGTACACAGGGACGTGGGATTGGTGCCGGAGGAGCTGTTTCATAACCCATCCAACGCACTGGGAGTAGCTGTTTGTTACACTGTGATCCTGCACCACGACCCACCGCCCAAATGAACATCACAAATTTCTGCTGCAACTGGAATTTGCCTTCTCACGCTCACCGTGCCAACAGCACAACCACTGCAGCCCCCATGCCCACAGCTATGGAAACCCCAAGACCAAAGGGCAAGGTGAACGTGCTACCATTGAGCTTCTTTCTTCAGGAAAACCCTGAGTGCCTGAGCTGGAGATAGCAAATGCTGTTACACATGGCCCTTGTTAAAATACCGGCACTGTGCCCCTACAAAAAAGACACTACCGCGACCAACTCCTCTAGATAACATTTCTGTGCAGTGTCATGTTTTGTGTTTCCCCTGAACTGTCAACCGTTTAATCTCCTTTCTGCTCTTTCCAACTATTGTGATTTTTTACATTCGAGAGCATTTATCCACCCACCCCTTGGTACGTTTGCTCTGTAGTCAGCCCTTCCCCGGTCTCATCCTGCCCCATGCCCTTCTGCCATTCAAGGGCAGATCCTTTACAGCCTTGGTCATCATGACATCAGAAAAGATTACACTAAAGGACTTCTAATTTGTATTTAACTTCGCAGCTACCTGCCTCCCCACCAGTCATTCTCCCTTCACCCAATTCTTACCCTGTTTTTCTTTCAGCCGGTTCCCTTCAGAGCCCTCAATTGCTGTTGACTGTCAGGAAGAGTCAGATCAAGGATGCGATTGCAGCAGACAGTGCTTCCGTGCTACCCAGCCGCCTCCCCATTCACTGCTAATGCACAGAACTTTCACTTCCACTTAGCAAAACCCTAAATGTCTTCCCATGTCTCTCTGCTCCAGTTCTCTATCAGCCCTTATTTGTGAGCACATTATGACCTCTGTTATTTTTTTCTACTGGTATGAAAGCAACAGACGACTGATTTTTCTTTCTAGTAAGGTAAAGGAGATTTACCATAAAATTTGTACTGTTGTATATTTATGTAAAGTAGACCAAAGGAATGCTGAATCATAATAAAAGAGTCATAACAACAGTTTTTGAAATACCTGAAAATAAATACTTTGGAAAATCTGGAATTGATCATTAAGTAAAATTTTCAAAAGCAACTAAATGACTTAAGAGCTTACATCTCATTAACTTTAGTGGTACATTAGCTGCAAAATCAGGTAAATGAGATTTTTCTCGAGTGCACCTGGAAGTATTAACTTTCCTTAAATTCTGAGCAGCTGTGAAACATTTTCTGTGGAATTTTATAACATGGGTTTTTTTCAAAAATCACTTGAAACCACAATTTTTATCTCCGTTATAAGGGTGGGGAGGATGGGATTTAAATTCTGTCATCCTCAGTGGAGTTACTGATTTGCAGTGATCTAAAGAAGGTCTACATCTTTAAAAACTGCAGTTCCAGGTTTCTGCTCAGAACTGGAGTAAAAGTTCTTGGCAGGATTTTTAAACAGCTTTTCCTACTGCAGCCTATTCTGCTGGACTTGATTACAAGCAAGAATTAACGTATCAGAAAAGATCAGGGTGGGGAACAAAGAAGAAAGATCACTGGTGTATTGACTACTTTCAGTTTTGAACAAGATAATTTAATGTGAACAACCCCAAAGACTCTGCAGTGTGTCTAACAACTAAGTGCAACCTAATAATTCAGATCATTTATAAACCCATACCTCTAAAACATGAACACGAAAAAGTGTTCATAGCTAATTTTTTTGGTTTCAGGTGTGAAATTACCCTTTTATCCTTCATACTCCATTTGAAGAGTTCTCTATAATAATAATAAAAAAAAAGGATTCTACATCCTATACTCAATTACATGTTTGTCTTTCACTGCAAACGCAAGCACACCCAGAGAATACAGATGTACAGCCAGCTGCTGCAGCCTGGAATAAATGCTTTAGAAAGAAACAACCCCAATCCACGCGTTCGAGGTTTAAACGGCGACACATCATTCACATGGCTACATACCGAGGCTGCCATGCCACGCACCTCTGGAAGTCACAGCCCGTAACCAGTAACAGATTATGGATGCATGTTTACCTTTTGCTAAAAAATAAACACGTCGTCACCTATTTCTGTCAAAAGGTACAGCAGGTTGTTGGGGTGGCTCTTAAGAGATTTGTGCTGTGCCTAGATGCCAAATGAAAGATGCAGTGCCTCAACTCTGAGCCTTCCCACGGGAGGAAAGAGACCCTGCTCCTCACAGAGCAACACGAACATCCTCAGCCCTTGCCTTTGTTGTCATATCACCAAAACAGAAGAATTACCCAATTTCCTCTGAATTTGATCAGGAGCACACTAACAGAGCCAGACAGCCCCCTGTGACTAGGGCTGGATGCAGCCCTAACAGCAAAGGCTGCAGAGCATCTCTCCCCACGCAGGACATGATGTCGAGTGGATGGGGGGGCTCTGGTCACCTGTGTCCTTGAGGTGGCATCCCCTGGGCCTTCAGTAAACCCAGATGTACCTGCTGCATCCCTGCACCGTCACAGTCCTTAGCTGACATTTTCCAGAGAAGAAGTGTGCCCTCTCCACTTCAGGAGTCAACTGCTCAATATTTTGTTCTCTCCTTGCTGCTCCACAGAGCTCTCCAGTGCCTCATTTGCAGCAAACCATCCCTCGGGGGCTGGTGCTCTTCAGTGTACACTATTAAAACACTCTGCAAACACGCAACTGAGTTCAGCTTCAAAACATTACTGCAGGAAAAGGAGAACTGTATAAGTAGATTAAAGCCAAGAGGTTTGGGTGCCTAATTTCATTTCTCTGGACCCTGAGTTTTCCAGAGTATTTTATGTTCAAACACAGCTGCCATGACACCTCTATGTAGGCAACAAGGAAGATATAATTTATATTGTTTATAGAGACCAAGTTTTTCTGACTTGTCTCACATCCCAGAGGAGCTCTTGTCAGTGAGAGGCCAGGATCCATTTCTAGACAGCAGCATTCACCTGCCTGAAACTTCACAGCATCCTTGTCCCACGCTTTCCAGCCTCACTCCCTGTGCATCTTTCAGCTTTGAGGTAAGAAGCGGAGGCCCAGCTGGCACGAGAGCAGTCCCCTTTTCCATACAGACTTGATTTATACCACAGGCAGGTCTGTTGGGAACGAACCCACTTAGAAAAGTTGTGATGCAATGCTGCAATGGGAGGATCACATACAACACACATGCATTAGCGAACCATGGAGAAACCACGCTAACCCAGAACACCACTGGCATCCTCTTCCAGTGCGACTTTGATCACTGGGTAATTCCTTTTTGCTTGATTTCTGTGTACTACATGGTTTATAGATAATATACACGCAATGGCTTATAAAAAACTGCAGAACAGACTTTCTATCTGTATCAGTACTGACAGGAATCACAGCAGAACTGAGACATCCATGCTCATATGAAAGTCGATGCAGTACCTGCTAACACCAGATGAGCACTGGAGAGAGATGGGGCATTGGTCAGCAGGTTCCACAGCCAAAAAAAGGCAGAAAACCAGCAAGATGCAGCAAAGCTAGGTTCTGGACTTGACAAGCATGCTTAAGGGACCACTTTTACATACCCTCCCACCCTGGCCACAGTCCACTCCTGTGCTTGCTGAGCCTTTCCTGTTCTTCTCTCCTAACTCTCCAAGTCCCAGCCCGCCACACCCAGCAAGCAGCCAGGTCCAGTCTCCTTACCCAGCCCACTGCTTCTCAGACCACCATTCGCAGTTTCCCCTCCCCTGTCCTCCCTCCTGTACGCTAGGCACACTCTCTCTCGGGTGATCCATGGCAACAGAAATACTTCTTTTGTTTAAATGAGGGTGGGATGGGAATACTGCTAACATTACCCTGTTGGTGAGCTAGCCAGGAGGATGTACCTCCTGCACCACAATTAATAAACTACCAAGCCTGGGAATAAGCTGAAGATTAAGGTCACAAAACGTGGACATAATATTTAACGTTCCATAAATGGAATAACAAAATGCTCCTGATTTCTAGGAAGAAAATATCTCTAGAAGAAATCTTCCCCAATTTCTGGAAAGATACTCTAGATATTCCCCAGAGGTTTATTAAGGGAAATAATGAACTTCTGTTCAAGGAGCTGGTCCTACACCAAACCAGTATCTACAGCAATGCTTTAGTACATCACAGCCATTTGTGACACACAGATGTAACACTCGGTTGTAACTACTTTATAAAGCCCCTTATGGTTTATGAGGATATCTCTGCATGTGTAGGCAAGAATTCATTCTGACGGAAATCAGCAGAAACAAAAAAAATGTACAAAAGTGGCAGCAGAGATGTCTTCCACCATGTAGTCGCTGGCAGGAAAAACAAAACGCAAGTGGGAGTACATCTCTACTTCCGCTCTGCCTTACCGGTTTCTATCTCCCCAGAATGGTTTACATACATACAGCAGATCAACATCAATTTTACTGCTTCTCTCTCCTTTGCTGAACAAAACCATGGTTGTTTTGACATGGCTTTGTAGAAAAAGGCATTAATAAATTTATTACTGACAGTATCATCTCACTGGTTTGACTCCTATCATCAGTTTTGCAAACTTCTGTCAGTTTTTGTAGGAAACAAAGTTGAACCCCAGTACTATATTCTAGGAGACCGTGTCATAATCTATACAAACTGCAGACTAAACCACAGCCTAACGTTCTGCTGATCAAAATACACAAGAAAGGAGGAAAATCACAGTATGAGCATCTGCACAGCCTCGTATTTGTACAATTACTGAACAACGCTTAGTCTGAGAGTGAAGCCTGGGAGAGCACACAGCTGTTCCCCCCTCTACTCCTCCTCT
The DNA here is from genome assembly GCF_047716275.1 of Strix uralensis. Taxonomy (NCBI): domain Eukaryota; kingdom Metazoa; phylum Chordata; class Aves; order Strigiformes; family Strigidae; genus Strix; species Strix uralensis. Next base: position 12,142,153 of record NC_133981.1, read on the forward strand.
ACTACTGAAGGGGGGAGCAGAAACATTAGACACAGCAACTTTTGAAGATTGACCTAAACATATCTTGGAGAACAATTAAACGAAGGTGCAGATGTTTAAGTGCGTTGCTGAACAGCACTTCCAATGAGCTTCTTTAGCGGCAAGAGCTATTTAAGGCCATTTGCAAGTCCCTAAACAGCAGATTAAAATTGGTTTTGTGGAAAATGATGTCGTTAGCAGTTATTGTACTGCTCCCTATCCTCCCCTTGTGTGAAGTTTTGCTGTCACACGTCCCATGGGACTAATGCTAGAGAAGTGGTTTCCGTGGCTTCCAAGTTCTTTCATGTCAAGGCTGAAGCTGATAGTGGAACTATGAATGTTCAAGGCTATCAGCCACAATGAACTTTTTCCGAACTAAGTTTATCAGAAAAGACTGGGAGAGTTATGTTCCAGCTTCGGTTGTATTTTAATGGAGTCTGGATACCTACTTTCCTTTGGAACAATTTGAAAATCCCATCTCAAAAGAGTTTTCAGTTAGTTTGCTTTCCCCAGTGATTCATTCTCCTTCACGTAACTGTATGAATTGAACTTACACAGGGTCTCAGATCCTTATCTTCGTAAAGTCAGTAAGAACTGTACTTCTTCTATAGGTTACAGTTCTTTTCCACAGCCTTCTTGAACTGTCTGAGAATTTATATGAGGAGACTGTGTTGATAGACAGAGACTAGGAAAAAAGCAGCAGAAAATGTACCAAAAAAAGATATTACAAACCATGTGCAGGTGCACATTATTTCTTTCTAGTCCTTTCCTGTTCTCGTCTCCTGTTTTTTTTTCACCTTTTCAAAATTTTAACAAAACTGTATTTATTTTATTTTTCCTTGCATGAACCACTGCCTATTTTTTGTTTTGTCAAGATCTAAGCTAATCTTTGGCTGTCAAGTAGAAACAAAAAGCTAAATGAAAACATTATCCGTAAGTCACTCATGCCGATAGCCAATTTTATTAATGTAATTACAATAAATTCATACTCTGAGCAAAGAAATTCTAGAAAAAACATTCTGAATATAAGTCTCAGACAAAGGTTGTGTGAACGAATTTTTTATATCATTCTCTACTTCTGTTCATTGCCCCATTCCCTGTGTTTGATCAAAATACATTTTGACTACTGGGCAGCTACTGCATGTTGACTGATTCCCTATAAAAGACAGCCCATAATTCTACTTCAACTCAGCACTGGTGGGCGTCAGGCTAAAGGCACCACTCTGTCGTGGTAAAAAGGACTGTCTCTATTAGAGATGTGCAGCAAGACAAACACTCTAGTTATCCCGGCATAAAGAACATGACCTTATGTCAATAAAGGCAAGGAGCCTTTTTCTCCTCTGACACACTGAAAACAGAGCAGCTTTGCAAATTTTTCACTTGATTCTACACTCACATTTATCCAGTAAGCAAACAAAAGCCTAATAGCAGAGGTCAAATGAGCATCACAGATAAAATACATACTTTGACTATTTTGCCTACAGCAAATCATCAACAAGCTATTTAATAATTCAAGTCATATGCAAAACAAGAGTACTCCAGTATTTAATAACAAGTTTTCTTATCTATATAGTGAAGTCTGCATAGAAACTATCAGCATTTGGTGGCAGAAGCCACTGAATAAATGTTATTAAAGGGTTAATAATATTTCAGGTTTCCTCATCTAAAGAGCCCTAATATTCTCCAACACCTTTATCCCAAGTGTTTCTTTACTTTCTTCTGCTGCACATATTGACCTCAGAGGCAGGCATGCAAACTTCTTGTCCTTCTGAAGCTCCTAAAGCACAACCATTACAGAGCACAAGTTGATTCAGAAGCTCAGTTTTTCTGGAAACCACCTCCATTCTTCTTTTGAAGAGAGACAGGCAAGACCTCTGAGGTCTCATTGCCTCAAAGAGAAGAGCTTCTTCATTTTCTTATCCCTTAATGTTCAGAGTGGGGAAAAGGAGTTTACACATAAAATCATTAATTTTAACATTTTTCAAATAGTTCTGTGCAATTGTTCTAACCTCTGCCATGAATAAAAGCAATAGCTGTCAAGAAATAAAAGGGCAAATAAATCCTCAACAATTCATCCAGAAGATGAAGTCTGGAAAACCTCCAGCCTCTCAATCTTCAGCAAGTGTATAGATGTCCCTGATTTACTCCAACTACATTGAGCTAAACAGATTTCTTATAATTTTATTTGAAAAGCTAACTGATTGATAGATGGGGGGCATGAGCTTATATTATTAATGATCTAAAGTTCTGCCAGTGATGAACCACAGCTGTCTCGTAACTACGACTACCTCTCCATTTAGCAGAAATAGAGTCTTCCAAGCACACAACGCAAATAGGCTCACTGGGGATGAAAAGGAGTCAAGCGGCTATTAGGGAGCAAAGTTGCATCTTCTTATGAAAAATTAGTGACAAGTTCCAAATTGACTAAATACAGGATAGAGCCAATAACACAGTGACATGGAAAAATGACAGTGCTTTTGTTTAAGCATCTTGGCCAATGGGCTTTATCCCTGCCCCTGTGGATGTGAAGTGATTGCATCATTGCTCTGCTGTGCTTGAAATCCCAAAGCCAGCTCTGCTGGACCCTTTCCTTCCATCTCATACCTCAAGTGTAAAACACCAGGGTGTGTGACAAGCACTTCAGGGTCTTCCCTCCCCCTCTGCAGGTGGCCCCGGCTCAGGCTGAGGATGCCGGGCAAGACACACTTGGCTGTTTGGGCAACGCTTGCCGAATGAAGAGCGTGTCATCTGGGAGGAGGCCTCCCAACCTGAGGAGCACCATACTTAACCTGTGCTGACAGTTCTAACTCGTTTTTGTTTGAACCACACGTTGAAAGTATCCAGGCTTGACCAGAAGATATCAAGAAATGGAGAATTTCCCACGTTGCTTGGTAATTTGTTTCAGTTATTAATCATTCCACCATTAAAACTTGTTGGTTCAATCATAGTGGCTTTACCTGCAGCCACTCTGTATGCTGATTTATGCTTTTGTCCCCTAGATTAAAGAGCACTTTAGTATCCAATACTTTCTCCTATGCAGACAGTCACATACTGAAATCGAATCACATCTTGATCTTTTTGTTTAATTAGACAGATTGTGTTCTTCAACGGTTTTGCTTCCCCAGTGCTCACCTCTTTCATTCCTTTAATCTCTCCAGATAAGCAGTTGGCACACAAACAACAAGACAAAGCTGATTTCAGTTGTTTTCTGCTGAGGATTTGCCACATCTATGCAGACAGAGTTTCGGGAGAAAACATTGTCTTTTCATGGCAAGGCTTATACAATGTGACATGCTCTACAGCAAAACCAATTAATACTGACCCGGGGTTTGGTAATGCTACCCAAACTGGTCAATACACAAGGAAAACAATCTCCTTGCTTATCTACCAATGAATGTATAAACAGGAGGGTATTTCCATCTGAACCATCTACCATTCAAGAATAATGTGACTATGATGAGAGAACAGCGTTTCCTGTAGCTAGATTCTGAATGAGCAGAAACTGCATCTCCAAGCAGTGTAATTCTTCGAAGATTCAGTACGTGCCACAGCTATTAGAGATGGGATCACAAAGAAAATTAAATACGGATACTGGCCCAAGTCCTGACACTTGCCTATAGACACCTGTCTATACAGGGCACAAGGCAGGGAATACACATTTCTGTGACTAAGGTACATGATGAAGAGCACTTGCACCAGTGGCTTGGCACGGCACAGCAAGGGCTATGAAGACAAATGAAACAACAGAAAGCTCAGGAGTTATCAAAACTGTGGTTACTCATCCTGTGATCCTGGAATTTACCACATGCAAGGATTACGAGGTGTCTCACAAGAATAGACTCAGGAACAAACCACTGGCGTAATTCCTGTCCCATTGCATTCACAGTCAACCGAATTAAGACATCTAAAAGCTTCCCAAATCCCACTCTTACATTAGTACTATTTAATACAAAACGTAGTGTTATGTAATTCCCAGACACCCTCACATATCTTGAAAATACTACAGCATTTGGGAAAGACTGCTACAAAATGCTGTGTATTTGACACAAGGAACTTCAGAGACAAAGACAGACATGGAAAAAGAACCACGGGTGACAGCAAATAGAAAAAAGCCAGCATGAGCGCTCAGGGGGATGTTACATTTCAGCAACCCGTATCTATCCCTGCATATGTACCTGGAGTCCTCTGCAGTTTTGATCCCCCAAGCAAAAAATATAATTTGAACCTCTTCCTGCTAAGGAAAAGAAATCAAAACAAGCAAAGGAGTAGAGAATGCAATCAGAAAGAAAGGCTAAGGAAAGGAAACGTACTCATGCCAAAGACATTCAAGTGGGGTTGTGTTACCTATAGTTCAGTACTAAGAGTAATAACATAAGGGAGGAATAGGTATCATTTATTCTGGACATCAACAGCATACTGAAGAACAGATTAATGTATATTGATGGAAGTTAGGGCCAGAAGGGCTAGGACCTTCTTGTCTGTCTTCCTGCACAGCAGCAGACATAAATTTCAGCACTCATTTCTGTATTAGGTTCAAGTAAGTGCAACTAAGCAAGGCTTGAAGAAACTTTTGAAAGACATAAAACCTGAATTAGAAAGTACGTGTGATGGACAAATGCTGGTGTCCTTGGCGAAGCAGATCCAGTCGTGTATTTTTTTTTAATGTCCATGAGTAATAAATCTCATTTGTAATTTCAATTTTCCTAAGTTTTACTACTGTTCAGACTTTTATTAATATAAATGCACTGTGACAAACTCATGGTGGAGTGGGCTGCACACCTGTATGTGCAGAATACCAACATGTTTGTCACCACTTAAACAAACACCCACCAAAATGTAAAATCATGCTGATGTCGGTCCTACTGTGACAGCTTCTTCCTTAATATGGCACCTCATTAGAATTAGCAACTGTGCAATTAACTCCTTACTCATACACAATTTGCACTGTGACAAAGGACAATTTTGCTTAAATAAAGATTTCAGTGTTTGACTTGCAAGCTGTACATGTCATGAAAACATGGCTGGATGACTGATGAGATTCTGCCTGCTTTAATTGCAATTCTGCACGAGAAGATGGTGTTCATCCATGCAAAATAGCAATAAACCACATATACGTATTCCTGGCATGTGAGGTAGGAGGAAAAGTGCTCTAGTACAATAATACTGGCTTGACTTCGCATATTTTTCTTCCTCTCCTCTCTTGTATGTGCCACTTACACTATGACAGAACGGAAGAGAGGAATGGAGAAAGTTAGCATGTTTCCTTATTAAACAGCACTTGCAGAAATGCAATGACAGCGTTAGTCACCAGCTGATATACAGAAATTAATAAGCATTCATTCCTTCACATTTGTAGATTTATTTACCCTTCCTTTCTATTCACATCATGACTGAAACCTAAGTGAGGAGATCCAGCCCTGTATCTGCCATGTGTGAAGCAAGGCACAAGCAGGGCGCTGGATGGATCATGAGCCAATTCTCCCATAGCAAAGTCATTTGTTCCTATAATCTATAAAGTGTTTTAGAAATGCTGAGAGCCACATTTTTCTGTGAAGCCCTGACAGAACTATTTACAGGGGCTCCATAACATTTTGTAAAGACATCCACTGACATTATCCACACATCTTCCATAAAATTTCTTTCCTTTTAAATCTCTCCCCAGAGGAAAAAAAATAACCTTTGTCACAGCCTTTTTATCAGCTACAAAGGTCTCTACTTTCAGCTACATCTATGCAGAAGGAAAGTGTCTCCACACCCCATGATACACTCCTGGTCGTTGTCTTTAGTCCATTACCTCATTTTATTTCACGGGATTGTACCATCCGCAGTCCCAGAGCTACGAGGTTTTGAAGAGGCTCAGGCAGATTTCCTACTCACTGCACTATTATTTGTATGTGTACAGAGTGACAGGACATTACTGAAGTTTATGGTATACGCACTGCAGAATATAGTAATATAGATGCTATACCATGTGTATTTTTTTATATAATATATATAGCTTAGCACTATATACATACATTATATATAGCACTCTATACTTATACTACAGATAGACTATAGTGCTACAGAATATATAATCATAATATACATCACTAAAGTCTAATTTAATAGATAGCTTGGGCAAAGACAAAGCAGTCACTAAAGGAGAGAGACATACCAGGAGAAAAGCAGATGTAGTGGGACCTTCAAATGTTTAATGATCAACGTGTAAGAACATCCACCATCTGAGAAGACAAACAACTCTTCATATATGTGTGTATATATATCTGTGTGTACATACATTATCACACACACAAAAAACATATTGCTGCTTCTGTACAAGGTTTCTGTGCAGTATTTTTATCAGATTTTCTATTAAGTAACATCTAAAAATCACAAAAAGAACTAAACATTATATATTGAGTTGGCATTTTAAAAGAAGAGCTGGCATGTATAAATATCATTAAGGTTCAGTGCCCTAGGTACAAAATGACTTTTTATGAAAAAAATCCATTACAATTACACAAGAAAATATGGAACAAACATGAGCCTGCACTGGAACTGAGACACATAATAGACAGGATCTCACCTAACTGAAAATCGCATCAGCAATTAACATCTCCTGGAGACAAATGATCAATAAACCACCCAGCTGAAGGGAGTTATAAAGTTTCACTATACTATTTACAAGAGATTTAATTACACCATAAATTTAAAACATTTTCATCTCCATAAAGTGTAAGTAAAAAAAAAAAAACCACCTAAATAAAAAAATGTACAAAAATTCCTGCCGGACACCCGTATTAGGAATCCCACACTTACACAAAGGCATTAGCAGAGCTGCACAGTTCTAGAAACAGCCTAAATTGGCATTTATACACACTCACTCCAACAGCAAGATTTTTCAACTGACTGAGGTACAAAATCAGTACCTTTTGATTGTGATGGATCTTCAAGGAAAATTTCCCAAACAGGTTTGCAATCTGGTGGATTTCTTGTCTTTACAGAAGTCAGACAGTAACTCAACCTGCCATCAGGCACAAGCGCTACGGTGTCTGGCTACCAAAATAACAGGCGTAATTCAAGGGCACCCTCTGCCTAATGAGCCTGAATTTTGATTTGCAAAGCTGTCCGCTATCTCAGCCACAGTCTTGCACAAATCAGCTCTTGCCATTTCCAACAAAATGTCATTTTAGAGATACAGAAAAAATATTCACTAGCAGTTAGGTTAATGCCAGAGAACCAGTGGCTGCCTGAAACGGCATTTGTCCACAGATCGGCAGACAAAGCAAAGCAAATAACTATATCAAATGTGTTGGAGCAGATCCACCCAGATCTCCTCATATCACACTTTCACAGCATCCCCATCTTCAGCAGCACATTCTTCTTCTTACCTTTCACTTCTCATTGACAAAAGAAAAATCATTCTGATTTTGGCTGCTAAAAATATTAACACTACAATGAAGTGAATTAAGTATGTGCCAGATGGCAAATAACTCCTAATTCAATAACTGCAACCACGAAGGAGGAGACAAAGCTAAAATTACCATAACTGGGAGAAAGGGGGTGACTGAATGTTCGATGCGGTCCCATGACAGAGTCAGGATATTCAACACTGTCCGGTATCAGAGGTCCACGTGCCCAGGGAGAGTGGGTCTTGCCAGTGACTGAGGCTCTGGCTTGCTCTTGAGCCACTCCAGATCTCAACTATTTTGAATTTCTTCTTAAAAAATTCCACTTTTTGTAAAATGCAATGCTCTTGTTCAGAATATAAAGGCATTAATACACACAATTAGTATGCAACTAGGCATACACGTAAGTTTATACCAAATTTATACTGAACCCTCTGACAAACATCTACCAGCTCACACAGGAGGCAGACAGGACTCAACTTTAACATACTTCTGCATATAGTCTTTCTACTGTTTTTAGGTCACTTCAAGACAGAAACAGTCATTATCTTTTCAATGAATATAAAACGATATAAAAATTTCTAAGTGGTTCCAGTATGTCCAATTATCTATCCTCTGGCATCCCCTCCTGGGGAGAGTCTCAGTGAAAAAGCATCTGCTGTCATTAGAAACATTACCGCACCACAACAGTCACCCTGTCAGGAACGATTCAACAAAACACTTCTTGCTTTTTCATGAGAAATCACCCCCGTTTTCTTTACACGTTCTTCCACGGCGGTGGCCAAGGCTGGGTAGGCAACGGCACATACTGATGCTCCCGGTGCACAGCTGAGCTCCGGGCAGGCAGAGGCTGCTGCCCGCTGAGGTCCCAGCCCGGCCGCCAGCACCTCAGGCCCTTCGATGGCATTTTGGGTAGATCTACTCAATGGACAACAAAATTTACACTCAGTTGTGAGGGAGAAAATGCAAACCCCAGTGTATACTGGTGAAGGGACAGCCCAAAGCCTAACCCAGGAAGCCCATACGATAGGCACCGTAAGCAGACAGGATGTAAAGAAATCATGGCAGGGAACACCAATGCTCACGCCATCTGAGTGCCAGCAGCACTACTCAACATCTGCAGAAATTTTACACGGTGATTGTACTTCGCAGTGTTGACAGAAGAGACTTTGCATTTCAGATAGCAATTAATTATCCTTATGTAGCTGAGGGATGAGCCATGCTGACCTATAAAACCCACAGCTTATGAGGACGCACTACAGGAATTACTTTCAAAAAAGGATAATAAAGGCTTCATAGTGAAATAAGAAGCTCTTGCCCTTCTGTTGATTTTAGTCAAGGTATTACAAAGTACCACTGAAAACACTTTGACTTTTTTGTTGTTTGTTTTTATATTACAGGTGACTGCATCGTAACATTGTAAAAAATTATTTGAACTGCTGTTTTTCTGACATGGTACCACACAAACCAGCAGAACTATTTTTGGAAACTGGTTACAGCATGAACAAAACCACTTGCATCTACTACAATCACCCAGACACTGAGCAATTCTGTGATGAGGAACATGCAGAATTTGAAGGCAACATACCCGCACCAGAAGCCCCATTGTTCTGCTATGAAAGGATGTGGTTTTAAACTAAGTAAGAATTTCCACAAGCCTCCACAGTTATCAAAACTATATCAATTAGATAAAAAAATAAAATATGTTAGGCATTAATTAGAAAAACACACTTGCTGCACATATGCCAACATGCAGGAGGAGGAAAGCTACGGAGAAAACCAAAACCACACTTGCTGTAAAAACTCAGGGGGGTGGATTTATACCCTTTATCTCGTTTTCCCAAGCTAACAGTGGCACTTGGGTCAGCCAGGCTTACAGCAAGTTATTATTACTGCTCCACAGAAGTTGAGATAAAAGCTTTCACCTCTTCCATAAAGAATGAAGGTTCAATACAGGACACAAACAACCGACGTTAAGCATTACAGTTTCAGGTCTCCCCAGGCGTAACTGCAATTTAATGTGCAAACGTAACGTTTATTGTGAGACAGAAGACATAAATCCATAGTGCTGCACAACGCGGTGCCTGGGTGCTGGGAGCAGCGGGTCACACTGAGGATGGGGAGGGGAACCAGCCCCCCGATGCCTCTGGTTGTGAGCAGGTCCCTGACCACCTGGCCTACAAGGTACAACAGCCTCTTCGCTCACACCAAGCCGAAGTACTTTGGAGACCATCATGGTCATGGCCTCAATCCTGCAAATACATGGACAGGATTTCAGACATACACAGTGATGCTAAGCCAAAGGCCAACAGGATATAAAACTACCTCAGTTCAGAGACCACTGTACACTGATGTCCATTGGTTTCAGTGACAACATACAAGAACAAGACAAGGCCGCTTAGTCCACTACTCCCATTCTTAAAAAACCTCTGTTCAGCCTCTTTGTAGGTTTATGAGCTTTCAAAGAGAAAATAACGGAGAAAGAATATTCCAGATGCATCTAAACAGTTATTGCTAATTCCTCCAAAACCCACGGGGCTTGCTGCACGCTTCCCCGCTGCCGGTTGGGGTTTGCAGCCTCCCAAGAGCCGAGCTGCTGGCCTCCGACCACCGGTGAAGTTGGAATAAAAGAGAAATAGTTACTTCCCTCACATGCTGATCTGGTGCATTTATATACTGCTGTTCACGCGAAGCTGGTGTAACGTCCATGGACACACCGACGCGCCGGTAAAGGCACAGCAGCCCCAGCACCCCACAGCTGCTCCAGCAGACACTGCGCTGGGAGACAGCTGCAGCGTTCCCCACGGGTGTCATGCTGGCACCCAGCCCTGGGTACAGAAGCCCAGGGTATTGCAGGTCTGCTGCAGCTGGTAAGGGATGAAAAAACTCCTCCCATCTTTTTCCATGGGTTATAAAAGTCCCACCCAGTATTCATCGGGGCAGGACAGATGGGAAGACTAAGGTTTCTTCCCTCCTCAGAGCATGAGTGGTGCTCCTGCAGGAGGGGGGGACACCCTGCAGCCCCCTTGCCCACAGCACCTGCCAGGGGAAAGCGCAAGGGCTTCATGTAATGCAGCCACCGCAACAGACATGGAAACAATTTGCTTCTGGAGACAAGCACGACCATGGCTTGGGGGGGCTTGGGGGGGTTTTGAACGCAGAGAAAGAAAAACAGCAAGTGAAAGAGGGTGCAATTTACAGTGCTTTCACTGAGCCGCTCTTGGGACAATATAATAAAACCCTGCTGCTCTCTGCAGTCAAGCTGACACATTTTCCATCTCTCCTGAATCATTTTTGAACATCTAAATGAAACTTTGTATTGAATATAAATGGGAAATAGTACTTGCTTAGCTCAAATATGTATTTTTATTTAATCTTGGGGGTGGGGATCGGTATGGGAAAAACATTTCCAGGTCAAGACAAACAGATAAGGTGGCATCCTGCAAACTAATGGTCTGTAAAACTATCTCCAGGCTTCAAGAAATTCAAAAGTATTAATTAGCTTCAAATAAAAGAGAGTGAATCTAACTGAGATAAGACAAGTGTGAAAAAATGGCACAGACCTTCCCCATTTCTTGCAAATAAGCAAACAGATACAGTCAGGAAAGATGCCAAGAGAAAACCACAGAAGGACAGAAAGCATAAACATGGAGGCACCATAACCAGTATTATTTTTCCATTTTTCTCCAATAAAATATGCTCCATATATATTGTAGCTTACATTCTGAGTTCTGCATTATATAAAAATACACACTGTGTTCAGCACTGCCAAGTCCGTATCACTTTTGGTGTATAAGCAATGGTATTTCCTTATTTTGTGTGCTTTTATCTGTGGAAACCTACTGTTATATTCTCTTTTCCACAGTTAATATCTTAAAGCATGTGCTAACTAGTTGAGCAATCTCTATGATACTAAAGCTTTTACAGTATTTTCACAAGACATGTAAAAACAGCCTGAACTTAATGTGGGACAATCTTTGTACGATCTTGCTTTAAAAAAAAAAGGCACCGCAAAACAGCATTTGCTTCTGCTTTGTAGTTGCAATCAGTATATAGTAGACATATTTGTTAAATTTGTTGAAATGCAGTTGACTGAATGAGAATACCATGCACGGTGAATTGCTTTCCCTTCAGGCATTAATTATCAGTGTATCTCGACTGTTTTCCTCCATTCTTTATATTCTCCGACGTTTCATCTCTTCCCTTGATTGGGAGCAACCATCCTATAAATAGATTTTTTTGGCAGTAATTGGGAATAAAACTGACTAGCATAGACTGTCATTTGGAAAATTTAGCCTCTAACTGAATAATTGTACAGTTTTTGGATGCCTGATATACTCCCTTGATGCCTCTAAAGGTTATTTTGCTTTTAATGAGTCTTTGTAGGTTTAAGGTAAGGAAAAACACATATTAAAAAGCTTCATAACAGAGTGGCAAGAGTTTGGACGAGATATGGGGGGTTACTGGTCCAGTATTCTGGAGCCTGTGTGACTGCTACAGAAATGACCCAAGTGCATGACTGGGACATACATGTGTGGGGCAAAGGATTCCACTCGGGATGGAGTCAGGAGTGGGGTTCTGTGATCAGCAAGGGTGGTGAGGGGCAGAGGGTGCAGAGCTCACCCTCGGGGTGAGGGGCAGAGGGTGCAGAACCCACCCCCTGGGTGAGGACATGGAGGGTGCAGAGCTCACCCTCTGGGTGAGGGGCAGAGGGTGCAGAACCCACCCCCTGGGTGAGGACATGGAGGGTGCAGAGCTCACCCTCGGGGTGAGGGGCAGAGGGTGCAGAGCTCACCCTCTCACACAACCGACACAAGCAGAGGTGGTGGTTGAGAGCTGTGAAGGCTGCGTACAAGGCAGCGGCAGAGATGAGCTGTTTGTGCTGGCCTCTGGGTTATCCCACCAAACTGCAAGTGTCAGAAGGGCTCTTCAAGGTATGAAAAAAAATATAAGCAGTTACAGTAATCAGCTGTAAGATAAAAACATGTTACATGAGTATCTAATGACACATTGCTAACTTTAGCAACACAGCATTTTCGAACACAAGGTAAATTCTTCCCGCTGGTGTGCCAGTAAAGCTCAGGAAGAGCACTGTACCTCATGAACTCGGGTTACCATCCACATTCCCATTCACCCAAGTTAACCTTGGCACATGCACCAGTTCTTTTTAAGAACTATCTTTTTGTAAGAATCTTATTTTATATACAAAATTAAATTAAATAACCAAAGTATACAGTAATTATTTTAAAAGTTTTAATTTAAACACAACTTCTTTTTTTCTAACAAGGGAACTTTGATATAGCAGAAGCTGCAACTGATATATTTAATATTGCTACCCTCAAAAACAAGAAAGCAGCAGCAATCCTGGCACGGTTTCTAATTTATTGGGATGAAAAAGCCAGACCATTACTGAGAAGTGAAGCACAGTCCAATCAAATAAACCAATTTACACTAACATCCCTAGCAGCACCATACACAGATCATGTATCACTTGACGCTGTAATCACTGAACTAGTTTCCTGCAGAACGCTGCAAGAAATTCAAAGTTGGAAGTTTATTCTGCAACAGGACAGACCCTGGGCATTCCAAAAGCCTCTGACAGCATGGTATCAGCGTTGAAAATCATCCAGAAACCAGCCTGGATAATTTAACTGGATGGGTCCCAGGCACATTCGGCATACCTAGCGAACTCACACTGATCTGTGCGTGCACAGTAGCCTCTCCCTTACTTTTTTTCCTGTTTTTTTAAAGACAGCAGCCTTAAATGGCCCAGCTTGCTTTCAGAACACTTCTCCTCACAACTATGTAGCTATGAACTTCAAGGCTGAAGCCTGTAAGATCACAAATCCGTTTCTTCTGGAACAGGCTGCAAAACCAAGCGCCAGACAATGCTGGCATGATGACAGATCTCCTGGAGGGTGCTCTCCACTCATTTTTTTTCCCCACCAGTGACTTGCAGCAAAGGAAGAGGAAAGATGAGACAGAAAAAGAAGTGAAAGCAAACAGTGAGCAGATACAGGAGAAAACCAGGAAAAGAATAGGAAAGGCAGGTAAAAGAACTAATTTAGGCTCAGCCACCTCAAAAGACAGACTAGATGGTGTGATCTGAGAGATGCGGTGAAAGGGAAGGGACCGAGGGGAAGGCAAGGGCCACGTTTACTGACCAGGCCCTTCTGTAGAAACATGCTGGGAAACTCTGCAAACTCAGAGTGAGTAGAGAAATGCCACAGCAGAGGAGGTGAAGAGTTAGTTAAGAGCACAGGTGTAACTTCCATTTCAGCATTTGCCTTCCCCAAAAGCTACAGGAACAAGGGAGATGATAAGAACAGTTATTGGGCAATATTTTCTAAAAGAGATTTTTCAGTATCTAAGTAATTGTTCAGATTCCTTTTTCAAAGCCAATTCGAGATCCCAAGTTTCAAAAACCACTGGAAAGGTGCTAACAAATCACTCGAACACTTTTGCCTCAAGTAATATATTCTCTCTAATACAATCTTACCAGAAGCATCACCTACCACAAAGAAAACCAACTTGAAGACAAATTCTTTTTCAGACTAAGCAAGCACATTTTGTTCATGCAAGTCAATGAGTACAAGTATATTTTTGAAAGTCCCATTACATTTTGCATTTTAGGGTCCACAGTATTACTCTCTAGGGACCAGAACAGGATTATCTCCCTTTCAAGCCCCATTTGAAGACAAGTGGTGATTAATCCTGGGAAAATGGGATTTCTGTTATGTTGTTTTTAAAAAAAGATAAATACAACAGCAAAATCTATCAGAACTTCAATTTCATCTCCTCCTCCTTCATTCCCCATCTGTACCAGAGCTATCCTGTACATTGTTCTTCACGGAAGAAAAGGGTTTATAGATATTATTTTCTTAGTCTAGTGAAGCAATAATCCAAGCAGGAAGAAAGTGCAAATCCCAGCTCACGTTGGCCTCAATTTTTCCAGACATTTTAAAGTCAGGAATATTGAAGGAACATTGCAGACCAGCCAGACCTATCCCAGCAGAAGATCATCTGCATAAGAAAAACAGCCCTTTGGAACTGGGGGCTCTTACAAATATTCATAAATACTAAATATTACATACCACTCCTGAAAGGGCTTACTCCACTACAGAATTCTATCAAGAGCTGGAAAAACAATTAAAGACCTTGACACAACTAACCCACTGTTCAAGTACGAGTATTAAGAAGCCCCTCCTGACAAGCTTTGGCCTCTCTAGGTGGGATGCTGCTGCCTGGCACTGAGCTGTTACCAGGGACCACCTGAGCTGTACCCTTGCCAGAGCCACCACCAGGATCCATCTGACCTGCCAAAAATTTTTCCCCAAGACAGGAAACAGTGAAAAACAGAGAAATACGAGGGGAAAGCAGAGCAATCAGAGCAGCTGTTAATTGCAGAAGTTCTGCCTGGCACGAATCCCAGCCTTACACCAAAGCTGGGGCTGGGGAGCAGCTCCCATCACAGCACATGTGTCCCCAGCAGTCCCTGCCCTTAGTGACACGTGGAGCGGGCAGAGCCTACCGAAATTTCTTTATCCTTAACAAGTTTCAGGTTTTTGCTTAATTTTACTTCCCAAACCCCCAAGTCCGCAGGCCGCAGTCTCTGCTCCAGACCTCTGCACACGTTGTGACAAATGCAGCTGAGCCCACGACTAAGGGTTTTCCAGGGCCAGCCTGCGCGGGGCAACGCTGCCCTTCCCACCTGGCTGGCACAAATGGGAAGCACACATGCGTATTTGTGTCACAGCTTGAAGCTTGACAGTTTAATTAACCTGCAACAGGAGGGAAATCTTCCCGTGTCTCACCTGTTGTGCAAGGAAAACAAAGGTTTTACAGTTCATAACCTACAGAAATAGCTGCAACAACATTTACTTTGCAGCCCATGGTATGGGAAAGGGAAAAATAAAATCAAAATGCTCAGGCATCTAAGATTTCAACTGTTTATTTTGAAGCCTAGCCCCATTTTTAGCAAAATCTCTAGGAGACCCAATACATACAACCCCATTTTGATTATTATGATGCACAACTTCACTTCTGTGTCAGATTCCTGCAACATTTCACATCTAAATTAATAAAAAATTTCGACTATTCATCAGTTCTGTGGAGCCAAACTGAGACATGGTATTTCTTGTAGCCCTGCAGAATACATGTTTTGCCAAAGAAACTGTTCCTAATCACATTATTTTGAATAATTAGTTCATTGACATTTCTGTGCTAAAGAAAATATAATTAGTAATTTATAGAAGTTGCATGAAGAGTAATAGTTCAGAAAAGCCCAGTATGAGATAAATTAAGCCTAGACCTTCATGAAAATCATTAAAATGTAGCTATAATGATATGGCCAAGAATTATTATTCAGATAGGCTGAGCAGGAGCCCTGCCAGATGTCGAGCCACACTTCCCTCAAATCCTTAACACTATGGCACTGTGTAAGACTTGTGCTTTGGTTTTGGAAAGATGCCAGCACTCTGCTGGGACTACTGGTTTTGAGAGTCTGCTGGAATCCAGAATTAGGGGGAAAAAAATCAAATCCCAAAACTCCTGCAGAAAAGAAACACTTTGATTTCCTTTACCAAAGCCACCTTTGTGCTTTCTCTCTCATGCTGTCTTCCACCATCATCTGTATCATTATCCTTAAACCACTCTCAGAGTCTCGGCTCGGGTACACCATCCATAGGGATGACAGCAGAGCCGGCTGCGAGCTCTGGTCCATAGTCACCACCACCTTCTCTACAGGGTATTTTTTTGCCCACTCTCCATCTCCCCAGGTGAGCATGTATCCCACCTCCTTTCACTTTCAGGATACAAATACATCCACACAAGCTTTTTGTTCCCATGCTCTAAGTCTGTACGTTAGGAAGGGCTGATGCTTTGTCTCTCCTTCAGCCTCCAAATTCTTTTGTATTTCAGATCTTTGCACATTATATCACACCTCAGAGACATGACCTTGCACCATGATGCTATCATTTACTTCATCTGTTCGCTTTCCTCACTCTATTCACATATCCTTACCATATTATTATTCTGCACGGAGTTCTGTAGCCAAGAAATGTATGAATTAAGTAACATAGATGAAAGAGCGTTATGAAATGAAGGCACATCATCCTCAGTTGTTCATATTAGCAATACAAATGACAGGGGAAAAGCTGGCTATGGCAGCCTAATTAATTTCCTGCTACCTTTCAAACAATTACTAGGGGCTTGGGGCTTTTTTAAAACTTAATAATAGGAAGCAATATTATTTGTAGATTTACTTAGCGAGGAAAAAATAAATAGTGTAAATGTGAGCGAAGAACTTAAAACTATACATATCTTACACACATACAACTTCAACTGACTGAAAGAGTATTCATTAAATAGGCTCACCACTTCCAAATGAAATTTATTTTCAAAATACTTAAATATAAAGGAGGCCTGCACAATGTATAGCAGTCTGTACTCACACCTAAATGGGTTTCATATCGAAAAATATTAAAGCAGCACTCCTGTATCAAGATGAGGATTCCAGAAAACAGCTACTGCTTTATGTCCTTTTTCCAAAATAGAAAGATAACAACTCATCTTGTTTAGGAGCAGAACGATGATATCAGTCATAAAATATTCAAGTTTATTTTTAATCCTGATGATAGTAAATGTGAAAGGATTGGTGAAAACAAGCTCTAGCAATCAGCTATTTTTATAGGAGTTTTGTGCCACGTGTTAACATTATTTGGCTGTGGTTTACTATCAAACTGACAGCCACCTCCTGAGGATCTTCACTTTGTGTTATCAAGATTTATATTTTTTGTATTGGTTTGGTTAACTCAAATCCAAAACAGAGACAAACTTTTTTGATTTGGTTCGATTGTTGCATTGCCCTGTTCTTAGTTTACAGTGACAATCAATGAATGCTGAAGATATTTTTCTTAACTTGTTTTTGTGTGTGACTGTAATTTATGAAAAAGATTTCAAGGCACAGTCCAAGTAATTGGGACTCTCAGGAAAAATGCGGAGGTTGCACAGGGATATTGACACATGAATAAGACATTAGTCAAGAAAGTTCTTTGAGGATCATTTCCTAGGTACTCAATATCAAGCTCTGCTGCTATTTACTGCTGAATACAGAAGTCATAACAGCATGTGCTGAGATCCCAGCAAGGCAGCCTTTTGGGGGAGTGGGAGGGCCACAGCCTCAGCACAACCCTCCCTGCCCCAGCCCCAAACGGTACCAGCAGAGCTGGCTTTGCATTCAAGTGCTGCCGATCATTTAAACTGCATCTGCCTTCAGGCTTTGCCCTTGCAAAGCCTTGACACTGGAGAGAAAAACAGCGAGTTCACCCATGCACATCACCAGCTTTTGTCCATAGCAGCCAGCAGCACAGACCAGGAGGGGATTTGTAGAGTGGTGCAGTTGGTGCTGAGGTCCTGCCACCCCTGACACACGCATTTCAAAGGGCTTTTTCTCCAAACTGGTGCTACCTTTGACCTGCAGACTGGCCGTAAGTGGCTGCAGCACATTAGCCGTGCTCCTGGAGCACAGGTCCCGTTCAGCGCCGTGCAAAAGGAGCTCAGTCCAGGCGCTCGTGCCGCCTCCTGCACACCCACTGGAGCAGCAGATTCACTCCAGAAGCACGCTCCTGCTCCACACTGCAATCCTAATGCAGAGGTATCAACTCAAATATATAACCACATCAGAGCTGGTTTTAATTACCAAAATACTCTGTTCAGAATGGGAGTCCTGTACAGCAAAACTTCAGCGCTCAGAGGGCTTTTGTAGCAGTGCCGCAGAGCACGGTTTAATTGCAGCCGTTTTAGGGGAAGCAGGAGCGGGCTTTCTGTGTGGCTGTCAAGACTATCTCCCCATCTCTCGCCCACCCAGGCAGGCTGCCAAACCCACTCTGCCTCGCTCCTCACTCGCTGCCAGGCTCCCGCCCTCCTCCCCTGCCCGCTGCTGCAGCACCAGCCTGTGGCCATCCCTCTCCCTTGCCCACAACGTCATGCCAAAGCCAAGGTTACTCACTCCACTTGCTCAAACCGCTGCGCTTCCCAATCCACATACATGTGCAGCGTCTTTTGAACTTTCCTTCTTCCACCTGAAACAGGTTGGGGTTTATCTCCTTTTCAATAAAAAAATGGATGCTGCAGACATTTGGTACAAGAGTGAGAAATTCCACTTAAAATTCAATTGCTGTACACGGATGTAGCAGCAAATAAATTGGACTTTTGTCTTCATCTCATTTTCTGTAAGCTTTTTTTGCATACTTGCTGGAACTTTTTATCTGATCAATAAAATAACAGTTAACTGGTCAGGAGATTTGGAACTACTGTTGTTTGGCTTTTCCTGCCAAACCTCTTGGTTACCAACAAATGTAAAGGGGGAAAAGACTCACACTTGCTGTTCTGGAAGACTGCCAAGCTCCCAACAAAACCTCGCACGTGCTCCTGAATTCCCCATCTCTCTCGCTGCTGTGTGGGCAGTTGGCTGCTCTCTGTTATATTTAAGTGGTACAGAGCTCAAAAGAGTCTAAAAGAAGAGATGTATAAAAGGAATACGGCCTTGCACAGCCCCCGACATGACATAATACCCAAAAAACCCTAACTGAAAGTTGCAAAGAGAAACCCCATTTCTCTCCTTCACAGCACCACTAGTGGACTAACAAAAAAATACACTATTGTAGCAACATAAACAAATAAACTTCCCCACATATTAAGGATTTGTATGTCCTATACATGAAGAATCCAGTGGGTTTTGCCAAAGAAGAAAACAATTCATAGCCTCAGCACACAAACACACAATATACATGCAATGCAGCGGCACGTGGATGCACAGACATCCCCGTGCACAATCCATGCAGTGCACAAACACAAGTGCTGCCCATCACCTGTCCTTGGCATTGAGGCACAGGCTGAGTAACCTCAGACTAAACCATCGCTTGTTACAGGACAGGGGTTTGACAATCAGCAGCTAACAGAAGGCAGCTGCCCAAAGCGATCACACCGCACTCCCTGGATGCTGCTTGCAAACTTGAATGACAGTGAAGATGTTGTATTGATACCATATCCCACGCGGTTGGGCAGAAGAAAATAATTATAATGTAAGTCATTTCTGTCCTGCAAACACCCTACAACAAAGCTACCCTGTTACAGATTGGAGTGCTCTCGCTCGCACCAGCATCAACAAGAGCTGCCCGTTCAGCTTTATGCCGATGCCCATCCAGTGTCTTCCCAGGCAGCTAAAGGGACCAGTAGCCTGGCTCTGTCATTAAGAACATTCCAATAATAATGCCAAAATGTGTTGGGTCAAGACAGGATTTATTACCTGCAAAGTAAAATCAACTCTGTTGTCTAAACACTCAGAGAATGTTTACGTGGCATTTTTTCAAGGTCTTGCATCTGCATCCCATTTGTGGTGCCTTCTCATTTTGGCTCTTCCAACAGTGATGGGAAGTTTGTGCATCATAAAGATCAGACAGAACTATCCAACAGAAGATTAACATTTATTTTTGTGTCACTACCACCATTTAATTTATAAATTACATAATTTTTCATATATAATGAAATTATTCATATATAAATTATAATTATAATTTATAATTTATAATTTATAATATAATCTTCAGTTTATATAACCACCGGCAGGTTTCTCTGCTGTGACTGTGAATCAGGACAATACATTAGTCGTTTCCATGCAAGAAATCCGCAGGGGAAAGGCACCCTACACTCACGTCACTGGTTGTTTAGTGTGTGGGAGTCGGGCTTGGCATATCACAGGAACAGACACTGAGATAACTTTCTAATTAAAGGGATACACATACTGTCAGGTCCTTTAGGCCTCCTCCTTTTGCACCTTAAAGGTAATAATACATGATAGATGGGGACATATGATTGTGTTACTGAACTGATCCTATAATTCCGCTGCACTGACATTTTGATGGAGCGCTGTGTTGACCCATCAGCTCCACAGATCTTCAAAACTGCAAACCCATTGCAATTAAGAGACATCGCTACATCCCAATGGTTATTGAAACAATCTGAAAACAAAGAGAAAGATCATGGGGGCGGGGGGGGGGGGGGGGGCGGGGAGGAGAAAGAGCTTTGCTTAAAGCTGGGTGCATCTAATAGAAGTATGCAATTTTCATGATATCATGATTTTTTTTTTTTTTATAATCTTGCTGCACATTTAATAGAGAATTTCTTTCACCACCACCCTGGAGCAATCACAGCCACTGCAAACTCCAGGTGCAGAGCCTCCCCTGTAACTTTGCCGTGAAGAACACGGTTTCTGGCTATATATTACTATATTAGCACTACAAAAGACCCAACAGGAGGCCCCTTACACCCTACCAGGTATGGACCTGCCAAAGGGCAGAAAGGAATCTGAAGCCTAAAGGCAGGATCCTTCCTCCAGAGTGGTATTCTTCACGCTTTTCGATGCCTCCGCCCCCGGGGAGGGGTAAAACCAGCTTCAGGCTGAACAAAAACTTCCTTCCCAGTATGAGCTGGGAGGGCATGTGACACCAGTGAGTGCTGACACAGCTCACAGTGCTGGGGACAGAGCGGTGAGAGTCTGCCACATTCAGCCTCCAAGATGTGCAGGCACATGCCAAGATGTGGCACAATTTAGGTCTTTTTTATTATAGATTTCATTACCTTCTCTTTATTTAGCTCAGGACCTTACAGGATCAGGCTATTTGGAAGAAGGCCTGGACTTTGAGGCATCTGTTTTCAGATCAAGTGAGAATTATGCTCAAATCAATTGACCTTTAGCGATTAAAGGCCCATAGGAAAAAGAAGATAGTGAACTTGGTATTCACCCCCTGACTCATGGAGTTTGGGCCTTGGTAAAACAGGCAGTAGTGAATGAACACAAGGCTTTGTTAAACACGTGGCTTCCTAAGGAAGGGGCAACAACCTTTTATTTGTTCACTGGATCCATGGCTTAATGAAACAGCTGACTGGAAATCTGCTGAAAACACTAGAAATTCCCACGGGGAATTCTTTTTAGTCTGAACTACTTTATAAATAATTCAGTATAATTGACAAGAATCCCATTAAAAAATACTGAAGTCATCTTAAACTTTTAGTTAAAATTTAAAGTAAAAATTCTACCCGATCGGACTCAATCAATACAAAAGTCACTCCCAATCCAGAGCAAATACAGAACAAAAGAAAAAGGCAGATGAAAACGAGCAGCTGGTTGCCTGAGATCGGTGAACTGTGAAACTAAGCATTTAAATGTTTACAACTGTAATGGGTTTTGCTCTGAAGTTTTCTGCATTGTCTACAACACGCTGAAGGCTGACTTGAGCTACAAGCAAATGAGCTACAGAAATGGCTGAAAGTCAATCATCAAAACTAGGTACATAATACTCAGCAATACATATGGCAAGTTTTTAGGTGCTGCTGGTCATAACAAAGCTTGTAACACTGGGAGCATCTGGCCATCATTAAAATGAAAGCCTAGCGAAGGGCCTGTGTAAATTTAATCCTACTCATTATGAGAGAAGGATACTACAGACAACACAACTGCTTCATTTTTCTATTTGACTTCAGAGCCTGTTCATGATTTTTTAATCTTTTACTTGAAACAATCAGATGAATCTAACCCTGAAAAATAAAGAGCCCTTTATCTCCAGCATCCCCAGAGATCACAAACAGCTCCGTGTCCTTGGGGGAATATGAGCAGCTAAGGATTCACTGTTCCTAGGGTGCAAAGCAGCTTAATTAACAGAAAGCAGTGCTTTTACAAAAGTTGTTTCTTTGTTGAAGTTAATGGTGCACAATATCACTAGTCAATCTTGCACACCAGCCCTGTGGACAAGCCCTGCACTGAATTCCAGGCACTCTCTCCCCATCTCAGCAGAGCAACCAGTTCCATTGGTAAAATGCAGCAGTTCAATTTTTCTGCTCTTTGTTGCTATTCCATCTCTCTCTGACCTTACACATTACCATTCCTCTGCTGGGTTGAACAGCAACATTTCCATCTTTTCATAATCTTGTATAATTACAACAAAACTCTCAATGTATTTACACATCTAGAAAATGATCCAGGAAATATAAGACATACTTTCATTATAATATCCTTGGGACTCACCTAGAATCTATTTCTACTTTATCCATTCAAGTTGCTTTGTTTGATGATGTAGAAACAATTTAACACCGGCCAGTTTCCACATCTATAGCAAGTGAAACCCTGTGGCTTACACAAATCATTTCAATGTAAAATTTAGCAGAATAAAGTTAATTAAAGGTCATCAGTTTTTTCTTTTTTTTTTTCCTTTTTTTTTTTTTTAATAATTTGAAGTGCCTCCACTGTCTATCAGCATGGGGGGAAATAAGATAATTTTGTTAAAGCTGATGAAATTAGCATGAGATAAGTAAAGATTAAATGTCAGGATGGAAACTGGAGGCTTAATCTTCCTCCAACATACAGGAGACCAGCAAAAAGAAGTGAAAAGAGGTATATTTAATCAAAAAGGGGCAAAAAAGAACTTTTGCATCAAAAATATGCTTGCAAATTAAAATAAGATTGTTGATCTTGATCAAAGCTTATAAGGTTTCTAGTTAATTATGACTATTCAGAGATCAGACTGTTTTGCAATGGGTTAAACCAATGAGATGAAGCAAAATCAGTTATTCTAGAAAGAGCCAAGTTGTGCCGCGTGACTATGTGGGTGCAGAGAGAAGCAAACGGCCTGTGTTACTGGAGCTCCTATGCTGCTGGCAGGGAAACAGGCCCCAAACCAGTCATTAAATCACCAAACCACAGACTGGTTTGGGTTGGAAGGGACCCTTGAAGATCATCCATTCCAACCCCCGTGCCACAGACAGGGACACCTCCCATTACCCCAGGTTGCTCAAAGCTCTGTCCAACCTGGCCTTGAATTTAACTTCAGCATCATCCTCATAAAAGAGCACATGGAACATGCTAGAAAGAATACAGGCATTTTGAATGGCATCTTTCACACAAAGCAATCTGCAAATGTTTTAGATTATAAATTACAGTTAACATAAAGAATAAAGAATGGAAGAAGCTGAAATATAAAACAAGAGAACATTTTTTTCTAGGTAAGATCCTAAGTGAGACATAGTCAATGAAGCCAAGAAATATCTAGGTTACTCTAGATCAGAGACAAAGAGCTCTTGAATAAGCAGACAGAAAATTCTAGAAGAAAAGAGTACAGCAATGTAACATTTCTAAATAAATACGAGTGCAATCTAAGTTTTATTATTGCATTTCTTTTTTGACAATAAAAATAGGTTGTGAAGAAAAAGAATAGCCTCATCATTATACTGGCTGCTTTTATCTCAAAGAGTAGGCACCAAGATTTTATCATATGCATTTAATATTTTTCACAATTTCAGTATTATCTGTATGAGCAGCCGCTCATCCTATCATTGTTACTCCCTGGAGGCACCTGCAATTGTGCAAGTGGAATAATTTACCATCACATATGATGAGCTAAACACTTGGGGACGTGGTATTTGTAACAACAGCATGACTACACTGACTGCAGCTCAGTTCAGAGACAACCGATGTGATTTGCAAGTTACTTCTCCCAATGACACCACTCAATTTAGCTATCAACTAACAATTATTTATTTATTATTTAAGAAACATAAGAGACTGAAGCAGTGGTCCCAAAAGCCAAAACCAGTAGCACCTGCAGCAAAAATATCCTGACATAACTTAGTGAGGGGGAAGCTAGCAGACTACACAGGAGTTATTTTTAAACCGTAAGAGAAGAGGGAACAGTGTCCTTTTTTAAAATAATTCCAACAATGCTATAACGGAGAACTTTTCTATTACCAAGGTTCATTAAGAATGATTAGAAACATAAGTATGGACCAAATTTAATGTGGTATTTATAAACTGACTGAAGTTTTCAAGAAGTAAAAATATTTTAAATTAAAGTGTTGCCATTCCATCAATATGCCTTTTCTGGAGTAGTGCAGATCACCAGCACTTCTTGGCCAACGCTGGGTAACAAGCAAATATTCTACCAATCCGTATTTTTATATTCAGTAAGTCATTTGCATGTGTAGAATATATATAAAAATATGCACAAAGAAATTCCTGTGCCATCAACTTGTATTTTATATTCCTCTAAAAGGGAAAGTTTTTATAGAATTTCCAGTACAGAGAATTGCTAGAATCCCAGGACAACTGTCTGTCCTATCTGTTTCACACTAACCTTAAATAGTATTTTATTTGGTTTACCATATGCTTCCATCTCTCTGTCTGCCACCTTCAGATTTTACTTTCTGAGCTGCAGAAAATAGTATGCTAAATAGCAAGAAGTCTGGTGGTAAAATGTTAGATTTCTCTCCCTGGAGTAAAGCGATGTTGGATTAAAAGTGTACCTCAAAGAGTCTTCATTTTAAGGACTATAAAACAAACCCTCTCATCATAGAGTAAACACATTAAGCCTCATCACACTGATGTCCCCCAAAGCAGAAGAGGACTAAACGCAGGCTAAAAAATACACACTTGTGAGTGATTCTCTGCTTTCCGTGCCACCAAGCAGAGGGCTGTGTGTGTTATGGGACAGCAGGACCAAATGTTGGGGCTGGGGCGGGTGCTGTGGAGGGGCATGGAAAGGACACGCTCCTTCCCCGCCGGCACAGACCCTCCGGTGGGTCACGGAGCTGCTGGGGAGGAGCAGGCAGGCTGCACGCCGCAGCTCGGCAGTCACCCACAGCACATTGTGCTGTGGGGAGGCCCGGTCCATCGGCCTGCTCTTCACCTCTGCATAGTCATCCACCCCCGGCTGCATTACGGGTTGGGTTTAGGCCAAGGGAAGCACGGTTTCGTTCTGAAAAACTTTATCACCTGAGAATTCATCTTCTAATGCCAAACACAGATTGGGCTGAATTTGTCCAAACTATCAAGTTCAAAAAGAGAAGGCGATGCGTAGGCTTCATTAAATGAGTGTGCTATGGATAAGAAACATGCCAAGAAGAAAGCATTCATTGTTGCCAAATGCTATGTCAACTTTGAAGTATTTCAGAAAGAAAATACTTCAGAATATTTCAGAAAATACTTCAGAAGAAAAAAATGGTTTTTTTCTGCAGCCATGGAAAGCCCATCGTTCTCCACAGCTTGCCTTGTATTCCTCCCTAGTACACATGGCAAGACACTATGGGATAAAACAATTTAAAAGTCAGAAACATTATATTCCTTTAGATCCTCTGCTTATGAAAAGATTTTTACCTCCCAGCCCCAGGCCCTCATTCAAGAACCCCACATTTCTCCAAATTGTTATTAGAGCTCTGATATTGAACAGGGTAATTCCCTCTCTTCTGTTGGAGTGACTTGAATTGCATCAGTAACGCACTGCTGCCATCTGAAAATGTGACCGTGCCTCAGAGATGGTCACCAGACCAACACCAGCTTCACAACAGTCTTGCAGCAAGGAAAGATCATGCAGTTTAAATTTCTGTGTAAGTGGGCAAACATGACTAAACTCAGCACTGCCTCTTTCTCAGCAATACAGTGCAAATGTCTCCACAACACAATAATATTTTTTCAAAAACTTTATCAGAAGAAAAAGGAGTCACCTTATGTCCAGCTCTCTTACACTCTTATCTGTCTGTGGAAGGCACAGATTGGGTGAATGCATTTCCAACACCACATCCAGCTTCAGTGTAGCTGTGTTTCCGCAGGAGTCAGGACCCTGCGGACTCACCACTTCACACCATTACCCCAGGGCAAAGCGTGTAAGACTGGCCATTAACTACCATTAACAGAAGAGTCAAACACTGTTCCACTGTTCCAGTTTTGCAGCCGCCACCAGTACTAATCACGCCCAGGAGCAGGGCTGGGAATTACCTGCTAGTGGTTTTCCTTGCTGTAGCATTTTCAGACCCTGTAGCCTGATACAAAATGCACTGAGGCCAGCAGAAGTCTTTTGATTTCATCACTGGAATTGGCATCAAGCTTGGCATTAGGTTTCACCTCCAGAAATAGTTCTTGCAGCTCCGGCAGTTCATTCTCTTCCCAAGTTGTTTGGCAGCTGATCAACTACTGCTGCTATTAAAAGCAAGCACTTGGTGATGGATGATCTAAGAGCTGGTTAATTGGACAGAAAAATAGTTTACGTACGATATTGCCTTGTATTAGGGCTAACTGAAAATTTGTGGTTTCATCTCTCTTGTAATCTGTGAAATTAAAGGATGGGCTCAGCCCATTTGGTGAGCACCCCCATTTTGGAGTCGGGGATACAGAGGATCTGAGGCCCACTATACTCCAACTGACAAAGAGATCTTGGCAGCATATGAAGGGGTTTGAGCTGCTTCAGAAGTGGCTGGCACTGAAGCACAGCTCCTCCTGGCACCCCGACTGCTGGGGCCTGGCTGGATGGTCTCAGGCAGGGTCCCCCCTACACACCATGCAACTGATGCCACGGGGAGTAAATGGGTTGCACTGATCTCACAACAGGCTCAAACAGGAAAACCCAGCTGCCCAGGAATACTGGGATCACAAACTGCCCAGAAGGCAAAGATTTAGGAATGTCACCCGAGGAGCAGGTGACATGTGCTGAAGAGGCCCCACCATATACTAAGCTACCAGATAATGAGAAGCAATATGCCCTCTTTACCAATGGATCCTGTCACACTGCAGGAAAAAAAGGTGGCTGTGTGGAGCCCCACATGACGGGTCACTGAAACTGCTGAAGGAGAAGGTGAAGCGGGTCAGTTCACAGAGGTGAAAGCCATCCAGCTGGCCTTGGATATCGCTGAGCGAGAAAAGTGGCCAGTGCTCTACCTCTATACTGACCATGAATGGTGGCAAATGCCCTGTGGGGGTGGTTACAGCAGTGGAAACAGAGCAACTGGCAGCGCACAGGCAAACCCGTCTGGGCTGCTGAATTATGGCAAGATATTGCTGCTCGGGGAGAGAACTTGGTTGTGGAAGTATGTCATGTAGATGGCTCATGTACCCAAGAGCCGGGCCACTGGAGAACATAAACCAACAGGAGGATCAAGCTGCTGAGATTACAGTGGCTCAAGTAGATCTGGACAACATAAGGGTGAACAATTTCTGGCTCGCTGGGCCCATGACTCCTCAGGCCATCAGGGAAGAGATGCAACATATAGATGGGCTCGTGACCGAGGGGTGGACTTAACGATGGATGCTATTGCACAGGTAATCCATGAATGTGAAACGTGCTGTGATCAAGCAAGCCAAACAGTTAAAAAGTCTTTGGTACGGAGAACGATGGTTGAAATACAGATACAGGGAGGCCTGGCAGATTGATTAAATCATGCTCCCACATACCTGACACGGCAAACACTACATACTCACAATGGTGGAAGCAGCCACCGGATGGCTGGAAGCATATGCTGTGCCCCATGAACACTCTTCTAGGCCTTGAAAAGCAAGTCTTGTGGCAGCATGGCACCCCGGAAAGAGGGGCTCCCGCTGCCTCTCAGCAGACGCGTTACAGACTGACTCACTTGCCTCCGCAACACCCCTGGGGACCCGGATGGGACTCTGCGGGGAAGCTCGAACTGATGCATTTGTTCTATAAATACAGAGAGACCTTTAGCCTTCTGGGCTGTCTGGAACTTGTCATCCACAGTAATCCACTCCATTTTAACAAAAGCCTAGGATATGAATAACCTCTCCTTCATATTCCCTGAAAATGAGAAATAATCTCTTTTTAAATTATTCATGACATTATTATTATTATTAAAAGTGCTGTTTAATGAAATAACATTTTAAATGTATGATTGCATTAAAAACAGAATGCCAGTTTTATAAAAACATCTGTTTCTCTTTATGTTGAATTACAAGAGAAATGAGTCTGAAGTCATGCTTGTAGCTCAAGACAAAACTCCTCGCTGATACACAAATCAATACATGATTTAATTGTGTTTTATTGCTTCTTTTGCTTCAGTCTAGGGTCAGGAAAGACCCTGAGAACATCCTATTTGCTATTTTCCCAAGTCATATTCACTCAACATGCACCTGTTTTTTAATTCCAACCTTCAAGCTTTCTCCAGCTGCAGGGCAACAGGGAGACTGAAAGAACAAGCGTGTAACGAAAGCAAGCTATTTATTCTCTTTCTGGACTGAAGCTTGTTGAAACCTTTTTCCTCTAACATTATCTTCTGAAGATGCCAACAAAATCACGATGGAAAAGGCAGAGCTAAAATCTTTATTACCATCAGAGTGGCTCTGATAACGTACTACAGTGGTCTCTGAGCACAGCCCAACCCACCTCTTTGCTAGAAATGCAATTCTGTATAAAGCGTGGCCTTGAACCATTATTGTAAGTTTTACAGAAAAAAACCAGAATACTAGAAAATGCAGTATTTCATCAATACTAGACTACAATTTATATTTTTTTTTTAAAACTTTCAACATGCTTCGAGATTCATCAAACACTTTTTCAGGGTTGAGCAGTCATTTTTCTCCTAGACCAATAACAGGCCAATTTCCAAATACACAATACTGGCTGACGTCCAAAGTTACATGCGCTAATCCCGGTGGATAAATTCTCATGCAGTATGTATGGACCCTTTTAATCCCCCAATTTTTTCTAACAGTGGAAGAATTTCTGAAAATTCTTAGCCTCAAGATAGAAATCTAGGTTCATGCTCTCTATCCAATCTCTATGTTCTCCTCCATTTCAACCTCTCTCTAATATCACTACATGAAGCTGATGGCTCTGTTTTGACTTGTACTCTGGAAAATAGCTATAGTTCAATTAGAATCAGTAAGAATTTTAAAACTAGAAGCTAACATTTTTATTCTCCACGGGTCTCTAAGGAGACGTTCAATTTTTAGAATATTTAAAGTTTTTTAAAAAGCTGAAATAAATTTTTCTTGTAGGTTGGAAATGTAGTTTAAAGCTTGATTGAAGGAATTAATGGAAAACTGTGTTTCAGCTTGAGGTTATGCATTTTTCCAGCCATCCCTCTCCCAAATGTCTCGAGGCACAGAGCTGAAAACGGATGCTCACTCCTCTCTGTCATTCTCTGCTGTTCCCATTTGTTCTGCAGTATGAAGAGCGACTGCTCTGTATTACCTTCTAACAGCATTGCATTGGGTCTGGTACAGGTCCGTTCATTTTACAATGTACAGGGAAAATCGGTCTTGGATGCACCCAGCCCCTCCCCCCAAGTCTGGCTAAAAAAAGTACTGATTTGCCATTTCTGATCACTTTTCACTGGTGATTCAATCTGTCCATTGCAGAACTTCTAGACAAGCATTTATTTTTCAGGATATATAAGATTTTAGAAATTAAGGTATCAGAAGATCCCAATTATATGAAAAAAAACGGCACCTGGAGAATTGTATGGCAAGATAAACCTACCCAGAAGCGTTTATTATTTCTTAGTAAACAGACATGCTGGAAGCACAAGTATTGCTTTCTGCAAACAACTGAAGGATTTGTTTAGTAAGCTGAAAGCAAAACAGACAAATTTGCCTCAGTTACATTTATATGAAAGTTTACTCGAGTCCTAGTGCAAATCTCACAAAGCACATCACATTTTATTTGCACAGTCAGAATAACAGGGTCTCCTGACAAGAGGGTTAGGTCCTACCAGAAGCCATCTTCTTCAACAGAACTGAAGACCCATCCCTAAGGCACAAAAATTGCCTTTTGCACTTTCTTTTCTTGCTTAATGGCTATTAAAAAAAAAAAAAAATCCCTGCATTTCAAGAAGCATTTTCCTGCATTATGCACTAATGGTTAATTCACCACACTGAGAAAAGCACTACAAAGATCAGTTTTACAGCTGGAATTTAAATGAGTATAAAGAACAATCAAGGCATTACTGCAGAATGAGGAGCTTGATTTAAAGAAATCCCAAATTCAAAAGGTTATACCATCCACCAGAAGAAAACCCCACTGTTGTCTACGTTCCAGAAATTCTATACTGGAAGTATATGGACTTGAACACACAGTCATTGCTAACACCACCACCAAACCACATCCCTCTGAGAGACTCAGTTACCAGTGCTAAAGAAAAAATAAATCTTAAAAAAAAAAAAAAAAAAAAAAATCAATGGTATTACTAATACCCGCCTTGCTCCATTTTCAACAACTAACTTTCTGAGCGAGTCAAGGGTATGATAAATCTTTACAGCGATACTCATGAATATGTAACCTCGCATGCATCAATACACTTACTACAATATGCATCCCTAGAGGGACTTTGCACATTACTGTGATGATGGAAGAGTACAGTGACATGCATATTATGGTTCTCGCACATACGGCTCCCCCAAAATGCATGCCTCCTGCCCTCCTATTTTATGTGCTGACGGGCAGGAGAGCTCCTGTGCTGGCTGGATGCTGGGGGACCCATCCTGCCACCCCAGCAGCCTCCTTGCAGAGCTCTGCACCCCCCCCTGCTCCCGCTCCACTCACTGACTGACACAGCAGTGGCCCCTGCAGAGCGTAGAGCATTTCTGCTACATGGGATAAATGAAATATCTTCTAACTAAGAACTGTCAGACTGATGACAAACTCTGGAGTATGAAGAATTAGGAAAGCCCCACAGAGCTGGCGAGTACACAGCCAACAAAAAGAAATAGATAGGAAAACACAGGTTGTCAGGAAGAGATGGAGTGTGAGAAACACATCCGATGAGCTCTACCCATCCATCATGGGAATATCACCAAATCACTCATTTTTTGTACGGGTACTGAGACAAACAAGAGAAAATACCACCAAAGTGAAATGTTCTTGCAGAGCCACATCCCTTTGGTCCTAGTTTCCATCCTGGCAGATCAGCTGAAGAAACTGTAACAAAGTACATCCACCCAGCAAAAGTCAGAGAGTATCTTGTGTTCCTTCTAGCTTTATTTCCAATATTTGCTGTTTCCACAATCCCCAAATTAGTTATTTTTTCTGACATACCTCAATATGCAATACTTTCATACAGGATAAATAATTTCCTTTATATATTTCTAAATATAGTTTGAATTTTACTCTCAGACATGAGCATAAAGTCCCAGAAGCTACCTAGAGAGTTACTGTATTTGCAGCAAAGAAAGTGAATTGAAGTCTACCCACTATTTTTCTAACAATAATTCACTAGAAAATAAAATCACCGCAAAACATCACCATTAATGCACAATTCTACAATAAACCATGTACTTTTTACTGCTGCTTTCACAGAGTCAACCTTTGGAATGGAAAGAAGAACACAGAACAACTACCAGTCTCATTCGGAGAACTGGGCTTATTTATGGGCAATTTCATATTACTGCCCACTACGGAATCTGAGATCACTACTACCACCATTGCACAAGTACAGAAGGCAATGCTGTGGTGATCTGTGGCCCAGAACATATGGGGGGTGGAAATATCGATGTCTGGCAGATGGCGAAGGATCAGAAGAGAAATGGACTAACAAGGTATTTCCAAGATGCGACACTAAAATGATTCATTAAGGGGCTGAACACCAGAAATTACAAGAAAGTGGATTATTCCAATATTTTCCTTCAGTTTTGACTAGAATATATTTCTATGGGCATATTTATTCAATATTTTCCTCTAATTAACAGTCTTACTAAAAGAACTCAGTTGTGGAGTATGCGAATTGTACTATGCGGAGTGGGAGCTTCACCTTTCAGCCAAAGCACAGGGCTACGTAACAAGAAACTAAAAATCTATTCTTGGCTCTTCCACAAATTTTCACAAAGCTCTTTCAATTTCTCTGCCTCAGTTTCTCATCTGTGCGAAGGAAGGCATTACTGAGTGCAAGGTACCAGTCATCAAGTCACTGCAAGCACCGCTTCCTGGGCCGAGCCTCAGCTCTGGAACGGAACAGACGGCAGGACCAGCATCACATCACACAAAACTGAAAACGTCACAGGGAAAGTATTTTCTTGCTATTTTCTTTCAGGGCATTTGAATAGCAGTTTCCAGGCCAGCTACTGACTTGTACTTCAGCAATGATTACAAACCACAGCAGACCTGTAACCTACACAGGGCATTATCACAGCAGATACTGCACTGAATGCTGCATGGAAATTTATTCTGGAGATCACCAGTTGCTCCTAAATTGCTTCTTAAAAGGTTACAGTCTACAAGTATCTTAGCCCAATTAACTGAAGAGAAAATTAATTGATGCAGAGGCTACCTAAACATTGGATACTGGGGTTTTTTTGAAGTATCACCAACCTACCTGTAATAAATACTCCTTCACATATACCACTGCATCCAACGCTTATTTTCAGTGAACAGAAGGTTTTTAGTGTTGCACTCAACAGACATGTAGAGTGTTTTAATAGCTAGTTACTGAGATCTTCAGTTGCGGTTACAATCTGTTACCATATTAATCTCACCCCATAATTAGCTGCCTGAGGAAAATGTGTATTATTCAGAGGACCCAGGTGAAAGAAAAATAGCTCCACAGGTATGAAACTCATGATTTATCTCCATTCTGAAACAGAAAGGTGAGGCAAGGCATGTCCCTTGCTCCATTATACACATTTGACAATTTTGCTCTGCACACTGCAAAGTGCAGTACTGAAAGATGAACGAAAACAGTGCTGTAGAAAATCAAAACTACTTATTTCTGATACAAGAGAACAGCATGAAAAACCTTGCACTTAAAGATCTCCACCAGCAAGTTATAAAGAGACTGCAAGGTACTGTACAATATTTATGAGTATGAGATATATACTATAGATTAATTCATAAATTCTCCATACATAATTTATAGTCTATTTACAGAGTAAAACAGTCATCACACAGCAGCCACCACAAATGCATTCACTTAAACTTAATGACTGCTCAGAAATAAGAGGGCCATAATAAACCAGTCACGGTCAATGACAAGCTGACTAAAATGTACAGGAGTAGAAAGAAAGGAAACGCATTTTTAAGGGAGTTGATGTGCTATAAATTTTTAATGCTCTATAAAATCTTCCATTTAGTTAGAAATATTTATATAGTATTAAGTACGTTATTCCAATTCAGAGTAAGAAATTAGTCTTAACTTCTTTTACAGAGCACTTAGATTTGCTTTCCTAAATTTTATCCTCACACTAACATGCTACAAATTGTGGCTCAACAAATTTGTACCAAAGCAGCATAATTTCTCCATTTCCTCAAAAATCCTCCCTGAACACAACTACTTTTTCTCTAATTGACAATACAAGGCAGTTGTACATTAGTTTTTTAGGTATTGTGTGCAATAAATTTAATGACCAACATGCAGGTGTAAGGCATATTTGGATATAACTTAAGACCCCTAGTAAGTAACATACTTAAGTATCTGTTTGCAACCTTGAACCAAAAGCAGAATTTGCTGCACTGACAGCAAGAAAGCAGCTCGCTGTACCTGCTACAGTTCTTACACACTGAAGGGAGACAGAATTTATCTGGCTCTAGCTCGAGGCGTTACCACTGCAGAGCAATTAAAACAATCAGTCCTTTAGTTACATGTCGTTTCACTGTTTCCCCATAAATTAGCTGCGAGATCAAAGCCTTAAATGCTATGCTATCAGACACACATACATATTTATTTACTTACATATATTCTAAATTGCCATAAAAGGAATAAGGAACAACATCTCTTAAGGAATGTATATGATGTGCTTCCTCCTTCATTAGTTGGTTTAAGGAACAAACTGTGGAAGGATCTTTTTGCCAGACAGCGTGTTTCCCATTAGAAAAAGAACGTGTTAAAAAGCAGTATTTTTAGCATGAATCACAAGGTCCAAGATACACAATTAGCTTTTCAGGGTTTGGGTTGAGTTTCTGCAATAAATGATGCTGTATGCCTTGGCACAAAGCCAACAGATCTCATTCCTTAACTGAACAAGCCTGTTGATGCAAAGTACACAATTCTCTTTTTGACAATGTTTTTTGTTCTTTAAATGTCTTCACGATGTTCCTCTGCATCCACACAAAGATTTTTTAATTGCTATTTAATATTATTAGTTTATCCTGTGCACAAAACTAAATTACTGAACATCTAAGATGCCCCATTTTTAGTACAGGCCCCTCAGAAATCAGTCACGGCCCCACAAAACCTGCGACAGCTGCCTATTCTACCGGTGACACTGGCACTTCCTTGACGAGCTCCATTATTTAGATTTTAAGAAATTACAGTTAATTAGTCAGCTAAAACTTACTTATCTGTGTTTCAATCATTTTAACTGCTATTTTGGACATGTTTGATAGCAGATGAATTGCTCATGTTTCTAACACTAGATCTGCTGAGATAATAAATCTTCCAGCATGGCATTTGTCTTTCTCTAGTGACGTTTTAATTGACTTCTATGGACAAAGCTCATTTTAAATATTTCAGCTACTTTAATTGCTGATCACTTCCCTGGTTTTCTTTAACACAATCACAGTTTAGGTTATTTAACATTAGTGAGTCTTACCATTGAGAACCATGCTGGCAGTTACAACGGAAATACACAGTGTCTTCCAGAAACTGGTTCAGCAAGAACTTTGAAACTCATTTTGAACACGTTCCCTAAATCTGTTTCACACAGTTTCATAGATGGGAGCCTAAGGATTATGTGAAAGAGTAAATCCGACACTGCTTAATGTATCAAAAGGACTAGCCTCCACCTACAAAATCTGTAATTAAGTGTGATTTGCATTAATCCTTAAAAAGAAATAGAAATCCCTAAACGAAACAGAAAAAGCAGATTAGGAGTAATATTCTGTTGACAGTAAAATGATTTTTGTCAATTAAGATTATTGTCATGCTCCCATAAAGCCCCCTTTCACTCCACCACTTCGAAAGAGGAGAACGTTGACTGCAGGACCTCTCAGCACTGATGCAAAGCAGTACAATTCCCTTTCCTAGAGAAAGAACGACTTGTCTTAAAGTTTATCCAGTGAAAAGCCTATTACATTCAACACAGCTTCAAAATGCAAGCTTCAAAGCTATCAAACAGCAACAAGAGAAAAGTCATTTTTCATTATACTTTCAAGATGTTGCTGAGATAAAGCTATTAAACTGAGTGCCTGATATATGCAAAAGGTTGAACTATTCCAAAGCGAGACCAGGCGTACCTCTTGCACTCCTACTGCAACAATCAAAGGTCACTGATGACGACAGGAGTCAGAAATTGTGCCATTTTCTTTGGAGAGAGATTGAGAACATGTATGCTGATACAACATCAAGCCACATTCTTAATCTAACAGGAACATCTTCAGGAATATTTCTGGCAATTGATGAATCATTTTGCAAGTCAAGGCAGAAAACGATCATTAAAACCACCTGTTACTTCAACATGCTGCCTTATTAAGAAATCCGCTTCAGTGCTCATTTTCCAATTCATTGTTGGTGACTTTGGAGAAAAAATTATCCCATCTATCAGAGGCTTTAATTTGCCCCTAGATACCAGCAGAGCTACAAAACACGTATTAGAAGAAATATCTGTGCCATCTGAAAATACCCCGTATCTGGATATGTTATAAGATGGGATAACTGCTCCAAGAGGAAGAACAGACTCGCCAAGACTCACTGAATAAACCACACACAAGACCGTGAAAGTGAAGGCAGCCAGCAACTGTGTTAACATTCGTGGAAAGGATAAGCACCAGTGTCTGCACAAGATGTGTAATTTAAATGTTTGCAAATGAACACACTGGGTGATGTAGTGGGCCTTATGCTATTTCCCCTGTGAATTATCAGTATTCACCTTTCAAAAGCTGTTTCCACCAGCCATCCCAGGGAGAATACTGCTCCTATTCATATCTGAACAGCACGTGGATTACCTGTGTGCTTGTGAAAACTGCACTGTAATGTTTATCTTCAAGGAGAACTGACTAAGAGAAATGACTAATAAAATGCAGGAATATTTAATTGGCATACTGTTAGGAGAAGAACATTAATTGCCAACTATAATACACTGAATAAATTAGCATAGCCAACAAGCTGAGTACTGACATGCATTATCATGTACTTCACACTGATTTTTTAATTATTCAGAAAGCAAATAAATTATTTTCAAGCTTGCATCTTCTTCTGTTTCATGTTGTCCTTGTGGTTTTTAAATAGATTACAAAAGTTTTTCCTTTTAAATTCGAGTCTACCAAGCATTAGTAACTCAGCTTTTTTTTTTTTTTTTCTTTTACAGAAGTATATAGATGGGAACAGAAATCATTCTCCCCTGTAAGATCTGCAAGATTTTAATCATACTGGTGAAATCTAAAACTTTAAAGCTTCAATAACAAACAACACCTTTCCAGAGGAGGAGGAAGAGCCTGATGATGTCAGTTCAAGGCATATTGATGGATTTAAATAGTTACTGGTTTTGAGCTCCTCTACCCAAACAAGATGTTAGCCATATTAAAATCTAAGTAACCATAATGTGGCTTGGATGTTTAATTACATTTTTAAATGCTCTTTTTTTTTTTTTTTTCTGAACAACCAACACTTTGAACTTAACAGAAAGGCCCATCACTATAGGCAGCTTTGTTTCCAAGACAGGTATCTCCAAACTCTTCCCTTACTTATATTTCACAAGCTTCTACATATCTATCTCTAGTTCCCCTTTTCAGTCCCATTTATAAAGACTATTTTTAGCCAGAGCAAATGTCAGTGTACAAATAAAATTAAAAATGCAATTAACATTACCAGATATAATGAGATATTTAATTGCCCTTGAAACTAGGCCTTCTGAAGATCCAATAAACTTTAACGTGCTTTTGTTACCAACCAAATTAACCATCATAAAGAATATCAGACTGTTTGCATTACCCACGTACAAGGGTCTAATAGCTGGGACACTGGAGCAAGGAAAAGATTTTGCCATTAACCTAGTGGAGAATGTTACAGACACTTCAGGTCTTCCTCCCATTGTCCCCCACCTGCCAGAACCAAAGCCCTTCAGAGGGGACATCGTCCACAGTGGGCGCTAAGTACAGCGTGTTCCAGTCAGCTGAGCCTGCTGACCACGACCATGCCGCTCCAACTCAAGGAAGGAGAAGCTGTTCCCAAAAGACCCCAGGTTTTTTGGAGAAAACATCTATGTTTACTAGAACTCTGAAGCTGTCACATCAGGAGAGAGTTGTACGCCAACTCACTTGCCTCTTTTCAGAATGCAAAAAGCCCTGAAAACACTGCAACTTTCTCCATAGCCAACCAAAAGGATACAATTGCAGTTTTTCACTTGTGGAACCGCACCAGAAAGCAGTGAAGTAATTCACCACAGGCCCCACGGCAAGGCAAGATATCAAGCCAAGATAGGAATCCATTTCTCTAACCTTTGGCCCACAACCCTGGGGTCCCAACCCTGCCCAGGGAGTTGTTCCACCACTCCAGAAGAACCAGCACCGCTCCCTCCCCAAAACGCCCCAGAGCACCCCTCCTCCAGGCTGACAGAGATGTGATCCAACCAACTTTACTTCCATTTTCTTGCACTCATTTTGCAGCTCCCACCTGGCCAGGAGATGCTCTCACACACCAAGGCTCTTTGCTTAGCACCTCGAACCCAACAGCAGTAGGAAGTGTTGAAAATGTTGTTATTGAAGCTGTTCTCAGTCCTAACTCTAAAAAGAGATGAGAAAAGCTTGATAAACTGTAGAATCTATAAAACAGTTCTTCTCTACTGCTCCATGTGCCAAAGCGCTGAACAAAAATACTCTGTCCTGAACCATAAAACACTGGAGTGCAACACAGTAGAAGCAATGCTGCCAGATCCATGAACCTTCATCATCCTCCAGGACCAAAATGCCAGTTCACGGTGCAGATCTCTGCTGCCAACTGACAGCAGTGAGGAAAATAAGCTTGAATTTTTAAAAAACCTGGATTGTACGATATTATCTTTAATAAACACCATGATCTTTGTATTGGTGCAAAGTCTTTAAACCTTAGACTAGAAAGTGACTGTCCGTCAAGAGATTTCTGAATTTTGTGCACATTTGGAAAAGAACCAGATTCAACAGGGACTGAAATCTACATTGTTCTTAAAAAATAACACTTCATAAAGGATACAAAAGAGCACGTGTGGCCAATGGATGTAACATTTTTAAAAATACGTAACAGCTGTGAAAGGTAGGTTGGGCTCTTCTGTTTGAGAGTGTTGAGTGCCAGCTGCCCCCAGCCTTCCCCCTCGTGTGCACGCAGCCATGCAGCACCCCTACTTCTCTCCAGCGTAGGTGCTCCCCCCCGTCCACCTGGTACAGTAACTTCACAAAGGACCAAGGGATTCAACCAACAATGAGCTGGTCATGTACTAAACACACAAAATCATGTAGGACGCTAAGGATAGAACACTTTTTTGATCAAAAGCTATGTTCTTCAAGATAAATTTTGAATGGTTGGGGTTTTTTTTAACACTTCCTCAATACTGAGACACTTCAACTGACAGACTGGAGAAGGAAACTCGGCACCACACTGTAGTTACACAGTACCAGGAATGTCCTCTGTGAACGAGAAAGTATTTCATCACCAGGCATATTTAGCATGCGGCTCGTCTGCTAGACTGCTGACAACAGAGGATGGTAATTGCAATTACGGCAGGGACTCCTGTGACATAAACACACGCCATGTTAAGAGAAGTTATTGCTAACAGAGCTATGACGCATCCATCAAACACAAACTTCTGTAATTTCTATCATTCTGAGTTGCATTTTGCTTAAGTGGCCTGAACTAAGTTCACGTGAAAATATCAATGAAAGGCTCAAGAGCTTATCCACTCACTAGAATAAAAAAGTTAACCAGAATACAAAACAAAACAGCTTTGTACTAATCCAACAGATTTTCATTCCAAGCAAATAACTGCCATGTAAGGTTAGATTAGCTTTTATAACCATGTTTGCTGTAATGGAGATCTTGACAGGCCCTTGCCTATAGTGGCAAAAAATGGAAACCCAATAATTACTTTTCACTGCTGCTAAGATTATCTTTCTACAATTGTGAAGCTTTTAGCATAGGATAAAATGATAGCTTTGGGTAATTCTCAATTACAACATAGCCTTGCATCTTTCTGTCATTTCACTGGGCACTTCCACTGTATTATTTGATGGTATTATTGAATCACTAGACAGGAAGGGAGGGTGACCTCTGGAGACCATCTAGTCCAACCCTCAGCTCAAAGCAGGGGCAGCTGTAGAAAGCTGCTCCGTACCCTGCCCAGTCAGGTTCTGAATTTCTTACTAGCCGATATGGAGGCTCTCACCAAGATGAATTCATCCCCGCTGGAAAAGCAGCTCTTTTCATGCTTTAAAGAGAAGAGAGTAGACCAAGAAGTGCCCAACTTGCTTTCACAAATGGTGATCTGATATTCAGGCCCCACAAACATCCCTACTCATGCAGAAAGTCTGTCAAAGCTTAGAACTGAACCCAAACGCGCTGACTTTTAAGGCCAGGTCATTAATTGCTTGCTTACATTCTTTAATTCATAGCAAATACTTTACAAAACAACTAGGTATAAGTCCGAATCTGAATTTCACAGTGCCCTATTCATGATTAGCTTCTCATTGTGGCATATATTTCAAATGCAGACTTTCAGGTAGGGATCATTTCAGAAAAGAGGCCAGGCTGTCACCCTGGAACCCCTGTGACAGATCCTGTTTTCACATAAGGGCAAAGTTGTGATAAAACTTTAGTTAAGGCATAATTACAAAGCAAACTAATTACTGACATTCAAAACAATCTTTACTGAATTAGGAAAAGGAATGTTTCTGACTGACATATCAACTTAACCAAACTGCCCATCTAGCCACACAGGAAAAAACAAGTAAATGTGAAGATAGCCAGCAATGCAGTCATTAGTAATCCTTTAAAGAGCAAAGCCCTAATCATTACTTGCTTTTCTGATGCCTAACGATTGGAAATTGTAATGGTAACAAAGTTGGTTTTAGCTAATT
Source organism: Strix uralensis (assembly GCF_047716275.1). Classification (NCBI taxonomy): domain Eukaryota; kingdom Metazoa; phylum Chordata; class Aves; order Strigiformes; family Strigidae; genus Strix; species Strix uralensis. Next base: position 12,182,363 of record NC_133981.1, read on the forward strand.
TTAAAGAACCACCGCTATACCAAAGGTATTTCCAAAGAATACTTTTCTCTTTAAGGGTATGTTGGAATCAATGACTATACTAATACAGTATGCCAGCCATATACCACTTTTTTGTTTAATGCTGCATTTTTTAAACATTTCACAGATCAACATGACATCAGACACTATGTAAAATTCTGTAAAACACTGGTCAAAATTTTGTACTTATCTAACATTAGAATGAGTGTAGCCAGGGAGTACATAGGCTATCATACAGCCTAGTGTCAAGCAGCACTTGTTCCCTGCCCTGCAACAGTCTCTCTCAGTTCTAATCAAAACATCAATAACAGTATCAAAATACAAAAAGCAGCCCTGAGCTCCAAAGGTGCTCCAGCAAACAGCATCTAATTCAGAACCATACTGACCCATAAGAGTGTATTTTAAATGGTGCCAACTACTGCACTTGTAGCACTCAATGGGTCATCTGTCACTGGGCTCAGCAGGAGCAGAATTTGTTCCATTCAATTTTGATGCTGGAAATGGAGCACAGTTCAAGAAAGTCAGTACACTTCTCATCTACTTCTACATGCATTTGCAGATTAAAGCACTTACATCAGTTTAGTTTTATTTACACTGATGAAAACTCCAAAGAACTCAAGGGAGTTGCTCTGAATTCATGGATTAACATGATAGGGTCAGACACAAAATTCTTCTTTGCTAATAATATTTTCTGAAGGTTAAAGACAGTGAACACTATCTCTTACAGCTGCTCTTTCAAATAGTTACTTAATTAAAAAAAAACCCCAACTATATGGACTTTTTACCCAAGTTCACATGATGATTTTACATACAGGGGAAGCTATGTCATCATTACTTTTCTTCTGGACAAAATCAACTCCTAGAAAATTTTGATTAATTTGCAGCTTGATGCATAAAAACTGAACTTGTGGAATTACGAGAAGAGGTAAATAAATGATTCATGCAGGTTGGGTTTACATGAATAAATTATTTGTTCCTTCTCTGTGTTTCACTTGATAGAAGAATGCAAAATTAATGCTATTCTATGCAAATAGAAAGCCTTTTATAAAATTGTGACCTGATTATAGGTGTTTGCTAAGAAACACATACTTGAGTTTTCGGGAAAAAATTTTCTTGGTGCCATATTAGTGTCATGGAAGGAAATATTCAAGCAATAAAATATGCCATTTGAGGATCTTTAATAGAGAGAAATACACATTATTAATATCTCTGTCTTTCTAAAACATTTTCACCCCTTTGGAGAGGTGATTAGATTGGTACCCAAAACACTACATCCCTACAGCTAATGTTTTAACACAGCCTGTGATTCAGATGAAATCACTGCATATCATGCAAAGATGTGTATCCCAGAAGATTTTCATTAATGCCAATAAAATAGATGGCATTTAAATTATCTTGTAGTCAAGGAAACAGGGAAGCACCTGACAAGTATTATCCCTCAGCCTTCTCCTTCAGAGGCAGCTGATAGGAGCAGTTCGGTCCAATCCTGCAACAGGTGATGGCCAAATTAATTCTTAAAACATTAGGCCTTCGATCACAATGGTGCCTGCTGACTTGCAACCAGCTTTTATTAAGAAGAAATGTTCATACAAATAATGATAAAAATGCCAAATTATTTCTTGATAACTACCATTTGAAAAAATGGAAGACATCTTCCTTTGGAGCTGTCTCTGTCAGAGCCCAAGACAGAAGAAAACAGCCGTTTATCCCCAAGCACACAAGAAAGCTTCCAGAGGAGGGTAATGATCTAGAACTGGTATCAGCTGTTAGCAGAGTGCCAAGGGCCATCCAGCTGCAGCAGCGTGAGCCTCCCTGATTTCCCACCGATGGGCTCTCTGTCCAAGTCCCACAGCTCCTCTTCTGCAGAGAAGTTTCGTTTCAGCAATGGTTTGGCTTTAAAATTTTCTGAAAACCCAACTTGAGTTTTCATTCATACCTCGGCTTACGTCGCAGTGCACCAGCTGCCTTCTAGTACCTGCCCACATGTAAGTGTACTCCCATCCCTCTGGTTCATAATGTCATTTCACTGATTTAAATGGGAATTTATATCATGGACAACAAGAGCCGAATTAATTTAGATTTTACAGCTTTCCATCTTTAACTGCTAAGCCCTAAGAAATTCTGTTAACAGGATTTCATCAGAATAACTGTCCAACAATTTTGGAAAAAATACCCATCAAACGTCTCAAGGATTTAGACATAAGTAGAAATCACCAAACTGAAAACTATTCATCTGTGAGTATGAAGATACAAAATATTCGAAATCTGAAGATTACCTTTAATCTGCATGTTAGCAAAGGGAACTTTACACCGTAATGCTGATGAGATGGGTAGGAGCCACAATAACTAATGGAAATTTGTGCTGTCAACCACAATATTTTCTACAGCAGTATTTCTGCAGACATTCTCATTTAAACATATAAAGCCCTTCAAGAATATATTTAAAGACTTATTTTAGCTAATTCAGAATTAATGAAATTAATATTTCCTGTTTGACCAGAACTGCATATTTTAGGTTTATTCACACAGTAGTTTGGCATATTTGCAGGTATTTTCTCCCAAGGCAATTCCACTGCTCTCACACTAACAACAAGTTTGTATCCATGACAGACTGACTGACTGATTGACTCAATCAATGTGAGGGTTGTAAGTGGTGTTTTGCAACAGAATCGCACAAGAAGTTTCCATTAACTGACTTCTCTGCTCCTACCTCTGCAGTTGCTGGTCCTTTCATACAGCCTCTCTTCTTCAGCTACAGCCTTCACTCCTGGATGTCCCTCCGGCTGTATTACAGCACACCCCACTGAATGATCCCAGGTTACCAAGTGATTTAGCCTACTCTACGTATTAAACATGGATGAAGATGTAATAATTATTCTATCAGTCTTTCTGCCAATTGCAAATTTAAAGAGCAGTAACTCATCTTTGTTCCCACATGACTGAATAGCAACCTAGATGTCATTCCCCAGCAGTGACTTCTCTCGGACAACAGCCTCTTATATCCACACTGAAGGACGAACTCCATCTTAGATGTTTGACACATATTTAATTCAATTTTATGGGAAATAATTACTTGAAAGGTCTGTCCACAAAGCAATGAGACATTTCTCAAGCTCCAGTCATTTATTGGTGGCCGTACACTCCCTACCAGCAGTACGGGCATGATCCTGCACTCAGGTGCTTCCTGTGCAAGATGCACCAGAGACCTCATCCCCCAGGAGCAAGCAGTTAAGCCAGAGCTGACTTCCATCTAGAGAAATCTGGCAGATTTTGCAAGTAACGTGGGTAATTAGCAAGCTAGAGGTTAAACAGTCACAGTACTCTGGTACTTTATTCCGAGCTTGAATGCCCTTGATAGAAATCAGTGAGGTATCTACTCCAAACATTTTTGTTTCCGTACACAATGTGGCTGCTACAATTCAAAACAGACAATTTAGTGGGTGGATCTGTAATTAAATTATTATGGCTCATATCTAATTAAAACAGATTTCAAGGCACATTTCAAGCTGTGGTTGGATGTCAGTTTTAAGTTGCCTCACACGGCTTGGCAAGCAATCACGCTGAAGGAGGGCAGAGGGAAACAGCATCCAAGACTAAGAAAAGGAGGATCTAAAAATAAAAATGTTTTGGAATGACTGCCTTTCATTTCGAACCCAGCATTTCATTACTGGCATGATACCACCCCACACCACAGCTCTCTCAAACAGGCCTTGAGACTCACAGAAAGAAAGAAGAAACAACTGGAAATGCACAGACCATGGTTGTATCTGGGTTCTACACACAGTTTAACAAAAAGCAGCTGAACAAAAGCCTTCCTGCTTTGTGGGAAAACAGTTTCAGAGTGAATATGTAATTACAAGCCAGACAAGACAGAAAGTTACAGCCTAGTAAGACACACTGCATAATCTTTGACCTTGTAATAATAAAAAACTATGAGGCTTTACCTTGGCACAGATCATTCCAGCTGGTTTTGCTGGTGCACAGGACAACCAGCACCTCGGCACCCACCGCTGCCAGCACCACGACACTCTCTCGGCAATGACGTACAGGACCCACGGGGTCTGGGCACGTCAAGCCAAGGCAAACCATTTCAAATCTCTGCAGACAGACAGACGTACCCTGTGGAACGGTCTAGTTGTGGAACATGTCAAGTTGCTCTGCACCATGCTGTCTTGTAGCTCTAAAAGGAGAAAAAAACCCAACATTTTGAATTTAAAATCAGAATTCTATGTTCCACTGAGATTTTGGGTCAATGAGCACACTAAGATTTTGGGTCAACAAGTAACTTGTCTAAAAAGCAGTGGTTTTTTTATATTGCCACAAAACATGCATTTGAATTTTAAAATTTCAAAAGTCTAGTGTCAATATAATTTCTGTTCCAATAACTGTTTATGATTACTTTGCCCTTACCGAATTCAACATGTTGATTATTTTTCTATTGACCAAAGCCTTTGAAATGATGAGGAAAACATGTAGGGCCTGACTCAACAAGTAAGTACTAATCTAAGGGAATTCTGAATTTAGCCTTACTTCACAAACTTTTAAGTGTAACATGATAATTCTGATGTCATGTGTTCACATATGATGCAGCATGGCTGTTCTCTCTAAACAGCACAAACCACTTGAGGATAAACCCAACCAACATGAAAACATCAACTTTCCTTCATAAAACACAACAATGCTTTTGACACCTTTGAAAGAGTCTCTTGGGACATCCTGTTCATTTTGCATGCAAAAGTGAGAGACGGTTAATTCATTTATCACTCTTGTCTACCTTATAGATCCTTATTATAAATTTGTTGGCTCGAATACCTGCATTGCATCATGTGTACTTCTCTCTGGGTTATATATTTTATGAACAATTTTTAGATCTAGCAGTCTATGTTTGCAAATAGTGGAACACAGAAAAGCATTTATAGAGAACACATTCTGTACTACCATATACAGAGCCATATATACATATATATAATTAATACAAGTTAGATAGTGTACCCAGCTGGTAATATGCCATAATAGCTACAACAATAAGAACCAGCCCTGAAGACAGCTTTACTGCAGTGCTACAGCTCAGATTCTTGCACCCTCCTTCTTGTGATGTCACGGCATCTTACTGCTTGGAGTAAATGTTTGACTCCAAGAAGAAGAGAAGTGTTGTCACTAGAAAGGGAATATTTCGGTCACTTCAGAATTAGTAGTTAATCCAAACTCACTTTACTATCAAGTTAAAAAGAAGATGACAGCTAATGCTCTGCAGCCCTGAATGCAGAGCATACGTTATCACCTACATGATAGCTTCAGATGTGTTATGTACACACACACACACAGAATTATATGGCTTCAGAAGTGTGAAATGCTTCTCGTATTACAAATGGTATCAAGCCAAACTCAGAAGGAATGTTATTAAACCACATTAATGTGGAGCCGACAGATGCCCCTTCCACATGGTAAGGTGCCGGAGAAGGGAAATTTCTCCAGTCAAGAGCGGTGTCTGCCCTGAACGGCGTGGTGCATGTGACGGGCCACGCGATCCGATGCAGGCAGATGAACACACGGCCGGCCTGGCGCAGGAGGGCGGGAGGGCAACCGGCCCTCCCCAGCCCACGGGCAGGTTCCTCCACTGCCACCACCCGTAGCACCACGAGGACAGAAGACATCTTTCTCATGACACTCTTGCCCAGCAGCAGAGACCACGTCCACAGGACAAGCAGAGACAGCAGCCCTGAGCCCACTGGAACATACTTCTGACCACCAAGCTATGCAACCTTTTAAAATTGTTGTTCTTAATTTAAATTCATTTTTCTACATACAACTGTAAAACTAGCAAAGGCAAAACTGTTTGTTAAGCTGAACATACACCTTGATTTTTAGCTTTGACTTCAGAGAATTCAGCCAAAACACAAGAACAGGAGTTTCATGACCACCTTTTACAAACTATATAGAAGGGGTCTGAAACAATAAAGTTTAAATACGTTGCAAAATTTTTTCTTTCATGTTCTTCCATTCACCCAAGTGGGATTTTATTTCTACGTAAATTTTAATGCTAAATAAATGGATATGTTTTCAGAAGACCTCACGGTGCTGAAGCCACCATGGGACTGAAACCACGAGAGGAACCAGCAGGAACTGAAAAGCCAGCTCTGGCCTCCTTTGGGACCTCTCCCCAGCACACCCATCCTGCTCACTAATTATTTTACCTCCCTCTTCTTTCCATACTTTTCCTTATGCACTTAAATACATTCCAAATGTAATTGCATGAAAAATTGCCTGGTTCACCCAGGAACTAAGAAGTCCATGTAACTACCATTACAAAACTCGAATCAAAGGCACTGCATATTGCCATTGCAAAGTAATTAAGCCAGTAAAACTATCAGTGACTTGAAGTGCTCTTTCATTAGTAAAGAGAATGCAATTATTTTTCTGCCACCTTTTCTTATTCTATTAGTCTGACATGCAGGAACAGACGTACTAAGCAGGCCGATTTCTCACAGGGCTCCCTGCCTCTCAAAGCACATTTACGTCCCCGGCTGTCCCCAATGAAGTCCTTCTTCACGCCCAACTGAACGACTGATGGCCAACACATTGCCTCCCCTGTCAGGACTTCACCCCCGGCTCTGGAGCTGAAGCATCTCCTGCCAGCTGAACCCTTTAGCTTTCACTGAATATCAAATAAAAGTCCAAACGGTTAGGAAGGGAGCATACATTGCATGAGGTATTTTGGGGGAAACTCATATGGCATTTTTCGCTTTATTTGTGTTTTACTAAGGGCATGATGCTTTCAGCACCGAGAATAAATGTATTACTGACACACAGCTGCTCATAGCGGTGACACACCTGCATAAAATAATTCCAGGAATTCTTTCCGAAACCATGTGTGGCTACGTAGTATATTTCCATCTCAGCTTTCTCTTTTTTAACCTCATTCTGAACATATTTTTATGACAATAGTGTGTGAAAATGTAATTTTGTAATTTCTAGATGCATTTCAGGCTCTTGTCTCATCACAGCTCCTAAGCCAAGTAGTATCAATTGGCAGCACTATTGGTATTGATAACCTTGAAAAGAAAATCAAGACCCTAGACAAAGCAACATGAATAATTCATTAAGCCACCCAAATGGTACTGTAGCACAGAGATGAGTGAGTTTGAACCTAGCATGAGGAGGTCTCTACACAAATAGATGAGCTGACTTTTAAATTATTTTAAAAGTTGGGATGTCGCTGCTCCCAAGCCTTCCCAGAGCACATTTAGCCAGTGCAGACAGCCAGGCTCAGGCTCAGACTCCAAGCCCCACGTGGGAAGCAGTTTAAGCCTCTCAGCAGAGCTGGCCTGGACAGCCCTCGGATCCTTCACCGCTCGCTGGTGCAGCTGGAAACACAGACCCGTGGGGAGCACAAACGACCTTTCTCAAATCCAAAGCTGGAACAGCCCATTTCTGACAATCGTCCCAAGTTTAACTTGGCCTGGTTCCTCTATCAGACAACCTGGCAGACGGGGCCATTTGAGACTGGGAATTCAAGGGGTGTCAGCACGGGGAGGTGCAGCCGGGGCGCGAGGAGACAGGGAGGAGCACACAGCCAGAACGCGGCAGGGTGCCGAACCCAAACTCAACGATGGAATAACTCCATTCCAAAATATTTGCTGGCGTACGAGACTGGCAGGCAACCAACCACAGAAAGCTTTGATTTAACACAGTCAAAGGAGTTTTGTTCTAAGGAAAATAATGATTGTATAGTATTCCCATCTACCCTCAGATAACTGCAACGCACAGCTGGACGTAGCAAAGTATCAAAGAAGAGGGACTCATTCATACCTAACTCACAAACCGCAGCACTGCACCAGCACGGCAGCCTCTGCAGCCACCACGCAATGCTTAAATACCTATACAGGAAAGTAGCTAAGATGTTTAAAGTGAGGTGGGTTTTTTCCCTCATAAAGGTCTTGTGACATGCGAAGAAAAATAATCCTGACATACCGGTCGTTAAAGAGAATTCAACTCTAACAACAGGCTCCTGACGGACAAGGATGAAATTACAATGCAACTAAGGATATTAATTGAAGAAAAATTGACCAATGGCATAATTACAGATTTGCTCTAGCCAGCAAAAGCAGAATTTAAATGAAGATGGAAACACAAGTTAACGTATTTTTCATTAAAAAAGCAGAAAGTATAATTCTCCTTGATTTTCAGTTGTAGTGAACTTCTTAGAGCAGTTTGCATGAAGTACTAATAACCAGACAACCCTGTAAATGAGGCTAATTTCTGCTGAATTCTAATACTAGCTGTTCACCTCTTAGTTCTGAAGTTGTGTTTAAAATATTCTTGTCCTTTACGATAATAAATATTTGCAGTTCTTCTGCTGTTACCTGGATCTTCCACTGAGGCTACCTGGCATGCTTCAGAATTTCATGAGCCTATTAATTAGGTTAAGAGATTGCTTCCCCCACCCCCCCGCCCACCGCGCCTCTTTTTGGACAGAAGTTAGTGACTGATAGCACAGAATGTTATTCCCTCATAACGTTTGTATGAGCAACATGTAACAACTCCGATGAGTCAGCAGCTAGACTAGGACTAGTCTGTAACTGGAACAGCCAGAGACAAAGACAGTCCAGGCTGAAACAACCGCGTGTCATTTCTGACATTTAAAAATGCCATGCATAGCTCTCTCCAAGGCTTACATCACCAGTACCAAGGTTGCTGAAAGTCTTACAAGAGGTACACAGCAGTGTACAACAGAAATACAAGTAACTAGATTAGACAATGAAATCCATTTGAGATTAAGTGGTGAGTAATCAACCTGACGAAGTTTATGATCCTTGAACTAAGAAGAGGACAAAGGTACAGTGTCAACAATGAAGTGGTAACAGCTGATGAGAGTAGCCTTCTGCGAGGAGAACTAAATCCTTTTTTCTTTGGCTGGAGGCAAAGGCAGCATCAGACAATTTCAAAAGCAACAAGCATGCTTTCTCTTGAATGGTTCTAAAACATTAAATTAAATAATGCCTTTGCTCTTTGAGTAACCTTTGGTAATTGTTGGGAGAAAATAATATTTGTGATGCTTTTTGACTTGAATGCAGCACGTATCAAAATTTATATTGAGACATTCGGGCAGTAACAGGAACATCTTGCAAGAGAAAATGCGTTTATTTACAAACGCATAGAAGCTACATTTAAAGTAACATCACGGAAGCAGAATAAGTCCTGAAAAAGTTAGCAGAATATTCCCTCATAATTCCTTATCCTTTTAAAAAGACAAACCAAAACCAAACACACACATACCCCCCAGAACAAAACAAAACAAAAAACCCTTCACCTGAAAAGTATCAGACTTAATATCCACAAAATTGAAAACTGATTCATTCTAATATAAATAAGCAGCAAAGCTTAACTCAGCTCTAGGGTCAAAGCTGCAATTTCCAATATAGAAATTAAGTTCTCCCTAACCTACATGCATTCTGACTAAGGAGATCTCCTGTTACCTTGCTTTTCATTCCATAGGCTTTGTTTCAATTAAATGTCAGCAAACATTAAACACTGTAGTACTTAAAAAATAATTAACCCTTGAAATATTGTGGGGGACTAAGGCAACTTGTTAATGTTCCTCGACATCCAAAAGTGGCAGAAAAGCTGCTGCAGTCCTTTAATTCAGCAGAGCCATGCTGACTTGGAACTATTAAGGATCTGGCTCATGCCACCAGACTTATTTTTCTGCAATTATTGATTTGGAACAAAACATAAAGGGCCATCATAAATTACAAAGTGGGAGTCTTCTACACGTGCCTTTAAAAGTCCTGCCCACGTTTCCCTTGTCCAACATGTGAGAGGCGAGAAACCAGGCCTGCGAGAAACTAAGAAAAGCAGCCTGAGAAAGCAAAAGTTGAGGCTGATCAAAGAAATGCCTCAAACACTCGCAAGACAAAACTATGAGTCACAGGGTGGATAGTGTGGAGGTCGAAGCTGATAAGGTTGCCCAAATAACACAAGATGCAGCTGGAAGAGGGAGCCCTGTGGAGACAGGACAGCTCTGCTCTGGTGCACCTGGCCAAATTTCAAGGGCCATCTGTCCGGTGAATGAACTTTGCTTCATTATCCATGAAATGCATATTAAAGTTAACATCCCTCAATATGCTAACATGATCACGCTAATTACATCATCCCATGAAGCACCTTACCCCTCCCTGTACATGGGATACGTAGGTATGTGGGTCAACCTAGGGGACGGACCCAAGGAAAGTGGGTATAAATCAAGGGGGGGGGGGGGGGGGCCTGGAGAGTGCAGTGAAGCGAAGAAGACGGATGCAGACAAAGAAGATGGATGCCTCCTGGAACCCTCAGTGGCGGGATCAGTGCAGAAACCCAGACCGGTGATCTGTATTTCCCCATTCCCTCTATGTCCCTCTTTTCCCTTTCCCATTAAAAAATGCAAGGCATATTGTATTGCTTGCCACAACTTGCTATATACTTAGCCAATTATCGTGTGTTCAGTTAGTACATTGTGGGTAGTTAATAAACGTTTGGACTTGGAGACTTGTTGTCCGTTCCACTGGGGATTTGTGAATCTGAGTCACTTGTCTCCCTCGTCTGAGTGGGACGTGACACAACACTGAGCAGAGAACCCCTCTGAGCCTTATCATGAGCTAAGACAGGACCTGGAGAGGGTCTATTCGAGTACTTCAGAGATAGATTTGGGCATCTGTTCCATTATTACTACCCTGACAGTCACAGGAATTGCCAATTTACTTCGCCCTAATGTCCCAATTTCCTTCGCCAACATACAACTTGTCTGAACAAAACACCAGAATTCACCAAGCTGATAAGCAATTCCTTAGGTCATTACTACATTCAACTGCTTATACATTCAGATTTTTCTAGATGCTCCCCAACCAATTTCTCCTCCTTGCTGTGCTCTGTCTCACTGGGAGCTGCATTCATTTCTCTTAAAGCACCTTGTTACTTCATTGCCATCTTATTTGACATCCAACAGACCTGTGCAAAAGCACAGCTACTATGTTTAGAGTTTGATTCTGTCTGGAAAAATAACTTATTTTAAAAAGAAAAAAAAAGCACTATATGAAGAAATTAATCAGTAGGAGAACAGTGCTTTTTATTATTGTTACTCAAGTCTTCAGTACTGAAAATACTGATGACCACCCTCCTATCCAGAAAAACAGATCTCCCCTCACAGCACAAGACGGGGAAAACATGGACAATGATTCCTTTTCATTCCTCTCTTCCTTCGGTGCTTATGGGAAAATGGATTGAGTAATCTGGCTGGTTCCTACGAGTCATATGCCTTGTCCTGGGAGGAGAACATGCTAAGGAACAAATAAATTCGAAGCACTTAAAGAGAAGGTTCAATAAAAGTGAAAGAAAAACACAAGCTTCTGAAGGAAAGAAATCTCTTAGTGGGGAATGAGGAAAATGCATTTTACAGCATCAATCACCAACACAAATCTCATAAAACAAAATACTGAAATAGGTGTACAGCTTGGTGGGAGCAAACATAGAGCATTTCTTATCATGGATTTGTACATGGTACTATTCACACATGAAGAACTTTTTCCATCACTTCTAAGGTCAGCAGGAGGTGCCATTTTTTATAAAAACACTTGTCCTAGCTGCTAATCTCAGGAAACGCATTCAAGGTTATCCTCACCTCCTCAGCAACACTATGGCCTTCTGCCACCGGAGTTATTTTCCCACAAACCTCACTTCTCAGCACGACCCTCTCTTTGGTGCACAGTACCAGATCCATCCCTCTATTTTGTGTCTTTCCACCAGAATTGCGTCTCCTCAACAAAAGCCCATCTCAAGACCCAATTACTTCTGATCCATGGTTTGAACCGGCATCTGACAAGGTGTAAATCCACTGTTCTCCACGTTTCCCACATCAGTGTCACTTACAGCAGCCCAGAACTGCCATAGGAGTTCAAAGGCTGAGAAACACCAGCCGGGACGTCATCTTGCCACAGGTGAACCCTTCACCAGGGCTGCTAGCTTCTTTCAGATATACTCATCTTTTACTTAACCTGAGATTACAGCACACTTTTGTAAACTTTGGAAAAGTACTCTACTTTTTGCCTTTAAATGACAGGCACCGAGCTGGGTTTTCCTCTAAAAAATTCCAGACGTGGTTTCAACTCTGTTACAACAGGCGCCTTTGGCTATATTGTTCAAACTGTCTGAAATCAAGTTAAACAGTAAGAAGAACAGAGTCACATTTGAATCAGAGTAGGTTAAAAAAAAAGAAAACAAATATGCTACACAAGTAACGACTCTAGCTGTGCATGCTGAGACTCTTTAGCATGCATATTTATAATGAGGATTTACAACAAAACTGTCAGTGCATCTTAATACTGAAGAAATTCAAACTGAATACTGAAAGAGACAAAGATTGCTTGATATTCAACTATATGTGTAGTTCTATTTGACACACCAGCAAACCAAAGGAAAAATGGTTTTAATTTCAGTGGGCGGTACAATTTGATGACAGAGGGAAACAAATTTTCATCAAGTATGATTGACATTTCTGGAAACTGTTAGCTTTGTTTCCAATCATCATGTCAAAATAGATTTGGGTGTTTCTATTCAGATCCGCACCATAATGAAAAGACTAGAAAACATCTCCTTCCTACTAGACCATTTTGAAGTCTCTTCATTCTGCATTAGGACTCCCCTCTGATCTTGAAACCTACAATATTTAATAAAAAAAAAATTCTCCCAAAAGCCAGGGTCAGTTTTCTTCATCATCTTCATGGTATTTGAGGTGTGACAAAACAAATTCTCTTTTGAAATACTATATTGTCTTACAAATACTCATTATTTTAAAAAATTCTGTGTTCTCTCAAAACATCATGTAATTTTTGAACTGTGATTACTTGCAGAAAGTAATTTCCAAGCCTAGCAACCTACAGAAACACTGCTTGCTATATCCATGCTGAAATCCGAGCAGCAGGTAGTGGGAAAGATGTACGAAGGTCACAAGGATGATTTGATACTAACGTCATGGTTTCACAGGTTGTCAATCTATCATGAAAATTCCCTGTAGAGGTTCACAAACACATCCAACTAGACAAGAGTTAACCTCCTCTCACATGGACCAGGAGAACAGCCTTCCTTACACCCTTCTCCTGTTGCTGCCTGAAATCACGGTATCTCAGAGACTGAGAACACACTGGTTTGTTCCATACTTTCAGCAAATGCAGTTCTGCTCAGAGATGCTACCACAGCAACAAATACGATTCAGAAGGAGCGCAAGGAGGCTCAGTGCTCAGCCTGGGGATGGCTGATCGCAGTGAAGGAGGAAGGGCAGCAGCAGGGGGTCCCTTTTCTTATACTGGAAGAGAATAATGCATCTGCTAGAGTCAGGGCACAGCATGATGGCCTGAAACCTCATGTCACTAGCTTTGGAGATGATTTGATGTAAGCACACCCACTTAACGAGCTGCTCAGAAGTTTCACCTCCCAGTTCCAAGGCTTCTGACGTTTATGATTTATCCAGCTGGCCATTGATTTATATTGATATAACCCAACCATCCAGTTCAAAGGTGTAAGTATCAGTACCAGATTTATGGCTTCTTCAAAACATCTTCAACAATCTGTCATCTAAACTACAATAAGAAGTTAATTTTTTCATTCACTTTCCTGGGTTTTAACTGACCTTTCTGAAAATGACTGCAGTGATTCAGCAAGCAATGATGGGAGATCATCTCAGTTGGCCATCCTCTTGCACACTCCTAGCCACTTACAGAATCAAGACCATAGTAAACATATTTTTTTGCCTCCAACCCATTTATTAGAGGAAATTATGTTCTAGGACAGATGGCATAAGGTCAGAAGACAGAGGGTGAGTGACTGCTCATTGACTTTAAGAGGGATTGGTGCTAAACATTCACACTTAACTAGATCGTGCAATTACTGGTTAATTCCAAATTTTAAGGATATTTAAATTAAATGTAATTTACTTACAAAGAATAAAAGCATGAAGAGATTGAGGAAAAATCATGACCTTTTGCAGCATCATATGTATGCGGCCTCTACCAGCATGTGGCCACTTACATGAGAGATGACTTACTCCATAGGTGTCGGGAGCACCGCTTGCCAGAGACAGTCTTCACACTCTAACATTCAGGTTTTCCTTGCCATTTAACCCATCAAATTATCACCTGATGGACCAACATGGCAATCTGCAGGCCCAAATCCCTCACCTGCCAATACAATTTATCACCTATATTTGAAAACCAGGCCTCTGCGTGTTTTCTCTTAAATAACACATCAGTCTCAATCCTTTTGCTTACCGTAAGTAAATGAGTTCAGCGATCGCTGTCCAGGCAGCACAGCTGCTCTGTTCACAGCCTCTGAGAACGCCTGGTGGTGCATTGCCAATGGTCTGTGCAGCCCGCGTTGTCTCCAGTGACACGGACGACCCTTATGTTTTGTTATATGGTCACGCCGTTTACAGAGAAAACTTACAAGGATGAGGACAGGAAAGGTGCTGGGCGGATCAACAGCGGCTGTGTAGAAGTGCAGCAGGTCCAGAAAAACGTGCTGGGTTTATGGAGTCCCGTGCTACAGTCTCCTTTTATTAAACTGTCCCAAACTTAAGCAATCCTGAGTGGCTGGAGTATTTATGAGCAGAACACAAGTGCGGTCAGGTAAAACAGCCCTTCCTGGGTAAAAAAATTTACAGGCAAGTCGTCTGCTATCCAAGAGAGCAATAAAGCAGTTCCTGAAGTACAAATATTTACAGGCAGAAGCAAGCTCTTTGAGCTGTGAGTTACTGTCGGGTTGTGACTATGCTTTCAAAGAGCTTTCACCTTACCAGCTGCTTAGCAGCAGCAGTTGGAGCAAACTCTTCAGTTCTATCTGGAAGAATTAACTCAAAAACTGGTTTTAAAATTGAGACAGTGCGTCCACTCATCAGCTGTACAGCTCTGTGAAGGCAAAGAGAAAATCAGACTAAGAGATGTGAAGAACACTCATATGAGCATACTTGACAATGATGAACATATGATTAATGTGAAATAGAAATAAGTATTTCCCTCTAGCCAATTACCACTCAAACCTCAGAAGTCAAACACAGAAATGTAAAATAAGTATTATCTGGCATTTCCACATGCTACTAAGTTAATCCATTTAACAATCACAACAAATTTTGAACCACAGTACCACTATATCCATATAACAAGACTATAAATAGAAAACATCTGATACACCCTTGAACCACTGCAATGTTGGGAAAAGTCCTCAAAGCTGCTCTCCACAAGCACTGAATGAGTCTGTCCTGAATCTCCTACTTTTTCCTTAAGAAGATGAGGACATAGTGGTATTTCTGAAGACATCAGATGATGTGCAATTGCAGCAGAGTACTTTGACTTGCAGCAAGATTTAGAATAGAGTAAAACTAGTTCAACAATAAAGGATGTCAAGAGAGTGAAAAGACTATGCTGCCCACGCTTAATTGACCTGCTCTAAGCATCAACTCAATGAAGCTGGGAATAGAGCCCAGAAGTTGGTAGAAATGCAGAAAATTAAAATAAATATTTGACAACATACAACTTATTATTCCTGATGTGAACTAGAGCTGATGAGGTTATCAGCCTCCTTTTTGTAATGGCAGTACTTTGAGCAAACTGGTAGTGTCCTGAATGTAAAAGACGTAATTGCAATCAAACAGAGCAAAACCTCAAAATAGTGCAAGAGAGAGCTTCTCCTGTTGCGCAGCATTCTGGAACGCAAAGGCTGCTATCAGCACAGGTTGGCACTAAAATCAGCCATTTCTCTCAGCTAGTCTCTGCTTGCTGTGAAAAATAATGATCTGTTGATCTTGGTTTGTCATTCAAACTGTGTACCCACTAAGTCAGCATCTGTCTCTTTACTGGATCTTCTTCTGTGATGTTTACCAACTGGCAAAACAGAAACAAAAATACAAGAACAAAACTTCTAGAAATACTTTTAAAATTAAACATTTGTCAAAAAGCCCTGACAATAATGGCCACCAGAGTTCAAAAAACCTCATCCACAATGATATTATGATGATGTATATGTCTACACAGAAAAGTATGAATTTATATTGTACTTCCAATATCAGTACAATTTAGAGTGGACTTTATTTGCACTTCCATTATGGAAAGTGAGTGTGAATGGTTTGTGCTCAATTATAAAATGGAAGGGAAGGCTTTGCAGGACAAATTTATAAAAATAAAGAACTTAACTTTCAAAGTAATAATTGTTTGATCTTCCCATTTCTTTTTAAGACAGATTTGCAGGTGCTATTTCCCACCCCCAAACATGAAAGCTTTCCAAGGAATTCCCTGTCAGTGGATATTTCACTTTACACAATCTCATAAATTTTCTATAAACACAGTGAACAACATCTCTAAATGATGAAAACAAGAGTCTGAGATTTGAAAGTAAGGAAAATCACTACAGCTACTGTAAGATACAGTCTAAAACAAAGGATGGAAGTTTCCACTGGCAAAACCAGTGTGGCAGCTGTGAGCTCAACAAGCTTTGGTTTATGCCTGTACGTCTGCAGCGTATGTCCAAGCAGCCTTGTTAACTTACCGGATCTTAAAGAAAAAAATCAGACATTTTCTGAAAGGGGAGCCCGAGCTGAGCTGGAGAAGACCAAGCAGAGGGGAGTGGTGGTTCCTGCACCTGGGACAGGTAAAGAAAAAGGCACATGTGGCTTTGGCTGGGCAAGGGAAGAGCTTTGCTTTGTTTTACTTGAGGATTTTGCCTGAACTGGTGTGCTTGAATTTAATATTAACAAGGCCAAGTGCAAGGTCCTGCACATGGGTTGGGGCAATAGCAAGCACAAATCCAGGCTGGGCGAGGAGTGGATTGAGAGCAGCCCTGAGGAGGACAACTTGGGGGTGTTGGCAGGTAGAAAACTGACTGTGAGCCCGCAACATGTGCTCACAGCCCAGAAAGCCAACCATGCTGCATCGAGAGAAGTGTGGCCAGCAGGTCAAAGGAGGAGATTCTCCCCCTCTGCTCCGCTCTCATGAGACCCCCCTGCAGTGCTGTGTCCAGCTCTGGAGTCACCAACATCAGAAGGACACGGACCTGCTTGAGCGGGTCCAGAGGAGGCGACGAAGATGATGGGGGGGCTGGAGCACCTCCCTTGTGAGGACAGGCTGAAAGAGTTGGGGGTGTTCAGCCTGGAGAAGAGAAGGCTCTGGGGAGACCTTGGAGTGGCCTCCCAGTACTTAAAGGGGCTACAGGAAAGGTGGGGAGGGACTCTTTATCAGGGGTGTAGGGATAGGATGAAGGGTAACAGTTTTAAACTGAAAGAGGGCAGATTTAGATTAGATGGAAGGAAGAAATTCTTCCCTGTGAGGGTGGTGAGACACTGGCACAGGGTGCCCAGAGCAGCTGTGGCTGCCCCCTCCCTGGAAGGGTTCAAGGCCAGGTTGGACGGGGCTTTGGGCAACCTGGCCTAGTGGAAGGTGTCCCTGCCCGTGGCAGGGGGTTGGGAAACTAGGAAGTCTTTAAGGTCCCTTCCAACCCAAACCAGTCTATAATTCTATGGAATAAACAGTTCCCTGAAGAGAGAGCCTGGATGAGATTGATTTGTTTATGGGATTTGAGTTCTCCTAAGTGGGAGAAGAGAAATCTGTCAAGTACCTTAGCGCCTATTTAGACCCGTGAAGCCGAGAGAATCCCTTCGCATCAGTAGGAATCAAGTTGTCACAACTTGCTAAAATCAGACAAAAGGAAGCCTTCCAAACTGCAAGATATCTGAAGTCAACAATTTCTTCAGACTTAAAAGAAGAAAGTTTGAAATGCATCAGAAAAAAATACCAAAGCACTTCATCTAACCGTCAGTGACCTTAACTTCCCTTTGACAGGCCATAACTGACCTGTATCTTAACACTTCCTGCAGTTCCCCATCACTGAGTAATGATAAGAAAAGTCATCTACAGACTGACTTGCAGCAAGAGACACTGGCAGCACTAAGACACAGATTTAAGCCAAGGACAAGGCAGCTGAGGAATACAAACACCCCTTGATGAATTTTTCCACATGTTCCTGCAATATGACAAAGGCTGGGGAGCAAGCAATGATCTGTACTGTTTTCCATCTGTCAGTGGTTGGATTTGGGAGAACAGGTTAGAGCAGGGATGGACCCTGTGCCAGGCCCATGCTGGGTGGACCGTCAGCCCCACAGACCTTCCTCATTTTCAAAGATCACTACCAGGCCCCCAGTGCCTGGAGCTCACTGTGGTGCTCCCACCAACTCCCCTTTGTAATTCAATTGCAAACCAAGAGGTTTCCATTAGGAAACAGTCGCCAGAAAGTGTCTCTATTCCCTGTAGCAAAGCAGCTACAGAAAATGAAAAATCACCTATGCTGAAGCTGCACACCATCACCCTAAGCAGAGTATTCGAAAGGATAATTGTGGCCTTTCAACACAGATACCTTCAGTTCACCACGCGGAAGCCAAGTTAGTTGGTAACTGCAAGGAAGAGTCAAACAGGAGAAGGATTAAGTTCATCAGAAAGAGTCAACATGAAGATGATGTTAACGGGCTTCCTGCTAGCCCTAGTCCTTTCCTGCACCAAAGCCTGGCTCAATTTCTAATTACAAAGAATGCACTTGGAAATAGATTCTCATTTAACACTTCAATAATCTTCTAAATTTAAGAGTTAGGTAAACCACTGTGTACCCAATCTGTGTGTGCAACTACCCAAATAAGTAAAAAAACCCCAGATAATTGACTGAGTAGTGTCAAGGTCATAATTTGTCTCACACACAAAAATCCCCCAATCTGTGCACTAACAACATGCAATTTAGATGTTCAAGTGCAACCTTTTCTAAAAAATCTGGATAAATAGCCACATAGTGTAAGAAAATGTACTGCAAAGGCCATTTTCTCATTATAGACACTACAACTGCCGCTGGAAACGTGAGTCAGCTGCATGTCTAGCAAAGGTCAAGACAAAACAGCCCTGCCTACAGCCCTAACCCTGAAAGCCCTGGCACAGATGCCTGTCCACAGGCAGAAACTACTCCCAGTACCTGACACCAGAGATGTGCTTCAGCTTTTGCAAGATCAGGAAATAACGAGCAAAAGAATAAACAGCTGGAGACAGCAGAAGATAACAGTGAGAGATATCTACTCCATAAAACATGCAAGTTAAGCAAAGAAAGAGGGTACCGCTTCAGTTATTTTCACCTGATAATATTTTATTTTCAGTAATACAGCATTGTAGTTCAAGTCTTCTCTTACCATCACATCCCAAAAGATTTACACAAGCTCCTTCCAGCTCTCCAGTTTTGGACAGACACTCCATACGTTTACCCCCCTGTTGCTGCAGTGGAACAGGAGGAAGCCTGGCTGGAAAGCTGACATGTTGTTTTGGACAGACAGGAGAGTTTGGGGAGAAACAGATTCAGGGAAGTTGCAAAAAGCTGCAAGATGTGCCTTAAGTGATTTAAATGTGGATTTTTCCCCATTTTTCTGCCATGTGTCTAGACTATCTATATTAGTGCGCTAACAAGTTTTACACGGTGCAGCTGGAGAATGGAAGGAGCCTGTGCCAGCCCCTCCTGCCTCACAGAAAATACTCTGTCCTCCCTCCATATCGGCACCAGGGACTTCAACAAAGCGGAGCTGGGGCCGGCGGTGCCGTGAATCAGCCCTCTGTGCCCAGCTGCCTCGCCGGGCTCTGACACATTCAGACATTCACACAGCTTTCAAGCACTGAGCATCACCAAGGAGGAAAAAAAAAGTGAAGGGAAGCTTTTATGCTCTTTGCAGTTTAGCCAGTGCCCTGAAAGACGCAGACAGGGCTCTTGATCCCAAAGCGTGGTCCCTAGGCATGGGGCAGGGATGAATAGCTCAGGAAGCACTCCCCCAGCCCAGGCAGGCACCGCAGGACTTCTGCCAGGGCTGTTCCTAGCAATCTTCCAGTTTATAATATCTTGCCTTTATGCAAAAATCCTAATTATTGATGGTCTTGATTAGGCCATATATTATCATTAAAATCATTCTAAAGGTACAGACCATTTATTTAGTATGAATTTTGAGTTATTGTGAGAAAATGAAATTCTCATTTTATGAGTACATTTATATTCGTCTTTCTGGTAACACCCTGGAAAGGCTGGTGAAACAGCCCTCCCCCTTCCCAATCTCCATTACATCCCAGAGGGAGATAACGAAGCACATAAAGAATGTGTTCATTGATCAGAAAGACCGGTGGAATCGTTAACAAGGCTCAGATGGCAGGATGGCACACGCAGGGCCCTAGAGCGCTCTCCATGGAAAGCCTGAAGGAAAATGTTCCTTAAACTCATCAAAAGTGGTCCACTTTGCCTTGTAATTTGGCTCCCTAGAAAGATATTTCCATACTAGTTTCCATCATGAAGGTGAAGGAGCAAAAACAGATTAATTACCCAGCCGAAAGAAAGCAGACAGTGCTAAACACTCCCTTACTACCTTGCCACTATAATAAGTAAGATTTGGTTGGACAGAAAGAACACCTCTACAAGTTTTTTCTTCCTGGATGATTCAAAATCAGATGGTAGCCTGGAAATTTTCTTTCAAAGAATTCTGGAGTTTTAAGAGCTCAAACCATATTTAGGCAAAGACAAATGATTGAGAAGTTCAGCCTGCTCCTGATACATTCTTTTGAAACACAAGTTGTCTTTTGGGTTTCCAGAATAAAACAACAATATGTCTGTGTAGATCTAATGAAAGATCACTTCACTAATTATGAACTTTAGGAGAGGCATTTTTAGGTGCTGAAGTGATGAGACTGGATCCTCTCTGTCTCATCCACAATGCAGGAGGAGAGTTAGCCCCTTTCACACTACATAGCAGCCCACGTTGCTACTGGCCTGTTCCCTACAGCAGAGCATTTCTTTTTGTTGATTACACAAAAGAGATTACTGTCTGGAGATGAGAGTACCCCCCAGACTGATGAACTCCACTGTTTCAAAGCCTCACCTTAGATGGGAAGAGTAGGTGTAGACACCCACCAGTGTAATGCAAGTCCTTCTCCGGAGGATGCTGCACACGTAAGAGACGAATTGGTGAAAACTTCTTGACTGGACGTTAGAGAGTAGGCAATCAATATAAGCACACTTTAGGTTTTGCAGATTAATGAATGTATTTTATGGGAATCCTGATGACAGTGTCCAGGAGCTTCAGATACATCCTTGATAACAATTCAGTATCCTGAAACAAGAGTTAAGGCCACTGGCTTATAAATTACTAAATAACCAAAACCACCACTCTCTGATTGCCCAGTATTGCTTCTTGAAGCATTCAATTTGTTCCTCTCTACAATCCACTGTATAAATTGGTTTGATGGACTCCAGTTCTCCTTATCTATTTTATTTCATCTGACCATCTGCGATCAGGTGTTACAGCAACAAGCCTGCTCTCCAGGGTAGTTAGTAGTTAATGAAAGAAAAAAGGAGATGATCATCAATCACTTCGAAATTGTCTCCTTTTGTTTAGAGAGGGAAACAGAAGAGTTAGCAGAAACAGGGCAATACAAGGGAGGAAGCACAAGCACTGACTTCAGCCCTGCCACACAATCTCTTGGTTTGCCAGCAGCTGGATTAACAAGCAATATGGTACAGATTAACACCTGTATATAGTTTAGGAGAAGGGCACATAAATCTTTCTATTACTATTACTCTATTCTGATTTCAGAAAAAAAACCTCACCCTTTCGCTGTTGCTCTCTATCTTTAGAGAATTAAGTTCATACCTCAACATTTCTAAAAAGCAGCTAGAAATATAATACTGAAAGAGAAATGACAACTCAAAAAACTCTGAAGGACACAGCAGGACTTTTTTAAAAAGACAGATATGCCAAGTAAATTGCTGCCAAAACTCGGTAATTCACTAAAAGCTGTTGAAAAAAGCCTATGTAATAATAATGCAAAACAAATACACGTACAAACACTCATACAAGCAGTATTTACAAGCACTGCCATGCTTGTCAAAAGATGGATTTCCATGCTCCAGTCACATAATACTGGTAACAAAAGATTATACATCCTTCTCAGAAGGAAAGAATTAGTTACTGCTGACTCCAGTGGTTACTGATCCCAGAAATCATTACTAACTTGAGCAGTATTTGCATACAGAAATAGTCCCTCTGCTAACACTGCTGCAGTCCAGCTTTGAAATCTTAGGAAGCAGAAAGCAAGCGCTCCGGCTAGCTGAACCACTGTGACTGGCCACCATCCTGCTCGTCTTCAGGCAGGAGTCTCTCCTCTCTGTTCCTGCTACAAAGCTGCTCCCTTCCTCCTCTTTCTATAGAGAACAAAGGTTCTTAGAGAAGCTAAGAAGAAAAAGGAAAAGAAAAACCACCCTCACTCCCATGGAAGGCAGAACACTACATAAGTAAAAATCTGTTTTATGTATATTTGGTGCGGCTCTTGTGAGATACCATGTAAAAAAAGAACAGCGACCTCCTCCCGAGCGAAGGTCACAGAGCCAGGGTCTCCACTGCAGTGCCCCTGTTCTGCACCACATGGTCCCCGTAAGCCGCAGCACAGCACACAGCACTCCGCCGGCCAAGCAGACATTGCAGGCTGCAGATAAGCGGCAGCTTTAGAGATATGGCTTGGCCTGGGTGAGAACTATTTTTAATATCTATACCTTTGCCAAATTTCTGTATTAGTAAACTGTAATACCGAAAAATACAGACACAGTATCAAATATAATTATTCATTTCAGAACTGGATGGTAAAGAAAATTAGATTTCTATATAGTCTGCACAAGAGCAGATCCTTTACCACCCTGAGTAACTTCTTTGTTTGTGTTACAATGTGACATCGGGAACTAACCATAGAGTATAGAAACAGATTTAAACTAAGGTCATGTCATCATGCAAGGTCCTAAGGGCAACAAGGTATAAAGTAATAGGTGTTGAAAATTCTAAGATATCAGTCATTACAACTGAAGTTTCCAAGCATTTCTGAGATTTCACTGGTTACAGCTACCCTAAAGCTTGTCAATGGGGTTTTCTTGTGGCTGCTCTGAGCATTTACATTTGGGAGCATCAGTTTCCATTTTCTTTGCCTGTGATTATTTTCAGTGATCAATTGAGCTATGACTAGCAAACAGTCAACACAAGTTTACTTACTGATGTGGTTGCAGAAGTCAACGTTTTGGGTTACCTGGACATTTTGAATACCTTATTCTAAACATCAGGATAGTTATTTCTCAATGAAGCATTTATGCCATGGTCACAGCGATTAATAAAGCATTTTGCCATTATTTCCGCATGCCCCATTTCTTTTAAGCATGGCAAGTGTGCGAGTTAATCACCTTGTCAGGACAGCTGGAAGAAAAATGCTGCACCACCATCATACATTCTGGCCATAACTAGTAATTGCACTGACAAGAGGATTAACATGACACACGCTGGTATGAAAGGGAACGTATGCCCAGCACGTTGCGTTCTTGGCATGTCAGTGCTATGGAAATAGATGCCTAAGCTAATAATTTCTCTTAATTCTGTAAAAACCGCAGCAGAATGTTTTTTCAATCCAAATATATTTTACTTTCAGACCAGAGACATTAAATCCAGCTGCTACTAGGTCCTCTTTTTAACCTCTGCATCTTCTATAGTTTTATCTTTTCATCCGAAAATATACACTAAAACCAACTCACACAAAGAAAGCCTGCCCAGACTCCTCCATACCTCTCAGGTCATCAAGCAGCTACAGAGGGCTGGTCTCAGATCTTCAGAGCAGATGACAACAAGGTCTGTAAGTATCTGCCACAACGAGCCCTCCAGATAGCCCGAGCAGCTCTCGCTACCCTTCCAGGCCAGGGGATGAGGGCAGAACAAGGGTGCTTGGCTCTAGCCAAACGTGACATTGCTTTGTCCATGAGCTACAGGTCTGGAGAGACACAAAAAGAGACAGAGAACTGACCTTCCTTACTGTTATGGATTCAAAGTTTTGCAAGCTCGTTCTTGAAGGAAGAGAAATTCATTAATTTCATATTTGTTAACTTTGGATGCAGCTGTAGAATTCCACTGATTTCTATTTTCTGTGTGTGCATAAATGTACACATGAGCACACACGTGTGTGTGTACTCCCATGCACGTACAAGAAAGGTCAGGGGAATATTTCTCTAATCTGCAGAACTGGTAAAACTGTCTGAAATCTGTCACAACTCGTGGACCTGAATAACAAGCCTAGAACCCACGACTTTTGGAGTGACTACCAGGAGGGAAATGATCTCAGAGTGTTTTCATCATCATTCCCTTGGGAATGGGAACTCATTTTTTGCTATCATTCCCTCGAACATACTCAACTCCCCTTTCCAATGCGGGCAGATGATCTGCTTCTCACAGAGCTGATTATTACCAAGATCCTTGCAGGGGAGGATGCAGCAAAAAACTGTTTCCTGGCATTTATCCTTTATCTCCTGCCCACTTCAAGGCCTTTGTTCCCATTCCACAAAACACACTTTGCACTTGCTTGCAGTGCAAAGACTTCTGGAAGCCAGAAAGCCTGACATACAGCTCCAGCTTTCGTCTTCTCTTAAGGGCCCTGAAACTGTTTTTACCTCCTAACAATGGGTAAAACTTTTATTAAGTGAAACCACACTCAGAACACAATAGCTCTACTGAGAACATCTTTCTTACTAAGCTTTTAGATGTATCAAATAGTACTATGAACATTTCTGTACTAGCTATTACAACAGCCTTTAATTTCAGTTTAGGTTTTTTCTTTCCTTAACAATTAAGTAATTATTTTGCCCATTGCTGTCAGCTTTCACCCTGACAGTATACTCATTCTTGACACCTCTTCAACAGTACACTGAAAATCCCAAACCCCACTGCTGGTACCGCTGGGTAAGTGGGGATTTTGCTGGTAATGTGTCCGGAAAGGTATGGATAACTCATGTGATTAAGTAGAATTTTTCCCAGATTATTTACCGTAACTGTATGATAGTCTTTAAATTCACCTGCAAAACCAGCATATGCACAATTTGTACATTATGACATCAATTTATCATTGTATATTAGCACTTGTCTATCTCGTAACAAATGAGTAGCCAGTCAGTGGGATTTTTCACCTACTTAGAATTAAGCTTGTACCTACCTTGATGAATCAGATCTAACATTTCCTCGCTAGACTGCAGAATACATAAGAAAAAAAGTTTCAGCTTTATCAATGCCTCAAGCAAGTTTATTTACTACATTACATATCATTCCTTTAATGTACAGCACTTGGTGCAACAGGGTGCTGGCCCCAATCGCGATTTTGAGATATTACAGTTGTAAGTAAATAAGTAAAGCTGGTTTAAAAAAAACAAAAAACACCACCACCAACAAAAATCACCCTAAAGAAAAAAAAAAAATAAGGTCTCTTTCTAAGCCATAACTATGGTAGCAAGGAAGTTAATAAACCTGCCGATAAAACTGGCAACCACACACAAACCCCAATCTGCTATTAATGGAACAGAAAATATTAACTTTTCTATAGAATTTTTAAAAGCTCAACAACAGTCTCCGATACAGTTACATATTTGCTACATAATTAAGTTAGAAAGCCCTGGAGGAAGGTCTTTCCTTTGTGCCATATTCTATTGTGTCCTTACAATAGTCTGCTATAGATTTTTCCAGCTACATTTAACTCTCTAAGACTTTTTCAAAAGGTTATTCAGAAATAGCTACTTCCACATGCATAAAAATAAGGAGACCCACCAGACAGCAGGTTCACAAAAGCAACCCCAAACAGTGCGCATATGGGAGTTTTTAAGCCTGTGCAATGGGAAATGACAGCAGCAGAGAGACCGGCAGATTCAGAGCGTAACTACTTTAAAGCCTTAAAAACACCATCACAGGTAAATTGAGAACTCTAGACAAAAGGAGTAGTGGTCATCTTCAGTGATAGCCTGTAAGTAGTCTCCTTGCACCAGGAAATTATACATTCCCGATAAACACTCACCATTCCTCCCAAGACAACCCACTGCACACATTAGCAGGCCTGAGGGTTTCACTTCTCTGACATCCTTACGAGAACATGTCACTATCGCCACCTGTGCACCTGGGAGGGCGGCAGACCACGGCCACCCCAGCCTGCCTGGCCAGCCACGCTGCTGGCACGGGGGTTTCCTGCGCTTCAGGCACAGCATCTCCAAATAAACCATCAGAGGGGCAAACTATGGCCAGAGAAAGCAAAGAGAATGAACTAAAAGTATCAGAAGTGGGGTGAGAAGGTGCAAAATAAGCTCTCTCATAATAAGACTGGTATTACTCTGCATTCTGGTTTCACAGAGGTGAAGCATGGCAGCTCAATAATTTTAACCATTAATCTCATGCCTCCATGCAAAGCAGTCAGGTTTTGTCACCAGCTTTTATTCCAAACTGAACTTTCAATTTGTTGAAGTGTCAATCTAGGTGGCTTTGTTGGAAACCAATGAGGTAAGATTATTCAAGCAATTACGAACTAGAATGAATTACTGCACATAAGAAACTTGTAAACAAAAAATAAAAAAATAAAAAATAACCCTTTTCACTGTTCAGCAAAACCACTGGTTACCAGATTTAAATTCCAGAGATGCAGGTCATCCCTGAGCCATGCAGAAAACACATACAAGTCTCGTTTTCAAAAATTTGAAATACTCATGGAAGTAGTGAAAGTGTTTAGGGTATTTTCTTGTTTTTATTTTGCTGAAGTTTTTCTTGCCACATCAGGAGTTGCCATTTTTATGCTTTAGTTTTCAGAAAGCATGAAAAATCTGCATAGAACTACCTTCCAGCTTTTTGCCTGCAGAGGGCCTGACAAGTTGCTGGCAAATCTCTTTGTTTATAAAGCATACAAACTGAGACACAGGTTAATGTAAATTAAGAATGGACTAAGCCTCTTACCTATTTCAGTGCTTTTTGCCTCTATTTTCACATCAAGTGCTTAAGAGGACATGAAGGAGATGTTATAGTGGCCAGTGACAGTAAAAAACAAATACATGTCCTTATTGGGAAGGGACTGTATTCCCATAGAATACAAACTTGGGGAATTTATTTAACAAAGAGTAGTGTATGTTGGCCATGATCCAGCAAAGGATGTAAATAAATCCAAATTAGCTAATAGCATTAAGGACAGATGACCGGACTGTGCCATGCGTCTTCCGCTGCAAGAAGCAAGTAACCTCCTCCTAGACTCCCAACCTCTGAAATGGCCTGGCACAGCGTAGCTCACAATATTCCTGAGATTAACAAAGTCACACTCCACTGCACTCCTTTGAACTCTAGGAAGTTTCTTTAACTTGATGAAAGAAAGTCATATTTCTATGCAGATATGCTACATAGATATGGTAGCTATCTTGAGCTAAGTCTTGCACACTTCATTAAAATTGCGTGCTTTCAAATAAGCAAGATCAGGGTGTCCTCCAGCTTTCCTTGCAAAGAAATTAAACGCTGGCAAGTTCAGCTCAAGGTCTCATTCACATGAATATTTCCTCAAAATTGCTTGGCCAACACTCTGTAGACCATGTTTGTTATTATTACTGATTTCCTCTTTGGTTAAACTGGGAATCAAGCTCTCTCTTTAGCTTACGTGTGCTACTGAGTTCCTTTGGGAGCAGGATAACCTATTTGTACGGGGGGGGGGGGGGGGCGGGGAGAGAAAACCAGGAGCTGCTAAACACTACTGAAAGGTGGAAACTGCAGTCCTGTGCCTTGGTTCCTAACTGGAGAGTCTCTCATCACCCCCCAGTGTGGCTGAAGACGTCACCACCACTCTGCCAGTTCTATGAAATCTCCAGGATGTAATCTATAAGCAAAAGTTTATCTCCATTTAAATTGCATTTGTGCTTCTTTTCAAGTGAGTGGCCAAGGTCAGAGAGTTTCTTCATTCATGAGAATTTAGCTTTTCTTCTCATAGAAGCAAGGCCCAACAAATGTGTGTTTCCAGCATCCTGATTCAAGTACCTGCAAGGCACACAGCAGAGAATAGAAATTCTTCTAATTAGAGACCACTTTTCCAAAAAATTTAGCCTTTGCTGCTGTTTTGCTCAAGGTCATACGCTAAGTGGCTGGTGAACAAACAGATCTGCTAACTTTCAGCAGAGTGAAGAATTAAAATCCAATTTAACTTCAGTACCAACCCTTGTATTTGACACTGTCAAAACAATTTTCTGTTTTAAAGCTGCAGTAGACTGAGGCAGCAAAAGAAAATTGGCAATGAAATGAGACTTCATAATATTTTCTTAAAATTAGACTATTTTCTAAGAAAAATCTTGATCAAGAATATTAATTAAGCAAACCGTTAGTTCTAAATCCAGTATTTGTGGTTCTACTGGATTACTAGCTTGCATTCTAAGTTTAAATTAACAACTGAACTATGGTTTTCCTTATTCTTCATATCAAACATGCAGCGCCCAAAATATCTTAAACACACCCTACATTTTTTCCCCTCCTCATAACATTGAACTTGGTGCATAACAAGTTGCATAGACTGGTGAACAGGTGGAACAGTGTCAGTATTTCCATAATTTTATACTTTGCAGCTACTGTTCAATAAAAGTAATAATCCTGTAATCATCTTTTCTTAAAGATCATTAAGAAATTATTCTTGGAAATTAATAATTTTTCACATTAAAATACAATTGCTAAGAGTGCTTTACTACTCAGTACTGAATGTATCACTGTTTTTCTACTTATTTTGTACCTCTTCTTGATGCATCATTCATCATCATCAGTGATGATCCTATGTCATCATGACGTTGTATTTAAACAGTTCATCTGACATTTTCACATGCACTATAAACCCATACTGAAAATAAAGCATGCCAGTAGCTGGGATGTACCAGCTAAGCTGAAGGATTTCAGCAAAGTAGGAAAAAATGTTCTGAATGCAACTGGCAGGTTTTGGACACTGAATAAAATCCATATTTTTATTTTAAATTATCTTGGAATTGAAATGAAATCCACTTCTGTCTTAGCTATCAATTTCATTGATATTGGTAGTCTCATGTGCTCAGTCTTTAATATACACTAAATTCCTGCTAGAATAATCGTATAGCCATCAAGGATTTGCCTCTGATTTACACTTATGCTCAAACACAGAATTTGCTCCACTGCTGTCCTTGTGACTACTGATGAAAGGAAGGGCTGCACAAGTTTTGCTATAACAATAAAAGAGTATTTTTTCAGCTGCACGGCCAACCAACAAAGAAAGAAGAAATACTGGAGTCACACCTAAAAATAAGCATCTTTTTCCCCAATGAACTACACAGGGAAATGGATTCCAAGAAAATTAAAAATGTTATTTAGGTCAAAACAAAAATATTTTGTACTTTATTAAATCCCATTAATTTGGTCTCTTATTTGGAAGGTTTACAATTCAAGTTCCAATCTACCATCTATGACTCTCATCACTCCCAAATTTTCCAGCCAGTGTGAATCTGATTGTTCAAGAAAGGGGGAAGAGACCAACACAGTGTAGATGCTGCCCTCACGCTCCCTTATTAGACCACCACCTAGTAAATGCTGATTATTTCCATGATTTGGGCTAAAGCACTGTGCTAGAACGGCACACATGAAGCAAAGGTGCACGAACACGTGCTGCTCCGCAGCACTGCTGCCTTCCGAAAGGTGGGAGCAAGCCCAGCCTGAGGGACCTTTAAACACACAGACTGCCCAAGTCTCTAATGCTAACTTCCTTCATCAAGCCTGCCAGTGTTCAAGTGAACATGTTAGATTGGAAAATATTTTTTTTTATAAGCCTTCCTGCAAATGTGGGGGAGCTAGAAAGTAGATTTAAGCCACTTTCTCAACTGTTGCCCTTGTTCAAGGGCCTCTTCTGTAGCTCACTGACATCTGAATCTTACCATCAACTCCTGCTGACTTCAGACCAGACTCGAACATCTCTGAACGTAACACTCTTTGAAAGATTGCTCTGCTCTGCCTACCGGAATTCAAATTATTCCGGTTATCACTTAGGAAATATTGTTCCTTTAACTTTCTTTGACAGATAAAAATCAGGCACATTATAAAAAGGTCTGTAAGCTATTACAGATGGCATTTGAGATAATGCGTGTCCTTTTGCCAAGATACACACTACCCAAAGCACGGGAGTCCTAAAGCTCACGGAAGTTTAACAATCGACAAGCCGTGATTGACACAGCTCTGCTCCTAGTGCGAAATGGCCTATTTAAGGCTTGCTGGGATGCACTGGCTCGGCACAAGGACTGCAGCAGCATCACCACTTGCCTCCTATGTGGATTTAAGAGCTGGCACAAAAGTACAATGCAGAGAGTCCCTGCTCTCATTTTCCGCACTGTCATCTCTAACCACGTGCCACACAATCTGACATGGCCTTATTTCTCTGAACCAAGAAATGTTATTTCTGGTGTGCCATTTCACCTCCGAGAGTTCCTGTATTTTCCTCTGCTATCCCCCTTGTGCTGGGCTTTCATGCCATCACAGCTGTGCTAAGGGGAACTCCATCCCACCCTCAACACCAGGCATGAAAACTTTGTTTTGGTGGATGCTCCATTGTAGATAAATAGAAAAAGGACAGAACTCCGAGCAGACAAATGGAAGAAAGAAACACTTGAAAATACCTGAAAATGGTAAGTGTATCTAGTTTAAACCTTTCCTAGCTGCAAATATCAGAAGGGATTTTACAGTTCCTTTCTCTTTTCCATTAACATCAACATCAAACCCTGACCTTTATTCAATGAAGTTATGGGAAGATTTTACTTCTCTGTAGCGAGATGACTTTCTTTACTAAATCATTTATAGGAGGAGTACTAAAAAGAATCCCTGTCACAAAAATGGGAAAATGAGAAAGACATTTTCTCATTTTTAGCAAACTAGTAGAGAAAAAAAAAGCATGTTAAAACCAAAGGAAAACAGGTATGAAGATGAGTCAAAAAGGTTCATTCCCATGGTACACATCCAAAACATCTGTATTCTAGTTAGCTTAAACCTGAAACAACAGGTCCCTTTCAGACTGGAAAAGTTAAGATAGGTGAAAATAAGACATTTGAGCATTTTTATATGCAACAACCTTTGACTTAAGTAATTTACTTAGCCAGATATTTCCTATGGCAGACACTGGATTAGGACAAGCTATCTTGGTTCAACAGAGGGGAAAAAAAAAATATTAAAAATAATATTATTTCCACTTAAGTGGAACATTTTCAACAGAAGTGCACACGTCCTTCTGAAAAACTCCACATCCTAAACTGACCTCCTTATTCCTCATTCACCATGCAGGAGGTAGCGGCAGCATGTATGTGCATGCTGTGTGCCCAGCACAAGATGAAAGTGATTCATTACTCTGAATGCTTAGGCAACAGATGCCAGAGAATCTAATATAATCTGATGAGAGATAAACTAAGGCTGCAGTGTTGAATACCTTCTAAGAGATTTGAAGGATTGTATTTTAAAGCAATATACTGTTTTTAATGCGGCTTATACACAGAATTTTACTACAGAAAGAGCTCCATGTTTTCAAAACCATATGAAGGAGATTATTGGGTTGCATTTTTCTTAAGAGGGAAAAAAAAAGTGTGAGATGTGCTCTGCTGTTCTCTAGTAGACTGGTACAAAGCGAGTTTCTATTTCACTGGCTCAGGCAGGACAAGAGCGAGCAGTACAGAAGGTTACCACAGTGTTGACAACTTTTCAATCACCAAAACAGGTGTTAGCTTTGAAAGACAGACCATGAGATGGAAAACCTTATACCATTAACAGCCTTCTGAGACTACTGTTCCCCCCATTACAAGGCCATGTACTGGCAAGGGCTATTGACTGGGGTAACCCGCCATGCCACCGACCACCCGCAAGGTCAGGGGCACACGGGTCCTGCAGCAATACACACAATACCTGATCCCACTCCAAAACAGGTGGCAGCAGGCCAAGAAAGGAGAGCTTGCCTTCCCCTTCCTGAGCCACTGCTCACAAAAACACTGCGCTCATTACTCGCTCGTGTACAGCGGCTTCTACACTTCTGGAGCTACAGGCCAAGGTGTTTCAAGTGCCTGAGTACAACTTTAAGCACATTAAATGGACTATCCTTATCTACATGACTACAGGAAACTGATAGGTACCACCCAGCTCCAGTAGTAAGGACTACAAGACCTAGAGCTAGATGCAACAAAGGCCTACGAGTCAGAGATGTGAAAGGACTAATTCAGAGTTGGTGAGCCCAGAAAGCTGAGACAAATTCTTCTCATGTCAGTCCACCTATTGATTCAGCTCCTTTTGCTGCTTTTATTATTGCAGTTAAAACTTTGCTTTCAAATCTACAACTTCTTTAGAAACTTTAAAGAACTAGAAGTTTTCTTGGTTTTAACATTCCAAAGTCCTGTCTCTGGCAGGCACATGGTCCTTGAGTGGAACATCAGACAAATCTGTTCCTTTATTAATTATCCACAAGACTTCTCAGCTACAGGTCTTTTAAACCTGTCTCTAAAATAGACAATGGAAAACTTCTATTTTGTCATATTAACAAGGGGCAATAAAAGCGTACCTTAAAAGAACAAATGCATTAATATTTTCAAGAAATATCAGCCTTGGACTTGTCTTCTTTTGCAAGGGGGCTTCTCGGACCAAGACACCAAATACGTACAAGAAGGAGCATTATTAAGTATTCATACAGCACTGATAAATCTCTAGTTTTACACAGAATCCAGTTCAAAAGACTGCCAAGATATTGCAATGATTTAAGAAGGTATAAAAATGTTCAGCACATTGCTTTTTTAATAGAAGAATAGCATGGTTCACACCTAGTGCTGCACTGTATTAACTGAAGAGTGTTCCATCAACCAAGAAACATTTCTAACTTCTGTTACAGCACATACTCTCACTGCACTAGTTTCAAAACGTTCATACCCAATCAGTCCTTCTTCTTGTACCCACCTAGAAGGAAATAATTCACACCATGAGTAATTATAGCATTAATAACTACAAAACTAGATATATTATTACTGTCATCATTTTTGAAGACTGTTGGTCTAGTTCCCTTTCAGAAGGCAGAATGATAAAGCTTCTTGACACATTCCTCTCTAAATACTTCAGGTTTATTGTTCTTCCTATATATAAAAGCCAGTAGAGCAATTCAAATCTCACTCTGTACCAGTCTGGGCATTTCTAAACTGACCTGGCCGTTCTTGCAAGTTCCCCTACAAGCCATTCACCTGAAAGCATGACCTGACTTCAGCATCTCACACAAAACTATTTCCTAATCTTTCTCTTCTCACAGTTCTCTACATGAATTAATTGCTGACTTTTAGAATCATCACTCCCAGCTGTAAGGTAAGTTTATATCTAACTATCCAACTTCTTGTAAGGTTGTATCTAACTACTGTTAACAGACAAGCCACTGGGTGACACAGGTTTGTAAAATGTTACGCTTCAGTACTCAGCAATTATACACAGTTGTGTTTGGGGTTTTTTTCCAATGTGTTAAAGTCAACCTTTAAATAACTTTGCAGCCAGTAAAACAGCCACCAACTGCCAATATGCTGAGTCAAGAATGTAACAGAAAGTCAACAAGCAACATGAGAGTTGCCATGCTGGTAACTAAATCCACTCCAATAACCCCTAGGTGCAAGGAATTATTTTGATTTTTCTAAGGGAGAGTAAATGTCTTATTTCTACCAAAAACTATTCTGACAGTAATTCTGCACCTTAACAGTGATACCCCCAAGCTGGTAAGTGGGAGTCACGTACAATGGAGGCGCGTACACTACTGTAAGGAAGGATAATTCAGTACTAGGAAAATCAGTGGAAGGGATGATTGAACAAGTTGTTCCACATTTTGTTTATCCCATCTACAATCTTTTCTTTACAGAATATGAAATTTTAAGAGAGGGATGAACTGAAGATTTATGAATCCAATACTTCTACTGGAAATATTACGCTGTTTATCTTCCGATTCAATCAGCCTCTGCAAACTTAAGGTAAGCAAACAGTCATAGGAGTAAGCACAGTCTCAGTTCTATATAACTTCCCAGAATCAATGAGCTACAATGCAAACGTTTGCCCACAAGCATAAGAAGCAGCAGCTCTGCCTGCACTGCCACTGATCATGACTAATAGAGACCTGACACAGGAATGGATAGCACAGAATGAAAATGACGGCTACGCAGCTTTGTTTCATTTGTTTCCATTTTCAAGTAATAACACAATATAAAATTGTATATTATTTTAGCTGCTAGAACAGGTGGCATAAGGAGAAAAATAATTTAAGATCTTATTTGTATGAATACGTGGTCACGTTCTGCAATATCCTTCACTTCGTACCAACAAAATGTAGAATTAACTGATTCTGAATAAATTGTGCTTTTTCATCACCCAAATTTCCTGCTACACATCCATACCTCAGCACTCCTCCACAGACAGCAGAGCACACCCCCACTCTGACATTCAAAACACCTTGGCAAGTTTGCCATATCAGACCAACAACTTCTCCACCAGGCATGGCCTGAAGCAGAACACTGCACGTCCTTCAGTTCACAGTTCAGAGTTGTGCCTTTCCGCCCCACCTGAGGCCTTTTAAGAAAGTCAGCAAATGTACATTTGCAGAGATGTGCCATCAGTACAAGCCCCCTGGGATTACAGTGGGAATCCACATGTGTGCCTTGGCCATTTCTTTTTCCTTTACCAACTTTAAACACGATCCTTTGCTGGAGCGGCTCAGCTGAGGCAGCAGCTGAGAAGCTGCATGGGGGTAATTCCACCAGCAGGATCCTCCAGGCTGGTGCCTCCTGACCCTCTCGTTTGCTGGAGCTGACATTTCTCTTTCTCATCACGGGTTTCTTCAGCAGTGATAACTGACTGAATGAAAAATGCCTTGTGTGAAAATCCTGTAGGACGACATTAACATACTCAGCTAATACAACTTATTTCAAGAAGTGTTCATCCCTACTCAGATCTGCATTGTGTTACTGCCTTATTGTCAGACTTTCTTAATTTGCTTAAAAAAATATATTATATGCCTCCCGCCACAGGGGACAAGCCAAAGGCTATATAGATGCCAAACATAAAACAAATTGTGCTACTGAAATTAGATGAGGACGGATTTTGTGCATAGACACAGCAACTCAGCATTCAGATGAATTTATTGCAAAGAATACAAGGCATGTAATGTTTGTCACTATTTCTCATTTCCTGCTTCCATCTGTTTAGACCCAGTTGAAATCTGCTCCTGTACATTATACAACCCCTCTTCTCTGGGTCTCTCTGATTATGACCATAAAAGGTGAGCAATGAAAAGGCTAACGTTAGATCTGGTGCCAGTATTTTCTACACAAAGAATTACAGTGCCATTTTTGCAGTACTGTGGGGTTTAGAGACAAGTGGAACGCCTAGCAAAATTAAAACAAAAATAAAGCAGAAAAAAACCCGCTTTCACAATCTGCTTGTAAGGCTGTTACGTGCTATTGAAGCAGTGGCATTCTTCAGCAGTAAAACCCAAATGAAATCTGCAATTAACTTCACTGAGAGAAATATGAAGCATCACAAGATAGAGGAATGGGCACAGACTCTGCTGGTTTACTATGATCTTTCATACATAGAAGTTGAATTAGACTGGAATTTTAATTGCATAAGCAACTCACCGCAAATACTAGCTAGATGATTTATTAAAATAAAAGTCATCAATATTATCTCTAATACAAGTGCAGAAAGGATATGGATAAGTGTATTCTATTAGTTTCTTTAACTCTACAGGAGGACCCACATTACGTAAAATTTCTGAACCTGCTGGATACTGCAACCAGCTCTTCCTCAGTCATCCACATGGACCTAAACAAAACTAGCTCTCTAAACTGACACTGTAAACTTACAACCGGCTACAAAAACTTGCCAATCACTATCAGAAATATCAGGAAATTCAAGTACACTGTTTCCTCTCAACATCATTGCATCCGACTTTTGTTTCCCATAGTTAATGCTCCTGCCAACTGATTAATCTTCATTACCCGATTTGGGATTATGCAAGTCAACTATTCCATATATAATTACAGAAAACTCAAACCCAAAGTTTAAATAACAAATAACAGCTTTTGTTATCTAAATAACTGTTTTCAAGCCCTTTATTTTCCATTTCTTCACTAATAATTTTTAATCCATACAGTATGGTAATTTTCTAACAGGACATAAGCAAACCAATTATTTCACCCACTAAAAGGTAATGGCTTTTGCAACACAGATACCATGACTGCTTCCTCTTCTCTTAAAATTATAAATGTTTAGTTTCTTCAAGGAACAGGTGAGGCTAAATATAGAGAGGTTTGCAGCAATATGACTAGGCTACAACAGGATAAATTCTGTGTAGCTCTGCTAGGAGTGTTCTCACTTAGAGCAGGGAGTAATCATTCTAACTGGGTAACAAGGAGACAACAAAAATTTAAATGACAATTTCATGATAAAGATAATGTGGACCAAACACTAAGAAAACAAGATACAGAGAATCTGGACAACTTAAAATGACAAAATATATAACTAACCACAAAAATGTTCCCAGAGTTCTCATCTATAAGAACTGTTGAATCACGTATCAGCCCTGAAAAGTGACCCTCCTGAAATTCTTCCAAAAAAGAGACTCCTTATAAACAAACCTGCTTATAGCAGTAAGGGTCAGCATATTTTATTAAAACATTCTGTATATATTCCCTTTCTCAATACACAGACACCCCCTGCATGTGGCAACTGCATATTAATAACGCAGGAAGATTGATTGTTAATGGGTTCTGTGATTCTCACCACATCTGTCTCCGTTTTGGCAGTTGGTACAGAAACGCTGTAGTGCTCTCCAACACTTCTGTGGCAGGAAAACAATCCCCAGGCCAGATGTTCTCCTGCATCTTTTTCCTCACTACAAGGCCAATTAGTACCCAGATATTCATAAGAAAAAAACTTTACATTCTGTTTTCTAAGGAGGTACAATACCATGTTTTGTTCCAATACTTTAAGAAACAAGAGTTGGCTAAGAGATCTGCACAATGTGAGCTCTAAGGGTTAAGGCAGAAAATACCAAAAGCGTTGTTCTAAACCATTCTAGGAGAAACATTTACACATTCTCAGCATTGAAGAGAAACAATAAAATTTTATAAGGTTTAAATAAAACAAGACCAGTAGCTAATACTAAAAGTTGGCATTTTACCAATTGCCAAAAGCAGATCAATAAATAAATAAATCTTAAACAAAAGTAAAAAGGCTTAGCAACATATTATCAGTAACCTGCCATCCCGGGAAAGGACACGGGAGGTACAGTGTGCTGTGCAGATGTTGCTGTTGCAGTGGGGAAATGCAGCCTTTCTGCACAGCTGGGATATGCACTTCCCTTTGCTGCCACTGTAGATGACAAGTAGCCACCCACCATGTCTCCCGGGAGCGCATCCGGCGCAGGAGGATGGGAAGCTACAAGCTGCTGAAGGCTGGGAGGGTGTTTTGAGGGAACAACGGAGGTGCCTGCCCTGTTGGGAATTCCCCAGGCGTTAGCTGCCCATCGCGGGAGACACGCTGTGGTGCTGGATGAACCCACGGTTTGACACCAGCAGAGGGGGTCTCCCACCTCCATCAGGATGGGACGGCAAGCACTGCTACAGCCAGGAAATCAAGGAAGTGCATTTAGCAGGACAGGGTAAATACCACCAGTACAAAATTGTTTAAAGTCAACCTTAAGCTTCACATGAGGCAAAAATAGCAACAGCTTCCTATGCCTGAAAGCACAGAATTTATAGAGAAAAAAGGAAAGTTGGAAGATCTGCTCTAGAATAGGCCATACTAGAAGAGACATGTATAGTAAGTCTAATTTAAGGAAGCAACTTTGAAGGATTCCTGGTGCACAGGATGATCCCTAACAAATCCACTGCAAAAGCAGGCAAATGTACCCAAGGTTAAGCAGCCACAGCTGCCAAGTTTATTGCCTCAAGAGAGAACTTCAAGTCTGCAACGGGACACAATACAAGCACCTCAGCCCAACGTATCTTAACCCACTACCTTGTCATGCCCAGACCCTTTCGTTTATGCTTTTGATTTTCCTGGAAATCTAAAATTTGCTGTAAATACCATTTGAAATTAGCTATCAGCCATTAATGATTGCTAACTCAGGCATCTCAATATCCAGAGGAAAGTCCAGGAAAAACCCCGAGCATGGAGAGCTGAAAATGCCAAGTGGAACTGCTGTGAGCGGCTAAGGACAGCTCTTTGGATACCACCAAACAAGGCACATCCAGAGCCGTTTTCCACCTGCCAGCACAAAACAGGAGCTCAGTGGTGGGGTGGGGTTTTTTGTTTGATTGGGTTTTTTTGGGGTTTTGTTTTGAATAAGAAAGGAGAATTAAGAGATCCAACTTGAAATGCAGGAAATGGTACCACCAGTCTCTTATCCAACAGCCCAATGGTTACAATATTCATCTGAAACGTGAAAAATCCTCCTCTGCTAGAAGAGTTTTTCACCTAAACCAGAAATTTTTCCACTCTTGCATCTGCAGTGCTTCACTGTTTATAAAATACTTCCGAGCATCAGAGGCAGACATAGATGATTTGGACCTACGGGGCAGCTCCAGTCCTGCTCCAGGAACATGGGACTAAACAGCACACACAATTTCAAGGGCACAAGAGACTCCCCTGTGCAGACAGCCCAGCAGCCAGGGAGCTCCGCCGCCTGCGAGCACCTGCTCAGCCTGAGGGAAAGGTCGAGCCCAGCGCCTACACCAATTGTAAATGATACGGCCACCAGCCTGCTGGAAAAGGGACAGACATTACTACTTCACCTTCCCCTACTGAAAAACACTTGCCAGAACTTACAACCACCATGGAATAAGGAGTATTTCTAGCATATTTACTATCTTGCCCCAGTAAAATATTGAGGACTATAGCACAGGGCTCATCAATATCTATAGAATAAATAGTAGATGTGTTTGGATGAAAAGAACTACTGCAGATGGTTTCACAAACCAGTCACACATTACCAGATTTTTAATCAGCAAAATAAGTCAAATGAGAAAGTGAAAAGAAGAGACTAATGCAGGACCAATTGCTAACCACAAAGGATTGTTACAGATTTTTGGTTATGCATAGTGAATTTAAAAAAAAATACCTAGCACTACTACATGTTTTAATAAGTACTCAGTAAACTTTTAATGAATGAAACAATTAACAATACTTCAATTATATCAGAGCTGGCATACACGTGGCTAAATCAGTGCCACATTACTTTTCATATCAGCTCAAAAGACCATCACAAAATTGTGACTTGTTGCACTGAAATCATTCCACTCAAAACCCTACAAAAACTGTCCTGTGCTTCAAATAGCTTCGCCTTGTTTCTTTAAGACTGCTTGACTATCACACACTGCACTGTCCCATCAGTGATCCTATTCTCTTTTATTTAGTGGGGTATTTCTAAATTGTTTTAGAATGCAATAAACAGAAGGTCAAGCACAGAAGTTATTTATAGCAACAAACAGCCACTGCTTGTTGTTCTCACCTCAGTACATTGCTGCCAGTGCCTCACCTCACTTTGCTACTTGCTCTTTCCAGCAATTTATGACCCCAAAAGAGAAGCAGCTTATCCCTTGGTTACTTTAAAAACAGGATAACGTAAAGGTCTAACAGTCATCAGATCAGTGATCCCAAATAAACAGGACAGAAAAGAGTTGAGCAACACATCTCGCCCATAGAAAAGTGATAGAGAAACAAATTATTTATTGATTAGTGGTATTTTTTTCTCTTTTACCCAAAAGATTTACAGTGTGGGTTTTTTTTTTTTAGATTAAAATTCCTTGTTAAAACGTCACCTTTTTCTATATCTAATCATCCTTGCCTTTAATCACTTTATACAGAACTTTACACAGATTTAAGTCTGTGGTGACTGAGAACCAAGAGTAACATCTTAAAAAAAAAAAAAAAGTAACAGGAAAAAGCATTGCTGAGGATTAGCATAAGTGGTTGAGCTTTGTTTATTTGTTACAAAAGAGGCTGTGCAGAGAGCACTGTAAATAACAAAATTGTACCACCTTCTCTCCTTCTTAGAGTGCAATTACTGTGAACATTATCTTTGGAATTCAAGGATTTTTCATAGAGAAGCTGCTCAGTATGCATGCAAACTCTGTACGAAGACAGGCAAACAAGTCCCCAGGCTTAGCAAGGTCAGCCGGAATTTATTGTTGGACTCAGAAGTAGGGCCCTACCCCCAGCACCCAGCCTTGTGCTCAGACCTCCAAGGCCCTGGTTTCCGGCACGGCGAGCCGGACGTTGCAGTGAGGAGCACGGCTTGAGGGTAGTGCACGGCCCAGGGTCATCTGTGTCCTTCACTGGGAGCCAGAACCGAGGGCTGCGCTGCTGGGGGACACCAGGGACAGACTGGCTGGGGAAGCAGGAGAAGGAGCCAGCACCAGTGAAACCTGCTCCAGACAGATGGTGCTTCGCTGCACCTCTAATTACAGGAAAACAGGAGAAAACGTACCTGACGTCACAGGCTGCCTTGCGACGGAGAGGAATGGGGTGGATGATCACGTGTGACATATGCTCTTGTACACACAGTAAGCAAATTTCTGGTATTAATCAGAATTGCTATTTACAGAACAATCAACAAGGACCCCTTTTGAACGAATCATGAAAGTGCTGAATAAGGAGAATCTCAAATAATTTTCCATTTTCTCTGTAATTACAGGACATTAAAATAGACTTCATTTTCCAGGCTTTTAACTAGCAGACTTCCAAGACATACAGCTAAAACCAAAATCCTGAAACAGCCACCACAACAGTGGTAAGGGAATGTCTATAGCGTCAAAATGAGACACCAACCCATGCAAACACTGAAAAAATTTGCAATGCCTGAGACTCAAAATGATGCTGACGGGAACTTGGACAACAAAGATGTGAATACACCAGTGAGGAAGAGCATGAGCTACTGTGCTGATG
Source organism: Strix uralensis (assembly GCF_047716275.1). NCBI lineage: Eukaryota > Metazoa > Chordata > Aves > Strigiformes > Strigidae > Strix > Strix uralensis. The sequence goes on from NC_133981.1 coordinate 12,223,254, forward strand.
GAGACCAGGTATCTGCAACAGCCTGTGGCACCACAACTGCTCTGTTAGCCATTCACTATGGTGCTGGGATGTTTGAATTTTAAAATACAGTGATTTAAAACATACAATATTATGCTTTGAATGTTCATTTTTATTTTTAATTAGGGAGTAAAACTTTTTCATGAGGCGAGATGCTGCATATACTATTTTTGAAAAAGTTACTTTCACTGCTTTCTAGTGTACACTGCGTTAAGTAGCTGTTCATTCTCAAACTGCACTGTCCCTGAAACATGAGCATCTCAAAACAAGCTTGAAACACAGATACCTCAGTCTCTAACTGCATTGTTTGATACTGAGAGTGAAAATCCGGATGCTTCTAGGAAGAATGAAAGCCATTTGGCCCAGCATGGGACAATCCGTTCACTATACCATACTCCCTACCAGGCTGACTAATTAGTTTTTTGAATGACCCAAGTGTTTTTGCCACAACAACCTTAACTACTAAGCTACTCTACACTTTTTAATTATCTGGAACAAAATAAAACAAAAACCAGGAGAATTACCCTGAAATACAGAGTGAAAACAGAGAATAAATTTACATACCAAGAGAATAAAGTTGCATACCCATGTAGTGACCACGAGGCCCTTAAGGAGACACCAACCAGAAAGGAAATAAGATGTTTATTGGAATAAGAAGTTCTTTAAAATGGACGGATATAAGAACAGATGGATGCTTAGCAGAGAATAAAAAGATTACTTTAGCAAACATGTGGAAAGGAAGTTTTAAAATTATCTTTGGAAGACTAAAGAGACCACTATTAGCTCTGAACCTATTTGTGAGGTAACAACTCAGCTGTCGGATGTCAAGATAACATAACATTTCCTCTGTTACCAAGTGGGACTGTCCCCAGTTTCAACTTAACTCTCTAATTTCTCATGTCACAACTCAGCCAGAAGGCTTGTAAAACTTTGCGGCCTCTCAATGCCACACGTCAGTTTAGTTCATTAGGGAACAGGCAAATTCTTTCCTTCTGAGGGTGTACTGACACCTTGCTACAAGCAGTTGTACCAATACTACTGTGTGATCCAAAAACCTGAAGGATACTACATAACAGAGGGGAAAACCTCTTGAACTACCAAGTCACTCAAAAGATCTGTTACCCCAAACTATAAATTCCACATTTGTCAAACCCAGGAAGAGAGTTTGAAGTTCCAGCCCTCTCTCCAGCAAGAGCCTGCTGGGTATCTGCGACACGGTGCTATTCTCTCATACAGGGTGTGAAGTGCTGGCAGGGGTTTAAAGGAAACGTACTACATGAACTGACTCAAGAGACGCTGCGAGAGGTCTGTCTGCTTTCTTTCTAAATCATACTTTTAGAAAAGGTATGGAAGACATAAGAAAAAACACTATTAAGTACGCATTTTAAACAATTATTTTTACTCGGTGAAAAATAGTGTCAGGATTAATGATTCAAACCATCATGGAAATAAACAATCACTGGAACAAAAAATAAAAGACACCAAGGCACTTTACAGAAACTGATACACCAGCTGGATACTGAACTTAGCAGCACCAGAAAAAATCCTGACGTTTTATTTACTAATGGTTCTATAGAAAACCACAGAATTATCTTCCAATGATGCATAAAACAAGGAATATAAACTGACATAAAGCTGAGACTATGCCATGGTAAGAGGACGGCACAAAACCAGACATGGTTTGCAGAAAGCAGCAGCACTATTTTTTAAGTTTCAGTCTGTTATTCCCTGTATTTTTAATCAATTTAATACAATGAACTTGGAGTTATCTTTATGACACTGCTAATTAACTAGTGATATAAGTAATGATATCTGTCATTTACTTAGTTATGTATGTTTCTTCCCTACAGAAATTCAGATGACCACAATGCACCAATTACTGCAAAGAGTAGTTTTATGCTTTTTTTTTTTTTTCCTGAAAATGTGTTTTGGGCCATATGATTCAAATACAAAGGTTCAAATCCAAGCAGTGGTTTCTTTGATCTCTTACTTCTTGTGGAATAATGGGAAATTGTGAAATAATGGGAACTGTGAAAGCCTCGTGGAAGTGTTTAAGTCCTGAGATTTGCTCCCTTCCTCAGCATGGTGCCAACACTTACAAGGCTGCTCATACTTTCTTGTTCGGTACATGTCTCAAGCATTTATCTTATTGATAAATGCAGTCATAGATTTCTCTGACACTCAAGCTCCTTGATTCAAGTCTTTCAAGGGGAGTCAAACTTTTCTTTTCCTCAAAACCTTTCCAGATGCACAGATGTAACATTCCCAGCTCCTTTGGTTTGAAGCAGGAGAGCAAGGTACTTCAAAACTGCCATCTTTTTTAAAGACTACTGCATTTTCCATCAGATAAAGACAAATAGTAAATACGAAAAAAATCACACTAAGTAATAGAAAGCCTAGGAAAGGATGACATAACCCAAGGCAAATAAATTGGCTTCCTTTTTAAAAGCAATCTTATGTTCTACCAATAACCCATATCATTTTTAAGTTTAAAATGTATGGTAAGGGGTGTGTGACTTCCATGCCAGCAAGTGGAAAAGAAAAAAATCATCATTCTGTGTAGACAACACAAAGGTCAATATTGCATAATTTGTCAGCAAATAGCCTAAGAATTAGGAATCCTCATAAAAGTGGTCTTAAAAAAGTGTCTCAAAAAATAAATACGAAGTCCAGATACAAAACCCAATAATGAATAGTAGACCAGGTTGAACAGGAAGGTAGAAACAAAACAGGAATAAAATCAGATTTTCCTCACGCACTTTGTCAGCATTATACTAATAACCACCTGTCTTCACCAGAAAGCCAGATATTCCTTGCTTGGAGCCCACACAATCCGACTCGAGTCAGTGCTTTGCAATCATGTCTGAGAAGCTGAAGAGTAACTCTGACTGTAACAGCGTGAAGCAGAACAAGAAGATGACCTGACCTACTTGACCATGCCAGCTGCATCATTACTGGGTAAAACAGATTTTAGTCCATATACAATTGTGACAATCAAGCAGACCATTCCCCACACCATGAAAAGCTCATAAAGGTCACTCATTCATAAAAAAAAAAGTAGTACCCAAAAGCATACGCCAAGAGGTGAGTGGAGGAGGAAGGGCCTCCTGTGAGGCAGCACAATAAGAATAGAACATTATAAAGATGAAACACAAACCACCAACTTTTAATTTCATTGCTTTGTGGGTTTTAGTTTAAGGCCCAACGTTATCTTAATGTGCTTCCTGGCTCTCATAATTAAATTCACTAATCCCCAGTCTTAAGGCATCAGCAAGTTAAGCTAATTTAAAGTTAGTACCTGAGCTTACATCTTTTTTTTTTTCCCCTTTAGCAAAGAAACAAAATTATTGAACTCCTCCTGTAACAAGTAGGTATTTTTGTCTCTACTTTAATCGCTCCTTCTTCACTGTCCTCATTCTGTACTTTAGGGGTTATGAAGGAGGCTTAATATATTAGTTCATGAAGATTTAGATATATCTCGATACTTAACCAAGCTACGGGAAAATATCTCACAATATCCTCACTGCACGGCTGCTTGATACTCCCAAGCTGGTGTTTATGCTGTATTTGCAAAATTGCACATCTGTTTAATATCTCTTTTTTCCTTGTTTCAGGGTGCTGAGAGTCCTGAAGGTAATACCTGAAAAATCAGCATGTCAGTCATACCTTCTAATACCGTGATCCTGACAGACTTCACAAGCTAAGCAGGATCAGTTCACCATCAATCTGCACACTGCAGACACAAACAATTACTAGATAAAAATCTCCGAGAAAGATGACTAGCCGGAAAAATAAATTTACCTTGTTATCTGCAAAGAAATCACCTAAGTTTCTCCATCACTTGAAAATAATGTACGTAGGTCATCTTTTTAATTATACAGAGAACATTTCTCAAGCATTTCCAACTACACAATCTTCCACTGGCCTTTTCCATCAGCAGCGTTAACCATCTTATGGCTCAATTTTAGCTTTGGCAATTATGTGTCCTCCATTTAAACTCATTTTTGCGGTTCCAATGAGCACAGTGCCATTTGCTTCCTGTCCCAAACCACAGCTCCGGTTCACACAATTTCCTCAGCTACCCCCAGCTGCAGTGCAGCAGGACACAGGCAGAAAGAGCGGCTGCCGTGGCAATCACCCCCAATAACAGATCCTCAGCCATGTTGTGCCGGACAGGCTGTGCACAAAGGAGCTACAGGCTGATGCATTCATGCTGCTATCGAGGTAACGTACCAAAGAGTTTGATGGGAGAGACACTAAAAGTTTCAAGGTCTGTTTTTCCTTTAGACTGGAAAAAAAGTTATGAGATGTGATCTGTAAGGTTCATCTTCAGTATTTATGAAATCTCTAACCTAGACCCAAAATCTCAGTAACGACTGCTTAACTACCAAAGCAATGTTAAAAAATTATCTCATTGAATGCCACACTTCCATTAATCTTCAAAGCTCATGATTTTCTAGTAAAGCTTTTAAGTAATGTCCCACTTCCCAAGTTTCTCCTCAAATCACTTGTTAGATGCCACACAGTTATCCTTGTCCTATTCTTTTCCAGATGCTTCTCAACCAGTGCAAATACTAGTAACACAATATGTGCAAAATGGATAAATACAGATTTTTCTTTCCTGTGCTTCTAATTGAACACCAGTAAAGAATAAAGACTTTTCCTGCCTCCAAGGAACTCACCCTTTGGCCTCAAGCCTCCTAAATACACTGAACAATGAGGTTCATTAAGTAAAATCTGACCAGGAGCTTATTTTTCATTAGAATCAGTTCAGAAAATCCAGCTTCAACATCTGCAATGCACCCTTACCGCAGGTAATTGTCTAGGTAAACAGCTGCAGATCAGAAACAATATTTTCAAGAGGTCTATGTTTTGTGCCCTCAACCTTCACTAACACGACTCCTGGCAAAGCATGGTCCCAGCAGAGACAGCAGCCCCCAGCTAGCTCCAACCAACACAGCTTTTTTTCAAGCGACAGGTGAGTACTGTGCACCTGAATAGCTCTGTTTTAACATCACAGATGAGGGATCTCAACTATCTTTATGCTCAGAGCAAACTGAGGAAGGCAGATGAAGCGATGAGATGTCTGTACCCCCACACATGAACACAATGGACACCCCAGAAGTGAACTTGTAATGGCTCTGCATCCACAGAGACAGAGCTCTCTACTCAGTGGGGGGAACCACACTGCAATTACTGCATTTAAGGGAAACAAAACCTCAGTACATCCTGTTACACAGAAGAATGGTCAAGATTTTGTGGAAGCTCATCTCCTACTCCCCAAACTGTTCCTTCTAGATCTCTCGCCAGTTAGATGACAGGTAAGTTCTTCAGCTGGGAAGGTGAGCTCTCTGAGCCAACAGGTTAGTCTACTTCATACCTAGTACCTACTCAAATTGTAGTTACCAGCAATAAAACATCAAAATATCTACAATGGACCATTTACAATGGTATTCCAAATGAATATTGAAGAGGGTTAGCACACATGACAGAAAAGAAAGATACTTTTACCCTTCATTCTTGCTAGAACAGCTCTGGCTTCGTAACACAATTTCCCGCTGATTTTTGTTGGTGCCAAACCCACAGCCAACATACCTGTCCAGAGGAAACCAAAATGACGGATTGCAAAAGTTATACACAAATAGCAGCATATATATATTACAATCAGACCTTCAGTGACCGCTATCTTAATTAACATCTTATCTTAGTAGAACAAAACGTGCTGAGGTAACTCCAGAGGTCCGCTCCTGTTGCCCAGTGGAGCGGGAATGCTGCTGTCCCCTCCAGCGAGGGCAGGATCGCTCCCTCGGTGCTTTGCGAGCATGTTCCTTCTCCCAGCAAGGGGGATGAACCACACGCAGTATCACAGTGCAACAACACATTTTTTTACTGCCAAAGCAAACAGCAACTCACAGAACCGTGAGCAGGCAGTGATCATTGATCACTCTAAAGGATGGGACTGCTTGTTAAACTTTGGCTTACTCCATCACTTTTTTTTTTAACATTAATTAAACTTTAAAAAGGCAGTTAGGATAAGAAATTGCAGAAAAATTATGGTCATTTTATTGTTTATTCCCTAATTGCACACGTGATGAGGCAAATTTAAAGTAGTGTACCTTAGAGCTCACATTTTAATGATGCTTTTACTGTGGTCTGAGTACTAATGCCCTTGTTTTTATTACTGATCACTGCTTTTCAGTGACTGCTTAAAAAAAGTCTTAAGAAATGCTTAGAAGGCGTTGTAATTATATATTGTACATATTAGGGTTACACTTAGAGACGCCAAGAATATAGTTTATGAAAACATACTTATTGTGTATTACGATTTCCTTGTTATAGTCTCTTACTACTGTACAAGGCACAAAGTCTTGGCAAAAAGCCTTGTGACTACAAACTAGTATTTTCCATTTAAATAAAAAGTGGTAATTCAACATAAAATGTTGCTTTGCTGTTTTTCTAACTTGATATGCATATGTCTTACTTTAATGTATGAAATACCAACATCACTTCCACCCTATTCTCCTAGCAGTAGGTACACAGAGTTACATTTAATATAATTTCAAAAATAGGTTTTCAATTACAGGTCTGTCTGTAACTTGGTTTCCAATAGCTGCCAACAGGAAACAGGTTCCCAAATTTAGTCTCATTTTCTCTTCATAGATCTGTCCTCCTAACTGCCTCTTTCCAGCCCCATACAAGGAGGATATCCCCTTCCTTTGTATCAGTATGGAGGACAGGGACTTCTGTAAAAGCAGTACAGGACTTGCACACTCCCTCTGAAACCTCATGAGAGCAAATGCAGATTTCCGGAACAAATGCTCTGGAAGAGAAATAACTGTATTTTGAGTTCTTCTACCGGAGATGTTAGGGACCCTTACTTAAAGGTAGGATTATTAATGTAATGAGTGACAGTGGAACAATTCATGGTTGCAAGTCTGACCTTGAAATAATCAGCGTATCAACAAGAGACTGAACTTCTATGTCTTTCTGTTCTTTAAATTCTGAAGATTGTCTCAGTTATTTTTATTTTCCCTCTCACCCTTTACAGTGTCAGAGCCCCACACTGTATCACAAGACGCTATACCCCAGCGGGCTTGCAGTTACCACCTTTTCCATCTTTTCATTTTTTTTAAATGGGCTGTAACTTTTCAGGAGGCAGAGGTTAGTTCAGAAGTAAACAAAAGGTTTCATGGGACAGATGAAGCACACGAAACACTGCAGCCATATTCCTTCTGCTTCTTGCAAAGTGACACGACATGAGAGGACGTAGGCCCCCACCCACCTTATAGCCCTCCGCAAGACAAGAAAAATAACGTGCAGTTTTCAAAACTGTCATGATACAACCTATTTAACATCAACAAGCTCCCCGGTTCCTATGAATAAAAATCCTCCTCCTTCGGTGAAAACTTTTCAAGAGTCATGAGTCCTTTTTTTAAAACATCCTTTTCTATATAACTACTTCTGTTGTGCTGGACAAATGTACATTTAACCTAATAAAATCTGCAGAAACTACTCCTATGAAATATTCCCAAAAGCCCTGAAACATTTATAACTAGATAGGGCTTGTAAAAAGCAATAAAGAGCCATTAGTTGTAGTGGGATATCATCCTCGAAACTGAATACCACTCTATTTCCTCAGGTCCCACAGAACATCTCATTTGCTCAGGCAGGCACACATCCTTTCAGAGACCCTCAAATACTTTGCATTTTGTATTGCTCTGTCTAAAACTGCCCACTAGATATCTGTGCTAAGGATGTCCAGCTGCTGCAAGGAAATAAAAAAAAATATCACTGAAAAGCTTCCCAAGATGAAGCAGCAAAGCCAATATTTTGCTTTTGACTCTTAAAAATACTGCAGCAGGCAGCAGTAGCCAGAGGATTCAATAGATGGGTGTGCACAGTTTTCCCATCAATCTGTGCTATGAGAAACTAGTGTTTTATTTAAGTGTTCTAACAAGTTTTTTGTTTGTTCAACTCCTGCCCCATCCCCAACCACCTCAAAAAGGTCATGTAACATGCTCAACTAACAAGCCTGAGAGCTCCAAGCAGGAAACAGTAAAATAATAAACAATAATTTACCTCTTCTTCATGTTAAATTTCAGTGGCTTATAATTTAGCTTTCTCAATACAAGGTCTCAGCAGGAGACAGCTAATGACTTTTTCCACCTTAAAATAAGCTGTTCCACACTGTGCTAAGTAAATCTCACTTAGCTCTGTGTGGCAAGTCTGAAGTCAGGTAAAATATAAGCCTCTAATGGCACAAAAGAGAAAAAAGAATATTCTAAAACTAAAATTAGTCATATGGTTTAATACCAAATTTTTAGCATGTACCATCAGCTTTTTTTTTTTCTTAGATTGAATTGAAAACGTGTTACCATGAGGTAGTGATGCTCAAATTTAGCCCTAAGCGAGACAATTTTAATAAGGAACTAGAAGACAAAATGCAATAGCTTATCCACAGTAAATGTATACAACATACGTCACTCAACACTTCCTTTGTTTTTAAACTGTTTAACTCTCCTTCACTTGACAGCAAGTTTCCCCGGTGCCAAATTTAATTATATGTATGTACACACAGCTACACCACTTCAGGACAGGTGTCCATTAAATCAGAAAATATTACAGGATTAACTATCAACTTTTTTTTAATTAAAAAAGTGGGTCTGAACACTGAGAAAAATTTCCACAAGTACATTATGAATCATTCTTCAAGGTCAGTTACTTGCAGGTTCAGACTATCAAAATCTGAAGGCAGTTTTACGTCAGTTATGTGCCAACACATCTTCAGGAAGGAAACTCCTTGTGTCTGGTTTATTTTCCCTCCCATTAGCTTCTCCCTTGTGAAGAGACGGACAGAGCGAAGCAGCCAGCTGATCAAAAGGAAGAGCGACTGAGATGAGTTTGGCAAGCAAACAGGGAGTCACAGAGGGACTTCTTGCTCTCATAATGAAGTCCTGCAAAATTTAACTGTCATTAAAACTGGACACACTCCCCAGTACAACGCAGTTACACGATGAAGAACTCAACACAGCAGACTCTCCTTTTCCCAGGATTTTTTTCCTGGGAATCTACTAGACTGGATAGCTTTCAAAGCTGGACATGTGCCTTCACCTAAAAAAGAAATCCTTTCCGTTTTCTAAATTTTTAAATGTGAAAAAGAGTGAAAAAGAGAAGAAATGGAAATGTTATAGCAATAAACTAGAATTAGGTTCTAGGGATTCAGTAGCCAAAGTGCTCAAAAAAGAATGCTAACAGATCGTTATTGGGGTTTTTTTTAAATCCTAAACCAAAGCATACTGTAGTAGTGAAAATTAGGAAGAGAGAACCATATAGAGACAACATAAGGACCAACGGACATCGCTGATAACCAAGAGCTTTTACACTCCTGTGCTCCAGCATTGAAAACACGAGGACAAACACTGAAAGACAGAAAACATTTCCATGTGTATTAAAATGAAGTCCTCCTCTCGGAGGAGTTTTAAATGTTCAAGGATAAACCTTCGGCACGTTTCATTAGTTGGGCAAGAGTTACTGCAAGGAAACCATGGTGGTTTTGATACCCCACCATACATTTTGCCCTGACAGCTCCATGGTGAAGCAGTAATTGCATCCTCCTCCAGTGCACGGTGCTTACACTGACGCTGCTTAATTGCTCCGTGCAGAGTCTTGTTATGAGAATGAAGCCCAGCGGCATCCCTCCGCCTGCTCAGCAGCACCGGCTCGGGACCAGAGCCCAGCACATCTGCTTCCCCCTCTGCATGCCAGACCTGCATTTCAGTGCTTCATGCTAGCGTAAGCCAGTGGGAAGGAAAAGAAGCTCCAAGGTCACTTTTGAGTTGTCAGATGTGGTGTCTGCTTCTTCAGCTCTTACCACTTTTAGGTGAAGGAATGGGTTGGGCATGAGAGAAAAAAAAAGGAAAAAAAAAAAAAAAAATCACTTTTTCCGTATGACAGATGCATCTGGACATCACTGTAACACGGTGTTACTGTTAGTGACCTGGAGCTAAGGTCTAAATCCCCGAGGGCAGTAGGGCTGGTTTAGGAGAGCTATCACAAAGAAGTATTTCAACAACTTAGTTTTGTAACATCAAAGGAAAAATTCTTTACTTTTTGTTAAAATGTAGCAACTGTTATTTCACTGTTTTGATTCCCTCACATTATTTTCTGTCTCAGCGGTTGGTTACAGTTTCTTTTCAACATCTAAACCAGCATATACTACCCTATGTGAGAATGGGTGAGTTGCTATCTCAGCAATCTTCATTTGCATGACTTACATTAGCTGCATTATGAATTCTCACAGCTCAAAACAAAGGTGGCTAAAATTTACTGAAACAGAGATTCGTATCTATTAATAGCAATGCAATCCTTCTGTCAACAAGACTGTTAATTACTGTGTCAGAAAATATTTAACCCACTAGAGTCAAACTAGACTTTTTAATCCAAGTGGAAAGCTAAAAATAACTTTTCACACATTAACATGCAGTTTGTCACCAATATTCCCATTTCTAGTGCCAGAAGGTTACGGCAGACAGCAATACTGCCAATTTTGCAATGGTTACACAGTCCAGTCATTAGTGACAGTAAACCAGTCTAACGAGCTGTAACAAGGCCTTCACTGCTGTTTAGCACTACCTTCTGTATTTTACTGCCAAGCTCTGCTACTCTTACATCCCACCACTATAGTACGTGCAGCAGTCAAACACAAAGATCTCTTTCTGTGCAAAATTTTGAAGGGACCAGAAAACAAGTTTAGTGTTCAGCTCTCAGCTGCAGCCAGCTGATATCTACTGCTATCAGGAAGCCATCAGAAGGCACTGAGCGCACAGAGACCCGCAGCCCCCGTTCCTGGCATTCCGACTAAGAAAGGAGTCACCCAGCACAGCCAGAGCCACAAGATATCTACCCGATTGCATGAAGTCTGGCACTGAGCTGAGGGCCGAGCCCCTTGCACAACGTGTAATGTGTCACTTCAAGGTGAAGGAGAAAGCTGTAAGGAACAAGGAGAAGCTGCAACTTGCCTTGCTAATGCAAAGTGCGCAATTCCTTTTAACGGAAGCAAACCTCTCATCTGTGGTTCTTCCAGCACAGGTGAAAATACCTGGAGTGGTTTGGCTGCTTCAGATACTTTCTGCTCAGATAAGAAAACCTTTCTAAAGATGCATCCATAGGTCAATGACACCACAGTAAGCACTGGCCATATCTGTCTATAGCACAAATAAATACATTTGATGAGCACAGGACAAGAGCATTCACACAAGAAATTCAGAGATGCTCACTGCCTGAAAGTGGTGGGAAGGAGTTTACCCTCCCCTCTGTCCACAAACACAAAAAGAGCTTTAAGCTGCCAACTAATTCTGATAGAAAATACACTTCAAAATCTTGCCCAAAGATGTTTTTCCAAGTATCATTACCAGGTCTTAAAATGAACACCTAAGAACTGATGCAGCAGGTAAGGGTAAAGGCCGATCTAGCGGAGCACCCTGTCTGACAAGAGCCAGCTGTAGATTGTTACAACAAAGATGGCACAATCCCCAGGCTGGGGAGCTTCTGAACCTAAGACTTGCACTGAGATGGTTTTGTTTAATATTCACTAGTGGACTCAAGTCTCAAAAAAAAAAAAAAAAAAAATCTGTTGAATCTCTTTTTGAATACAGTTGTAGTTCAAATCTCCACAACATCCTGTACTGATGAGCTCCACAATGTAATTACATGCTGTGGGAAGAATGACTGCTTCCTTTTGGTTGTTTTAAATCTACTGCCTAATAATTTCACTAAGTAGTCGCTGTATTTTTATGAAATGCTGTACACTCACTCCTAAAGAGCCTTCTCTACAGATGCTGTTTATAGAACAGTATGTATAGTCACACGTTAGCACTTCACTATTCATTTCTTTTCCTGACCAGCTACAAATACAATGACAAGCACAAATCCAATAATTAATCTGTTTGACTAATGGAAACCTCACTCAATTGAAATAAAAAGACCTTTATTCTTACCTTCTGTTTCCTATATGCTAGCAAGTTACTAATCCATTTTACACTATAAATAAAATGGCTTTTTTTTTTCCAAGGGACCTTGCTGAAAGTGCTCTGAAAAAAATTAATGTACACTACATTGACTAGACCACCATTATCCAAATATCCATTAACTCCTTTAGACAAATCTGACTGACTTGTCAGGCACGACTCCCTTGAAAAGTTGTATTTGCCTACTAGATCATATTTATGCATGCATCTAATATCTTTATTATCTGTTAAGGTGTCAGTACAGCAGCCACACTTGCTTACCTGTAGTTCCCCACATCACCTCTCCTACTCTTTCACATAAAGAAGTATGTTCTTTTTTTCTCTACACACCGAGGCTGATGTAAATGACAGGTTACTCTACAGTTAATAGCCCATACTAAGTTCCTTTTTCACCAAACATGCTGCCATCTGTTCCTGTCATTTTGTTACTTTATTGATTCTTTTTGACCACCTTCTACTAACACATCAATTTGTGACAGTTCCTCAGACTATTCCCACAAGAGAAGTAGCCAATTGGGTGCTGGTAGGGAGCCTCCCTAAGCTTTCCTACACTGCATACCCAGGCAAATAATGCATTTTACTCTTCTACTATCACATTACTTTCCTTGAATGTGGCTTGTATTATTGTTTATTACTTTACTATTGATTACCTATTAACTGCAAAAGCAGGATGAGTGCCAGACTGTTAAAAGACAGGGTTTCAAAGTGTTTGTGTACTTTTTTTTAATTATGAATTTTAGCTTCTCTTGTGGTTTTACATTCAATTTAATCAGAATGTATGTTCTTTAAATTTTCCTTCTTTTGATATCATGTCCACTTTTGAAGAGTGTCTTTCACTTCAATTTTTAATCATGCTAGCTTTTGGTGTTCTTTCCAAGTCATTCTGCCTGAAAGCATTATACTTTCAGTTGTTCCTTTAATATTATTTTTAAGCAGCCTCTTAAATAGGTGTGGGTTTTGAATTTAAATGTTTTACTGTGTTGGATTTATTGCTTCTACCAGGAGACCAAATTTGAAGAACGTGATGACCAACTTCATAGTAGTATCTTGATTCATGTCCTGTTTGCTATGCAGGATTAACCAAGATTTGCTCTGCCTTTTCAGATTAGGTTTTTTATTTTGCTTCAAAAATCAGAGGTTTGTAGGATTTAAAGTCTTTAGCCTCTTACCTTCAGCCCCAAACACAGCCAATATACCAATAATTGCAGTCTAATTTCTGCTTTTGCAGCTTTTCTAATCTCACTTAGCCTTTCATGGACATCATCAGTATACTGTGACAATAGTATATTCTGTCATTGTCTCATGATTATAATCTTTCTACACAGATACGATTTTTTTATTCATAAAATTTCACAGGTCCTTTTGATGCAATTTATTAATTTACCCTATTTGACTCAAAGCTGTATTGGAATATATACAGCACAATTCCTCCATAGCAAGTTCTGGTCTAGCAACCTATATAATTTTTACCCTGGAAAAAGACAATCTCCCTAAGTAACTTTCTTTTTTGTTCAGAGAATAAATAAACGTATATGATACTTGGCTAAACAGGCAATTGCATGATATGCAAGAATTTAATTTAGATTTATCATGCACATAACACTTCAGACCTGAAAATCCATGGAGATAAGGGTAGACCGACTTTGAAAAAAGGTTTTGGTCTCTCTGGTTCCTTTATTGTACTCATCAAAATAATACCTGTATACCTAAGGCTGGATTTAAGGAGAATCAATACAACGATTTAGTGCACAGACTGGAAAAACCATACCAAGCTTTTAAAGTAGTGAGAAATAGCACCTGTGTGAGAACAGGACCCAGAGAAAGCAGTTACACAGAGCAGAGAACCCCAGGGAGTGGAAGGGTCGCAGCACAGCCTGTTGTGCCCCGGCCAGAGCCTCTGCAGCCAGGGCTGGGAGTTACCCACCCACCAGTACTGGATCTAAGCATAAAGAGTAACATCAAAATACACAGAGCTACCCATCAGAGGGAGAAAATAAACAGAAAATTCCTTCGAGTTTTATCCTAAATGAGAATGTTTTCCAAGGCTCAGAACGCTGGGTCCATGTACCTCTCAGCCTCAGGTGCCAAAACCTACTACTGATAGAGAAAGTGAAATCCATGTAACACCCGATTCTTGGAAACATTCCGGCTGTTTTCTCAAACAGGATTGATTAAGTACACCAAAACCTTCACCATTCTTGCTTAGGCTATGATCTTTTATTTTATTTCACTTACATATCCCCTGTGCACAGAGCTTCCACACCAGAGCGTCACAAAGGAATACCTGTCAGCTCTCTCATCCACAAGAAGAGAAAGAAGAAAGCCCCTTTCCTGACAGATTTTTTTAAACCATCAAAGCTTTCATCATCCCTATCAGTAAGTAGTGCTGACCCTCCCGAGGCACCCAGTGCAAGCCCAGCTGAAATGACTTCCCTCAGTTCTTGCTGAGCTCACCCGAAAGAGGTGTTCCCATACTCCCTCCCCCCTCAGCACCCCCCCAGGGCCTGCCAGGCTTGTCAGGGCAACAGCGTCAATGAACTTCAGTTAAACCAGACAACAACATTAAGGAGCTTTTGTTGAGACTGTTCAGAAGCGCTTACACCTTCACCCAGGCTTGAAACAAGAAGTAGACTTAATTGATTTTCACCTCACAAATCAAACCCACCATGCTGAATCCCCACAGCTTCAGGTGTTGGGAAGAGAAGGAAAGATGATGGAATTCAGCCCTGCTGATGCAAAGCAAGCTCCTGTTTTACAGTGACACACAGGGACCAGAGAGCCAGGCAAGGACCTTTTCCTTCCTTGCAGCTTGCAAGCAGTCAATTGCTAAATTAGACCGAGTTCCCTTGACTACATAAAGCGATACAAGGAGTACAGATACTCTGAAACTATTTGGTATCTGTAGATGAGAAAGACTACCTCCAAACCCAACCTGCTGCTCTGGAATTCGGGCTGAAGTTTTGCACAGTCCGTGAAGGTGCTCTGCCACCTCCTCTGGGAGCTGGACACCCCACACACCCTGGCCTAGCCCATGGAACAAATCACACCAGTTCCAGACCCAAAGTGGCACCAGAGGCCCAGCTCCAGTGGGGAAGTGTAAACCTGGATGTTTGCAGACAACTTTCAGCCAATTACAGACCCAGAATTTAAAATGCAGTCAAGCAACCTCATTAACTCTACAGCAAGAAATATGCTGCTCTAATTCTTACCAGCATGAGGGTTCAAGTGTCTGTTTGGTGTAAAACTCCTCCAGACACGAAAATAAAATATTTCCTCAGCTGAAGTTTCTTTACATCCCCTGGGTCATTCTCTCAGAGTCAACGGTGTCCCGTAAATCTGACTTAACTACGTTGCATAAATCTAACTTCTCAGTGACAAAAGCTTACATAAACGGATGATAAAATTGTCTTGATTCCCCCACTGGGGGCTGGAGCTAAATGAGAGACAGATTTAGGATTTTGGATGAACTGAGAATACTTACAGGCTCTTCTAAACAGGGTTTGGAATTTAAAAAAAATTTTGTTTTTTTATCTCAGGTTGCTGTATTTCCATCTCAGCACAGAAATACACACATATGCACCATGCTCATGCAGACGCTCCCCACACCTCTGTCAGGCAGATTTACAGCACACACACGACAGCACACAGGCACCTGCAGCTCTGCTCGCTGGGCCTCCTGTAGACAAACAGTTTTCCAAGGGAACACGAGACATCCAGAGAAACACTTGGGTGCATCTTGCTCCTTTAAGAATGCAACCTCTGAGCAGAGGTCAGAGGTAAAACAGGGTTATTTTAGTTTGCCAAATGTTTAAAAAACTGATACAAATGAATGACCACAGATGAAAAAAAGCAATTTGTGTTCAACTACAGTTCCTGTTGAGATTGAACAAGAATTGTTACCATGCCAAAAAAACATTTTGTCCAGAGGCACCTTTTAACCGTGTTCCTAGGAAAGCCAGAAAACAGCAGATTTAGGTCTCTAAGCGCAAGCCACAGCCTCACCAAAGACGCTGCCCCGGGGCAGTGTCCCCTCCTTTGCCCCTTCAGCACAGCCCTGAGAGGAGCCTTCACAGACGCAGCTGGGAGGCTGCCCCTCAGGGAACCACCACACCCAGGGCTGCTGCCCGGCCCTGCCCCACCTCATCGGGGTCTGGGCACAGCACTGCCCGGCTCCCTTCCCCTCGCCTCGCTCCCCAGGCCAGCCCCAGCAGCAGCTCAAAGCCTCACAAGCGCAGCTCGCAGTTTAGCGCCGGTCCTGCTGCTAGGCCTTCCGGCTCAGCCACCCTCCCAGCATGCCCCAGTGCCGTGCTCACTCTGGTTTACTGGTTTGTTTTCACTTGCATCGCTCAGCTGCCATGACTTCAAAGATGAACTCTGGAATACTTGAGACAAAGACCTTGTTCTGTTTCTCCTCCTGAACCTGTTCTTTTTTGCATAAATAAATATTCAGGAGAGACAGAATTAGAATACAGGCTCTTTCTGTCTCACTTTGTCCATCCCAGGAGTCCTCTACCCCACTGGCTATAATCACTCTTTTCCATCACTACTCTCTCAAAGACTTAAGTTTTCCCTAATAAGTAGAACAACTTCAGTAGAAGAGACTGAGAAATTCATTCTGTAGAATACTCTTTAGCACAGTGCTTAGAATATTTATTGGATATTACAGGAAAATAAAGAATTGAGTGCAAATCCCATACTAGAAGAAATTAATGATGTGTATACAGGACTCTTAGCACTGAGTAAACTATTTGTACAAAGCAATCCCAAAGATACACAGCAAATGCGCCAAGAAAAGTGGAGGAGAAGAGGGATTTGTACCCAGAATGGCTACAATACAGGGACATAGGGAAGAACAAAATTGTATCACTGCATGTCCTGTTCCCCAAAACAGATTTTCCAAGAAACCTGATCATCCCCACGAGACAGGCCAGCACTGGAGGCTCTACCCCTCCCCAGATTACTAAATCCAGGCAGGGAGGTACCGCTGACAGATGGGGCCCATTAGAGCATCTTCCAAATCCACAGCCTCAGTACCATAACTTACCTGGAGAAATGCCAACAGAACTAGCAAAAGGCATCTGTGCTGGGGGGAATTGAATATATGGAAGAAACTCACTGGGATTCAACCCCCACCCTCCCCTACACGCACACCTTAAAGCTGCTATCAAAACTACCAGCTACCTCAATGTATTTTAATAATATAAAAGTGAATTATTAAGAACTAATAATAATATCCGAAGGACTTCCAGGCAAACAGTACATTACTGAACAACCCATACCTCTAAAACCATCAGGAACTTCCTAGAACAGTGCACCTATCACCCCTGATGAAGTGCGCTATCATCCACCAAACTGTCTTGAAGATTTATGTATTCCCTCCATTTCACTGTTTCATATACCTTAGCAGATGGATAAATTGATTTTTTTTCTACCAGTTTCTCAGAAAAATGAGTTCTATATACAGAGCAACCTGCAATTCTCTTCTGCCATCTTTGGCCTCCTGTTTTGATCCACAGCCCCAGCTAAAAAGCTTCCAAGTCCTCCCTGGGATATTGTGCTTCTCACCTGGCTGAGAGCATCGTGGCTGTGAATGCAGGAGTTGCTTTGTCTAATGGCAGTGAACTGCTTCATGTTTTTGCAACAGCAAATGTACCTTTTGCCATCTTCCTTTGGTTCACACCTATCCTGACATGTAACGGGGCTGCCATTTAACTTTGACATAGGCAGTAGAAACATTTTTCAAGTTTTTCAAGCATTCTCCCAACTAGGCATGGTTATTAAATCTGTTGTGAGCACAAAAGGCTCTTTGAATACCTCCATAATTTCAGAAAGTGAAATACAGTTCCTTATCAGTTTTTTTAATGAATTGAACTCAAGTATTAACATAAAAACAGTTAGACACTAATCATCTAGCTGAAGAAAATGACATTACAAACCTAATGAAAACAGCAGGGAAGCACAGGGGAAATAAGAACAATTCTTTGCCAGCAGCGTGTCTGTGAGCACACCAAAGTTACCAATGAGCTGACATTTACTAAACAGAGGACAGATGCAACCAAGTCTTATACGGGGTTTTAGACCTCCTGAGAATTTGCCATCAGAAGGATCTCAGCGCTGAAAAGCTAATCACATCCAGCTCAGCAGAGCTGTTCTCTGCAGTGAAACGGCCGAGTTTCCATTCGGTTTGACTTTGGATAGGAGTATACAGCAGAAACAGCCGACTGATCAGAAGGCAGACAATGTACTAAATTACACTGCCAGAAGGCAAGCAAAATGCCTTCAATGAAAAAACACATTAGTTTGCTTTTATTAACACGTAACTGTGCTAACAAGCCCTGGGCACGGATTGACTAGGATGGAGGCCAGAGAGCTCGCCATTCCCCAAGAGCAATATAAGATGCAACACAGCTTCTCTACATTACAGCTCATGCTTGTGGATCTGCACATACTCCTGCTCTTTCACGGGCAAATTTCAACTCCATCTGTGTAACAGGACTTAAACCCTGGGAGAGGCTAAAGCAGCCTTTTAAAAATAAGCACCAAAACAAAACCACACCTAGATCTTGCCTCTACTGGGATTTTAAATTGCAACAACTGCTTTAATGGAAAGGGAAATATTTTCTCAGGGAAGCCCAAGAATTAAAGGCAAGCTTCCTGTAAAGACAGCAGCATCAAAAGTATGTGCGAAATACCTTTTCCAGAACACATAAAAAAAGAGGTGATCATGTTTTTCAGGCCATTATGGCACTGCAATTACAATAAGGAGTGAAAAGAGGAGCAGTTAATACTCAGAGGTTGACAAAATGCTACTCACTTTTTTTGCAACAGTTTAGGTAGCCTCTTACACTAAAAAATATAAAGTCATTTACATGACTTCATGATTTAAAAGCAGAGAAAGGAAAAAACCCAAATGTGCTTAGATTTATAACTGCTTTTCTTGGTATAGACTTAAATTTTCCCTGCATCTGAGGGCAATAACAGTTTTCAGAACTCTGTATTAGGATCTTCACTGAAGTGCCTCTTGAGGAGGCTGGATTTATTACTGGAAACAGACTGAAACAATGCTGAAAGAACCCAGGGACTTAGTTCATCTATACCAAAAAGCAAGGCTAACAATCACTAGTGTTTATTCCAACTGTGTACCCATTTTCTAAAGTTAACTGAAAATAAGATCATCAAAACAATTATTCAGCGCAAGTACTTGCTTTGCTCTATCTTTCCAAATTTCCAGCAGTCAGCTGGCAGTGCATGGCGTGAGCAGCCAGCAGAACCGCTCAAGTGTCAGGAAAAACCCAGCAGGTCAGGAAGGGCTGGGCAGCTCCACAGGAGAGGGTCCTGGCTAGTGGCTGCAGGTGGGCAGTGGTCTCTCCTCCTAGCTGCGTTTCTGTGCAGGTACGCCTACTTTGACTGCTACCATGACCCACAGCAGGATGGTTGGGGGATCCCAGGATCCTAAACCCTGCTGAGGCGCTCAGCAGCTTCATGCTGACAGTAGTGGGCAATCCTGCATGCACGGAAAGGGTTAAGCCACAACTGAGTCTAAGCATGGAAATGCCGGTATCACATATATATTCCCCGCCCCCCCCCCCCCCCCCCCAATTGCTAGCACAACACGTCAAATATAGTTAGGTGCCCATGTCTCATGACTGCACTGGGAGCTATTTTCTTGTATGTAGCAAGAGTATACTTTCCCATAGTAAACCTGGCTGGAATGCAATCAGTCGATTATATGGAGGACTTTAAAACTGAGGAAGCAGTAATCCACAAAATGGAGCTGAGCCTAGAGCAGGAAATTTAGTATCAGACATAAATGCAAAAGCAATTAATCACACTAGTGTCATCTTGGAGAATTATTGTTACATACTATCATTTGCAACAAGTACCCTTAACAACTACAGTTAGACAGTCCCTGTCTTTTATTTCCTAAGTGTTCAGTGATAACAAGCTACGTCTGATTAATCCTCCTTCCTTTTGGGAGTTATGGGCACCAAGCATGAACTAGTCAAAGTTAGGGCGCCCTGGCCCATTTGATAAAAAACTGGTGCCAAAGAGATGGAAGCTGATAAATCTTTAACAAGTCTCTTATAGCATGGGTTTGGGCTTTTTTGTTGTTTTTTTTTTTTTTTCTTACCTAATAGCAATTAGAACACCATATACCTTGAGAAAGTAAAATGTTACAAGGGAAGACTGCTATTAAGAATTAATTTTTAAATTTTTGTTGAATGATAAAAACACTAACAGCACAATAGTCAGAAGGCCAACAATCAGCTAAGTGAAAGGACACGTTTTTCATAAATATACCTCCCCCTGGCTCTACCTTTCTTCTTGTGTGCTCAGCTGTAGCAATTAGGAGAATAATCTATAGGAAGCCTACCCCCAAAAGCTTCTCTCAGCTTTCTCCAGCTGTTTCCTTCTTTTTGTTGCCAGTAAACTCAAGCTCTGAAGAGATGATTCACCTCAGCAGGACTCCAAAGTCTACATCTGCTCTGGGGGCATAATCTTTGCTGGGTACATGGAAATGGTCTTTAAATTAATGGAGCCACTAGACTAAGCAAAAATCCTCTTCTCTGAATCTACATACTAAGGTTTTATTTTCAATTATATTTCTAGCTGGGTATTTTCAAGATTATCATCTTTCTTCTTTAATCATCATAATGCTGCTTTGCAACACACATTGCCCTTCTAAAAGTATCTTTCTGCACTCTATAAATGCAAATTACATCATCCTTTTATAGATAAAGAAACTATCTACAGTGACCTGTCCAGCAATACAGAGAAAATCCCTGGAAGAAGCCATTCAGGTACCGTAACTCTCCCAAACCACAGCATAATGCTGCCCCATAAACAACACTGTATTATAGAGAGAATTACAGAAAATATGTTTTAAAAACAGATTTGAGCTTTCCATTCTTCAAGGAAATGGCGTATTCTCCCTTAATTACAGCAAGTGATTGGAGAAACGTTGTACATGTGTAACTGATGTGAAATATGGCTGCAGAGTGCTCCTTAGCCCAGGGGAAAATCCACAGCAAAACTGAGATGGAGGATGAGGGTAGAAGGATTCAATCGGTTGAGGAGAAAAGCTCTGAGGCAGTGGAGCTAATTTGGACAAGCACATTGAAAATCATGTATTTTTTTTTTTTTGTGGTGGTAGATACAGGAAGAGATGGAAGGAAAGTGATATGGACAAGACCGACCAAGGAATCGCAGATTACTTAGCCCCACCCTCTTTGTGCCTCCATGTAGGAAGCACATTATTATAGGTTAAGGAAGGGAAAAGGTAAATGATTTTTCCCTGTTTATGAGGAGGAGTTCAGATATTTGACTCCCAGGACATGTGCAGAAGAGTTTCTGCAAATCAGTATTGCTCTGAGAAAAAAATGCTGCTGCTTATCACTCAAGACAAGGTAAAGAGCAGCTCCTCTGTTATAACTCTGAAGGCAACTTAATCTGATCTTTGTATTTGATAAATAAAATTTTCCTTTTCCCTTCTCAAGAATACATAATTTCAGTGAAAATACATAATTTCAGTGAAGCACAGAGAAGCTGGAAAGATAAATGCTCACCTCCATCCTAATTTCCCCAACTGAACTGAGAAAGACTGCACAGGAGGTCTAATACATGTCTTTCTTCATGTTTTAGAAAAGTAGTAGTAAACTAGTCTTCTAACAGGAAGTTTTTCTCTACCTATGAGAAAAATCACAGAAAATTTCATGGGTATCTAAATACTGTTTTAATGGAGCTTCTACATTTTGTTTGTTCATAAATATAAGCCATAGAGGAATGTTCAAGAATAATTCTGTGAGAGAGAGAGAGCGAGCGATTTCTTAGCCAGAAGCTAGTCTGGGACCCATTTAGTCCAGTTCCTTCATTACCACACAGAATTTGTCAGGTACAATGTCCTGTTCTGAAGAACAAGGCCACAAAAAGGCATTGAAAATAATGCAGAGGTCAGGAGAAAGATGCCACATTAACAGCATATCCAAAGCAAGGAGAGGCTGCAGACAAGACCACTTTTCCAAATGATGGTGGCTTCCCCAATATCAGAGCTACACGTGGGTGTGAAAACAACTTGAACCCATGAAGTCCCTGGAAAAGCAGGACATGATCCTCTAAAAGATCTTGACTCAGAATTCAAAGGAGAAAAAGTCATACAGAAGCACAACTACACACGAATCAACACTAATCTTCACAGAAAGGAAACAGAGCTACAGATAAAACATTCAGATTTATGTGCTTTTCTGCAAAGTAACACATTTCACTAACACAAAGAATTATTTTCTTCCCTTACTGGGCTTTAGTTCATTCAGCACCACAGATCACAAGAACCACCCCATATTTACAATATCTAATACAGAAGAATACAGTCATAATTCTCATCACCCAATGGTTTCCTGGCTAAAATAATTTCCTAAGGTTATCAGAAACTTCTCTCACAGATGCTGAGCAGGCCCATTTCCACTCCCCAGAGATCAAAATTCTCTCTTGAACTGTTCTAATTGTGAATTGTCACTACCTCCACATTCATTACACAGTCACCATCTGCCAGTAACTAATAAAAACAACATTTACCTCATGCTTCCAAGATAACTAATCTCATCACCTTTTTAGAATCATTAACAATGTAGAAAAGCAAGTTTAATAATCCCTCCCTTGGTATTTGGAGTGCTAGGAATGTATTATCATAAATAAAATTCATTTTTATTATATATTCCACAACATGAGTTTCCATATAAGACACAGAAAAGGTGAGGACTAGGAAACAATGACTGAAAAAGGCCATTCAGTCATGTATTATATTTTGCCTCCCCAGGGAGGAGAGGATGAAACATGGTCCAAAGCTCAGACTGGAGCTTAGCTGTGGACTAGCCTTAGTAACATAATTTAACAAACATAGAAAGGGACCCCATAACCCCAAAGCGAACATTACAAGGACTCTTGAGATTATACATTTTAGCTTCTGAACCATAACAAGAGGACCTACCCATCGTCACAGCATAAAAAATTATTCTCTCCGTAATGAATTTGCTGACTCCCACTCAAGTAGACACTGTTACCCACAAGGAGCTCAACAATCTGTTGTTTGAAATGCTTACAACACCTACCTTTGTGTTTGTCATAAAAACATTGAAGTAAACAGCCAGCTAAAATCAAATGCATCAAAACATTCTCCACTGGATCTGCTGACAGGCCAGCTGGGCCCTGGCATGCAGGTTCACCCTCCTCCACACCACTTCAACAACTACCAAAGCTCTACTTGGATTTTGAAGATTAAACTTGCTACAACCTTCAATTAAAAAGAAGAAAAATGTATTTTTCCTTAAAAGAAGAGACTTTTCAACTCAAATGCTGACATAACAGCAATGGATCACAAAGAAAAAAATCAATCCCAAAGGACCACCTTTACATGCACAGTCACCCAAATCCTGCTGCAACAAAACCACCACAGCTCCAATCACACAGCACAGCTTGTGGCATCAAAGGCAAGCAGAGGAAAAAAGTTTCAACAAATTCCACATATTGTAGTGCTGATGATATAACCTTTTTCTACAAATCTCACCTCTGTTATGGTCTCTGAACAGCAAGGCTATCTTTTAATAAGATCAACTGATATAACTGAGGGAAAAAAATAAATCGTATAAACTTTGAAGTACCCAAACCCTGAAAAAACACCTAAAGCTGTACCTATATGCCCAAAAGCTGATGGGTTATTCTTATCCTTGCTGACAGAGTTACTTAAAAATAGCTTATATATAGTCCTCATCAAACTTCGCCTTTCACTTAGTTCATTATCAGGATTTGAGGCACTACTTGCAACACAGAATGAGTGAAAGCCCAACCAAGTTGACAGCACCCTATTACAGGACTCTGCATTAGCTATCAATTCTTCTCCCTCTGTAGTCAGTAAAAGATGTGAAGCTCTCTGGCAAATGTACTTCTCGGTACCATAATGTCCTCATTCACTTATCTGTGTTGTATATTTCTGTTCATATCAGAAAGTTTAATTAGTCTCTTGCAACTAAAATGATTTCTTTTGACTAATTTGTATTAGACAGGAGGAAAAGATGAGAATGCTTTATTGACAGTTTAAAAGCCTTAGATATGTTTCCTAATGCGGTGTCTCAGCTACATTTGTATCTTGCTTCCTATCAGCCATTTCAGGGAAGTATCCTTTATTGTAAAACTCTTGTTGCCTTTCATACTCAATTTTTCTTTTTGTCACATCTAGAAAGCTAGCGTCCAAAATATAAACCAACTGATACAAATGAGATTCTTAAAAAATATTTTAAATGAACCAAATATCAGTAAAAGTAAACAACCACAGCAGTTTTTGTGCAGATGTTGGAATGAGTTCTGCCCTTTATTCCCTGAAGTATCGTGGGGGCCCATTGCTGCTCTGCAGACCTGGCATCTGATGGCTCTCTGCAGTCTTTCCTAGCATGAACTCGCTTTCAGGCCTCCTGCAAACTCCTGCCTGAGCAACGCACAGCTCCAGTTTTCCCAGGCTTTCTGTCTCCTCATCCTTCAGTCTCTGGCACTGCTCAGCCTTTACATGAGCGCTCCAGAAAAGCTGCCCACAGTGACAGCCTGTTCCAACAGCCCTGTCTCTGGTGCTTTGTGTTTCACCTCATACAACTGCAGCAGCAGCATCATCTCGCAGTCAGAGTTCACAGATTTTTCACTGTGTCTTTGATACTTCAGTGTGTCTCATCTAACCGGAGCTGCAGCAATCAGACATCTACCTTTTCAGGAAGGCTGCCAATGTACACCAAGCTGAGACTGCAATCAGCTACTGAGCCCACTGACTGAATGAGGATGTACCTCCACATTTAAGATTAAATTCAGTACCTTTGCTCACGTTCAGTAGGGCCTTAGTTCCCTGGCATTCCCCATGAAGGGCAACAGCAGCATGCACACCTTCACCCTGACAGCAGGTCTTGTATCTCATCACACAGCAAATGTTTGTCCTTTATGACAACAAGCAGAATCTGAATTCTGATCTATGTTCTTCTGATCTTCATTTTTACTTAGTGAAAAACCTAAGGCAGATGGAAAGCAGCAAGGAGGGTTAGAGAAAACTCATTTTTACAGATACGAATTATTACCCACAAGTCTCTTAGGTCACCTCTGCTATGCTGTGAAACACACATACTCTTAACACAAGGCTTATACAGACTATCTGACAGAATGGGGATATTTTTACCTAGGCTGAACAATATCCAGGCATCTTTCTCAAGCAGTTAAATCAAACTAATACTAAAAAGCAAATTAGGAAGGAGATAAAACCAAGCAAAGTATCTCAGAGACCAGTTTTTGCCCATATCCCCACCTTTCTGCTGTTTAGGCTGCTAAACAGGGTGAAAATAAAAACACTAACAGCCACCAAGAAGCCACCAAAATGCTGTACAAAGGAAGTGAAATTATCTGAACTTCATAGAACACACAAATCTTTCTGCAAGATTGCAGCTGGCATCTCAGTGTGCAATCTTCCATCACAGTTATTTAGACCATGTCTATACCGTGCTGATTTTAAACCAGCTGGCTTGGTTACTCCTGATTTCAGAGCTGAAGCTGGCTGAGATGCAAGCAGCCAGCCTGCCCTGGGCTCGCTGTTACCATGGCCGCGCTGCAGCAGGACCTGTGCTGCCCACCCTGAAGCCGGCTCATGCATGACCCCAGCAGTGGCAAATCAACGTAACACAAGCACCCCCTTAAAAAGAAGAGGATGCTTGCTGCCCTTGTGTGCTACAGTCATTCCCAGCAAAAGAAACTGGGAAAAATACTTCAACAGGAATTAAGATCTTCTCAGACACTCCCAGCAGTCATTCCAGAAAAAGTATCAACTATGATGCATGCATCTTTGTGTGAACCACCACCAATGCTTGAAAAGTGAACAACTCATCACATACTAGACAACTCATCAACCAATTCTGGCTTTTGTCAAGACTGTAAATGGCGAAAGAGGGAATGGTCACTGATATCCCAAACTCCCGCCTTCGGCGAGATGAAGAACTGCTGTTCTTAAAAAAGACATTGCCTGGAACATGTGGAAACCAATATTACATGATCTTTGCCTTCTGCAACGAGCCAGATATGAATATAAAAAGCAAGAACAACTATGAGTTTTCAGCCTGTCCATTATCAGGTAACAGCAGACTCGTAAGAACTGCACATGCAGGAACCGCAGTGATAAAATTGTACAGGCAAGTTGTCTGGTTACAACAATATTCCTTGGAATAGCAATATATCCACAGTCTGTGATGATAGCATTTTAGCCAAGATTCATTCTGTGAATCTCTACTGGCCTTGTAAAACATGAATGCCACTGATTTTTGATGGCACAGTGAGTAGCTTTTGGCTTGCATTATCAAATTCCCCACCTACCGCAGAGGATTCCCCCAAGCGCACACCCAGCCCAACTTTGTGAAGGCTCCAGCCGCCCTCCCCACGTTATGCATACCCAGGCACCCGAGCACGACTGCTGCTGTAACAGCAGCACACACGGCACGTGGGGACTGCAGCGATCCCCAAAATCAGGGTAAGGCAGCAGCATACTGCTGCCAGATGCCCAGAGCTGAAGTCACCGGCCTCATATGTATGATCATCGCACCAGGACCTCGGCGCTCACCTTGATTTCGCTGCAGCTCTGATCATAAAGCACATACCCAATCTAATTGGAGAGAAATCTGACTGGAGAGTACCTAATCAGTGAAAAGACTGTCTGTTGTCATACCCAGGTGATATTACTTCTCATGACTCAGTACAAAAGAGGAGGAACTGCTGCTTTGGGGACCTTTGCTTTTACTTCTCAGACTATTCAGTCTCAGGAGGCCACAGACTGTGATGTGGGATACAGATGCCTATTAAAGCACAAACAAATCTACTTGCTGAAATCCTAGCTGGCCGTGAGGGAGGTCAGAAAGGCTGTCAGAGCCCTCCTGACACCTTACTTCATGCGGTTCTCTTTGATGAGGTATGTATGTAAAGAAATCTCAGAAGTGACTATACCCAGAGCACCATCATGCAGGACACTGTTGCCTCTCAATTTTTGTAAACAGCAGGTTATCTGAAATAAATTCATTAAATTTTTAACTAAATAAGGCTTCAGCATATCAGATTTAATCACCGAGTTACAATCTTTTGCCTTCTCTTATTTTACATACATGAACTACTGTCTTCCCTTTCACACATACAATCCTACTCAAAGCGTTCTCTTCTTACCTCCTTCATATCTCGTGTGCCTCTTCTTACCTTTGGGCATGCTTTTAATGGCATTACCAACTGGCTGGTAATTAACTTTTACTCTGGTTTAGTTACTGACCATTTCCCAGGATAGATTATGCAGAAAAACTATTTCACCCATAGCACGGTTTTAGCCAGAGGTAAAACACAATACCTAGAGTAACAAATAGTCTTTTTTTTACCCTTCTGGGAGACCAAGTAACCATGGATGCACAAGAAACAATGCCTGCAGATAAAAAGAGTGCCTCCTGATAATAATGTTTATCAGAAGAGATTTGCACATTTCTTTGAACTGATATATTTATATCTTGCTAATTATTTGAGAAAAATCTCAGAGACCTTATCACAAAGCAAGTCAATGCTACGGTTATATTTTTTCCCCCTCACGTCGAGGTTTCTTTTTAAAGTATCCCTCACTTTAAAGTTTGTTTTTCACAGTTTTCTTTTCAGTCGTTTTAGCAACTTACACCTATGCAAACACGTCTGCCCTAGAAGATACCTGTACAACTTGTCAGGAATTAAAATTGAAGTCCATTAGAATTTTTTACAAACAGCCTAGGTCACATTTTGAGCGACCTGACTTTACTGTTAAATACTCACTCTCTTGTTCTTACTCTGCTTTTCCACGAAAAGCATGGGACGTTGCTGTTGCTGCGACACAAACACCACACAATACAGCTGACAGCTTCAATAAGTTGTACAAGCAGGAAGCAAACAACAGTAGGTCACCTTAGGGTCTTTTTTTTTTTTCCCTTTATAGCCACTGGAATGGCAATTTAGAGAATGTTCTGCTCAGCAGGTTTTCAGCTTCTGATTTTCCCTCTACCCTTAAAGACATAAGGGAGGGAAAATATCAGAGGAAGGACTGTGTCACAGGCTTTGAAGCAGCACTAAACATGGACTGAAGAAACAGCAAAGATAGAGGTCATCTCCCTTCCCAAGGTAAAAGGAGAGTAAAATATTCTACTACTCACCTGCAGACCTCACCATTTTATTCTGTTTAAGTCACCTTCACCAGTGCCAGCTTAACAGACACAGGTGTTTGCTTCAGGATATTGCAGCTAACAGCACACCCCATGCAAAACCCACGAATGATGAGGAGATGCTGGACAGGAGCTTCTTCTGAAGGAAGAACTAAATGCTGATACCACTTCCCAGCCCTTCTGGTGGATGCGTGGCCTCCTGTAGTCTGGAATTACAACAGCATTGCACTAAAGCTACCCTTCACTTCAGAGACATAACAGCCTATTAGTGATGACTACTGCTATATCATTTAAAGTAGTTTTAAAATTTCTTGGTAAGATGTATCTCATTATCTTTCAGCAGACCAACTGATCGAAGTTGATTGGACTGAAGGTTACATGAAGCACCCCAAGTAGCCTGAGCAAGTTGAACTTAGATACAGTTGTAGAAAAATGAGCTCTTTCTTTGCAAGTACAGGAAGCCTACTGTATTCAGTACCGATACAGATACATCTCACCCAATAATCACTAACAGCTCAGAAAAATGA
Organism: Strix uralensis; assembly: GCF_047716275.1. Lineage (NCBI taxonomy): Eukaryota > Metazoa > Chordata > Aves > Strigiformes > Strigidae > Strix > Strix uralensis. The sequence continues at coordinate 12,252,051 of NC_133981.1, forward strand.
TTCCACACACAAAAGCATCCTTGATTATGAGGATTAAAAAAAAAAATGCTAAACTACAACTGCTTCTTCACCATTAGGGCAATGTTTACCAAAGGAATTTCAGTCTGCAGATGGCATCATAGGAAATGTCATTATGTTCTACTGTGCCAATGAAAGTTGACATATTTCAAAACTAATATGCTTAAAATCATGTTACGCTACCAAACATGCAGAGTAAGCAGAAATTCAGGATGTCTTCATGGACGAGTAGATACCTCACACACAGAGCAATTCCTTTTTTTAAGCCCAGTGTCTCAGTTATTCAATTCTTATTTTGTTTAAATGCTTAAAAGTACTTCTCACATTATACTACTGAGCACTAGTCTACAAAATCTCAAATGAGTAACTAAGGACCTATACAATATGTGGAGGTAGTGAAAAAGGATGGACCAGCTCATCAAACTTCCTCAAGCTGACAAAATCAAATCAATATGTACCAGAAATGCATATTGAAACACTCATTTGTGAACCTCAGACACTGACAGATTCCTGAATTCAGTTACTTTTCAGAAAAGAAATCTGGTAATGGCAGTGGCAAAGTACATAATGGCAAAGAAAACATTAGAACAAAACAAAAACCCAACCTAACAAACGAAAAAATATATTCTAACACAATCCCAACATTTCAAATCATTTCTTCAGTCCACTAAATAACATAATACTTTCTATGTTACCCTAGTACCTTCTATACTTTTTTATTATTTTACTAAAAAATTAAGTGAAACAAAACCAGTAAGTCACACTAAGTCATTCATATAGAAGCTTACTTAAGTTTATATGAAAACATTTTCATTTCTGTAATTAAACAACAACCAACTTAATGTCCCTTAGTGGCAGATTCTCAGCTGGTGTCAACTGTCACAATTATCTTGAGCTCAATGAAGGTCGGATTATTGGTATCACCTAAGCTCTGCTTCTCACTGTTTTTATAGAGGCAAATCACAAGCATTTAAACTGGTCCAAAAACTATTTTGTCACTTCTAAAGAGTCTGAGTGCTTGACACAAAAATAGGAAGCATATGTATTTTATGAAAGATGGCTCTTTTTGTGCATGTATACAAAATATATGCAGACACTGTAAACACAGCAAAAGCTGGTACAGCACCCCGAGTGCAGAGGGAGAGGTTCTACCGTTTTCCCTGTGGAGACTCAAACTGTGGCCCCAGGGATAAAGGGAAACAAAACCACCTGTATCTTCTGAAAATGTAGCTAGAATACATTAGGTATCCAGAGATTCAATTTATAGCTTTTTAGGCCAAAATGTGCCATTGCTCATATATTCTGGCCGCTCAAAAAACAGAGTCCATTAAATTTTACCAGCTACTCCCTTAGGAAGAATTACATTTTACTGTATTATATTTCCCAGAAAACAGACTTCCCTCAAAAAGAAAAACCCAAGTGCAGAATCGCCCTTGGCAGAGAGCAGTGGCTCTTTAAAGCCAAGAACATTGAATCATAGAACCATGGAATGGTTTCGGTTGGAAGGGACCTTAAAGCCCATTCAGTCCCAACCCCCTGCCATGGGCAGGGACACCTTCCACTAGACCATGTTGCCCAAAGCCCCGTCCAACCTGGCCTTGAACCCTTCCAGGGAGGAGGCAGCCACAGCTTCTCTGGGCACCCTGTGCCAGTGTCTCACCACCCTCACAGGGAAGAATCTTTTCCTTCCATCTAATCTAAATCTGCCCTCTTTCAGTTTAAAACTGTTACCCCTCATCCTATCCCTGCACCCCTGATAAAGAGTCCCTCCCCACCTTTCCTGTAGCCCCGTTAATTACTGGGAGAACCTTTTCTTCTCCAGGCTGAACACCCCCAACTCTTTCAGCCTGTCCTCACAGAGGAGGTGCTCCAGGCCCCCCCATCATCTTCGTCGCCTCCTCTGGACCCGCTCAAGCAGGTCCGTGTCCTTCTGATGTTGGTGACTCCAGAGCTGGACACAGCACTGCAGGGGGGGTCTCACAAGAGCAGAGCAGAGAGGGAGAATCCCCTCCTTCGACCTGCTGGCCACACTTCTCTTGATGCAGCCCAGGACACGGTTGGCTTTCTGGGCTGTGAGCACATTGCTGGCTCACAGTCAGTTTTCCATCCACTAACACCCCCAAGTTCTCTGCAGGGCTGCTCTCAATCCACTCCTCGCCCAGCCTAGATTTGTGCTTGGGATTGCCCCAACCCATAGGCAGGACCTTGCCCTTGGCCTTGTTGAACTCCATGAGGTTCACACGGGCCCACCTCTCCAGCCTGCCCAGGGCCCTCTGGATGGCACATCCCTTCCCTCCAGCATGTTGACTGCACCACACAGCTCGGTGTCACTGTGGAACTGGCCAGATTTAAGTCTGTCAGGGCTTTGCTCTTCCTAACCTGATCCCTGGCTACCCAGACAGTTCCTCTGAAGTGCAGGAAACATGAAGCAATGTGCAAACAGGCGAAGACCCATAAGACCTGGCCCTGCTCCACTCCTCAGCCATTTTCCGTGACCAGAGATGTCTGCAGACTGTGTACCCTGCACTCCTGCAAGCAGCAACGGAGCCGAGCAAAAGGAGCTAGGAACTGCAAGTCAGCCTGACCTCCCAGCCCAGCGGGGATGCTGAGGACTGGCAACAGCAGGAAATGTAGGGTAGTTGTGTTTAATTTGTGACTAATGGCTAAGGATAGTAGAACTGAAACATTCTGAAACCGATGGGGTTTGCTGTATACAATTAGAAATGCAAAAAGCAAGTCCTCACTGCAGCCACTGAAAGCAAGCTAGGGTTTATTTCCCCTTTTTGTTATCTCTTTCTCGTGCATTAAACAATTTGTCTGCTTTGTTTATATTGTAAATAGTATTGTGTGCCAAGTGTGATATAAAAATCTATTTAGAATTTAATTAAGTTTCTAAAGCCACCGGGAAAACAATGGAAATTGGGCATGTGAGAAGAGGGAAACATTCTCATAGTATGAAGTTTGAAGCTCTTTTCCAGTTCTTCCTCAAAAAAAAAAAAAAAAAAATCTGCATCTTGGACATGAACTACTTAGTCAAATTCCTTTAACACAGTTTACATCCTTCTCAGGTGACTGGAATTAAAATTCAAGCCACCAGAAACAAGCTCAAGTGCATTTCATGATCACAGACTTGTGTATTTGTTTAGATCCTGGAGTCACTTTGAAAATATCTCCTCAAAACAGGCCAAAGCTGGAACACCAGCACCTTCATTCAAAAACCAAAATTACAAAGCACTGTGAGAACAAAACTGGAGGGCAGCTGCCTCTAATCGATACTACCAGTTTTCTATTTTTAAAGCTTGTGATGCATTTAGTAAAAGAAAGCCAGCAGTCAGATCCCACTCTCTGTTATAGCGGGTAATCCAGCGTAACCCAACAGAAACCAGTATACCTGCTCTGCATTTATATCAGCATGAAATTCAGTCAAGTTGACTCCCACAATAAAGAGGGGGGAAGAAACCTGGCAGGGGGGAATATTTCAAATACACAGCTCAAAGAACTGCTCCACTAATTATTCACAGTGATGAAAGAAAAGGTATTTCAACCATAACAGAAAACAACCTAAATCACACTAACGTTATGCAACAGAACTACAGGAAACACAAAATTTTGAAATGACACAGTGAAGGTAAAATACAAGTGCAAACTCAGACAAAAGGCCACATTAAGAAGGATATCCTATGCAAAAAAAAAAAAAAAAAGATTGTGTTTTTGTTACTTTCTATAAAAATCTTGTCAGAGTCTTTTCACTGGAAGGAAAGTATCTATGTCAGAGACAGAGAGAGGAACAGAGAGAAGCAGATCTGAGTCAGGGGAACAAAAGCAGATCAGTACAGTAGAAAGGAGTCAGCAGCCAGTCCCAAAACAGTCTGGCACACAATAAAACGTACCAGTAATTACAAGCTTCTGAGCAGACTTTGGTGAGAGACAGAGGAAGAGCTGCAGATGAGATGAACAGATGGAAAGACAAAGCCAGTCAGGAATCAAAATACATAGTTCCAGCAAGGAGAATCTACGCCAGTGTACATTTTGCAGTCTTTATTTCCGTAACTCGGTCAGGCAATTTTTTTACCCCTTAACTGCTGTCTGCAGTAGACAGTTCTGAAGTAAGAATGATGGATCCCTAAGAACCCCAAAAAATATTCTGAGCATGCATGGAAAACAAAAACATGGATGAATATACTCATATTGGAAGCCCTTTAAAGAAGGAAGTGCAAAGACACAAAGTTAATTTTGGCAATGTAAAAAAACCACAGTTTGTAGCATAAAATTTAACCAAGATACAGAACAGTGCACTCCATGAGAATATATAGAAGGGGATAAAATATGAAGTGCTTTTCAGAATGACCGGAGAGGTTGGGGTAGGCGGGGGTGGAATTTATATACAATGCTACCAGACGGCAAAAAGCCTTAGTAATTGCATTCAGTTTTCTTATCAAGGAGAATTACTTTTCCCCCCTTAATCTTATGAGTTTCTCAATATTCTGCCATTAAAAACAGATTTGTGATGTTAATAATAACACACTTTATTTATTAGCGTTCCATGACCACAGGTTTGTAAACATATCAACAAAAAACTCAGGAGCAAACTAATGGGTTGTTCAGGTAAGTGTATAAAATCTAGTCAACTACTAAACAATCCAAAACATTTCAGCTAATCCTGTACAGACGTTATCAACAAAAGGCTTTCTCTCTCTATTCTACCCTGCACACTCCAATCATTCAAATGCTGCAATACTGGCATATGTGTAGATAATCCCGAGCAGGGATGATTCTGAATGCTAAGCAACAGTTGATTTTGACTGAGCGGGAACACAGACTGGCCATTGTACACAAGTTTCCATGTGATAACACACAACAAGCTCAGCATGCCTTTTGGCACAAGACATTGTCCATCAGTTCCAAGAAGCAAGAATTTAGTCAATATTAGATCTAAAGACCCCTGAACACCACAAGAATTACAAAGATGCTTAATGCTGAAGATTATATATGCTCCCTCCTCTGCAAAACCAGGCCTAACCAAAAGCCTGCTGATGTCAATGGAAGAATTCCCACTGCCTCCACTGGTATTTGGCTAGAACACAGAGGGGAAAAAAATCGCATTGCAGGAGCCATGGGGCAAGGAAAACCACGGCAGCAGCAGGCTGGATTGCTCTGCTCTAGCTGTGGCACTTTGGCCAGAAGACTCGAGTCCCATGCCTCAGCCTGCTAGGCAATCTTCGATGAGTCATTTCTCCTCTGGACCTCACTTCTCCAGGCCTTTGTAAAGTTCTCCAAGATCTCCTGATGTAGTGGGAAAAAAAAAAAAAAAAAAAAGAAAAAAAAAGGCACAGCACATTGAAGCTCCACTGGCCTCTGCTGACACAGACCAAGGTCCAGTCCTCTGTGAATTTTTGCTCAGAGTTTAGATTCTGATTTTTATATCTTGTTGGCCAAGAACCAACTTTTGGTTTCCCTGCCAGCCATCTGCAGTCTAGCTGAACCGAGACACATAACCACTGAGATCATGACTGCAATCATGGCTTTATAACAGTAACACCAATGCCAGCACCACGAAGAAGTGCTGAGTTCAGGTTTATTTTTCAGATGGTTATAAATTTTGTTCACTCATTACAAAGGTTACCCCATTTTTTTCAACTGTAGAGTGTCTTCACATTGAATATTTATTAAAGCTTTTAAACCAATGAAATTCAAGAGTAAACGAAAAAAATAGACAAGATGTGCACTAGGTAAGAAACTTCACCTTCACTTAGAAGTACAAATTACAAAAAGCTATGAAATTGGAATAAGAGTATACATTATTTATTATAGTAAGGGAGACATTAGCTAGCAGTATTGGATTGTATTAAGAAACAGAAAGTTTAGACTAAATATTAGGCAACTGTCCTGACAAAGTGCTATTGATTAGAGAAGTAGCATCCTATGTGAAGGGAGGGAGCCTCTTCAGCTGACAATTAAATTAATTTTGGACTGCAAGAAAGCCCAGTAAATGTACAAGGGGGAATAATTCAGTAAGAAGCTGGTTGCTTCTGCCCACAGAAAGCAGTAGCGTTCAGCAATGCCTACCTCAAATGGTGCTCTGGTTCTCTTCCCCTCCCACCCTCCAAAGTATAATGTTAACAGTGGCTTAAAAATGCTTTAGTTAAAAAGACACTCAGACTGCTTTTTATCTACCTTCAGTATTCTGAACTACAAAACTACATATTTTAGAAACATCAAAAAGTTAATCTGAGGTATGACCGTAGCTGTAGAAGCAGGCTCGTGAAACCAGGAAAATGACATTTAACATCTTCTCCCACATGCAGCCAAACGTGGCAAATTCTCCATGCAAACCTACTCCAAAGATGGTCCTTCTCCAAGCTCAGAAGGGACGAAACCAACCTGACACCTCGTCCAGGCACCAGAATGTTTTGTTACAGCCTTGGGTTCGTTACTGTCAGTCTTAGAAGCTTGGAAAAGAGCCCCTGCATTACAACTCACAGGCACAAGTGGGTCAGGTGAAGACCAGCTCCTCACACAGAGTGAGCCAGTATCACAGGTCCAGATACACGGGTACCTGGAGAGGAAGGAAATTAAGCTCATTACCAGATTTTTCTGCCCCATGCCCATTACTAGTGACTTTCAGGTCATTCATGTGCAACAGTAGAAAGCTCTTGAGAAAGACTTGAATCACCTGAGACAGAATGCTGGTTGGGAACTCCATTGCTCTCCTGAGCGCACTGTACGCTGGAGCATCTGGACACTGCTCTGGTTTACATCAGCACTGTCTGCACCCTCGGGGACCGTCCGTGAGTCTTCAAATGAGTAAATGAACACAGTTGCACCCTGCCTCACACCTTCATCCCCTCCATCTCTCCTGTGTCACCTCAGCCAAAGCAGGAGCACCACGGCTCGTGCAGCAGCAGCATCCAGCAGCTACTCTGCCCTCTCGCTGGCATGTACTTGGGGTGTGGGGATGGAGGTAGCCCTGAAAGGGGATGGCCAGATCCAGACCTCCTACTTCACACAGAAAGCATGGAAGAGCTGGACTGCAGAGTGAGCCAAAGTCATGCACAAGAAAGGGTTTTTTTGGTGGGCTTTTTTGTCTGTTTTTGAAGCTCTGTCTGCTCAACATACCTGTAGAAACCGATGCCTGCAAATTCCTGCAGGTCCTGGGCACAGATTGCTTCCTTAAATATGCAAGAAGCTTTCCTAATCTTTGTTTTATACAATTTTTCTATCTCTTACCAGCCACTGCACTTTCCTTGTTACTCAAAGCAGCTAGCCAGATATAAGCTACCTCTAACATAGCTGTTAGTGAGAGGAGCTGGGCAGAAATAAGCAGAAGTCAAGGGGAAGCACTTGGCAGAGACACACACAGGTGCCTGGCTGTATCCCAGTGGATGAGAGGCTCCTGGAGCTACTGGCATTCCCTGACACAAACGCTGCTGCTGCTCAGGCTGGGGCTTTGCTGAGCAGCGTGACACCTGAACCTCCCTCACCTGATGACACCATTCACCATCCGCAACCCCAGCAGGACAGAAGGAGGGTTACTCGGACACTTAAACTGTTACAGACGCATCAGCAAGGGAGGAAAATGCATGAGAATGTTTGGGGTTAGAATGGTATCCTTAAGTAGAAAAGCTCTGCTGCCAACTGGAGTGTTAGTAAAATAAGGTGTTTTGTTTTGTTTTTTTTTAAAGAGCTATTGCTGTATCTTTCTTCAGAGGTACACAAATATATTTTTACAGGGACAAGAAGGAACATAGTGCTTAGTTATGGCTACTTCAGTCCAGTGCTAGTGTCATGGAAGTAATCTTAGATTTTAGCAATGAACAGTACCAGTTGAAGAGTTTTTTCTATAAATATTTGTTTTAAAGGGGCCATTCTCAAATAACAGATTTCCAGCTTGAATTTAAGCCTTTAACATGCAATGGCAAGGGAGTAAATGCAACAGGATTACAGTGCAGCACAAACACCGGTGTCCTTGGTACGGAATGCAATGCACAACCTGACAATGGGAAATCTGCAGTACAATGTCTGATGGTGGGTTATCTCAGGTCAGGTGACAGTGTTTATTCTGAAGAGGATTCACTCACTCCTCAGGGGCTTCTCTTCTAAATCAGAACTCTAATAACACCAGCATCCAAACAATTATAATCTACAGACTCCTCTGACTGACATCAGGAACTACACTTAGAGGTATAGGAAGGCACAAGCACTGACAAACCATTACAGACTTCACATGCATCTGTCAAATGCAGGCACAGCCCACCAAAACAGAACAAAGAAGCCTTTATCAGACATTGCCTCAAGTCCATTTGGTATTAACAATGAAACAGAGCTCTCAGCAGCTATCCCTCTGATCTCCCACCCACCTTTTCCAAGAGATGCTTTGGTACTTAAAAGACAAAAAAAGTAGTTTTTCAGTATTAACAGCTCTGTGTTCTAGTGTGCCTAGAATGTCTGAACACACAACAGAGATTTGAAGAAGTGCTTTCATACCTAAAGCCTGTCTGTTCTTGTAACTCTGACAAATAAGAGATTGTCTCTTTCTACAAGCCTTGCCTCACTTGAATATATACAGCACCTAGTAGAAATACAAGGTGATTCATATTTGGGGGTTAAGATTTTTTTTTTTTTTTTAATATTCCATGGCTAAAAAAATCAGTGTCACACCACTCCTGTTAGTGGAGCTACATCAGCTGTACACAAGCGGGAAGTGATGCCAGCCCAAGACTTGCTTTTGGATTTCTCTTGGAGAGAGACGGAGAAACCAAGGCACAGTTTAGAAATCTACTCCACATGCAGAATGGATGTGTAACTTTCCAGAGCTGAACAGAGCGCTGCAAAGCAGGCAATCGTTTTAACTTCAGCTTATTTTCTCAACTCACAGCATGTAGGAAGTAAGCTGATAAATACGTCCGCCTGTTCTAGGAGAGGCCACCAAAAACCTCAGGGAAGAAGGCTCTGTATTGTCATAGCTACTAGATTTCCCTACAATCTCATCCGGCACATTGAGCAGCATTGCACTGCCATCTCCTGGCAGATATCTAGGTAACAGTTCAAGGTCTATACAAGTACAGGAATGAATTGACATTAAAAAACACATTACAAGATATAAAAAAAATATAGACATGTTTCTCTTACTAAGCCAAATAAAAACAGACTGAAGCTCTAGATGAAGAGTCTAGTTCATAGCCAGCCTATTTCCTTGACTCTCAAAATTTGTACTTAATATTAGACACACCTAAAAAACAACTGTTAAGAGTTTAAATATGGTCTAAAATCCTTTTTTTTTTCCCACAAAAGAGAGTAATAATTTTTATAGCCATTATATGAGTAGCACATAATCACTGTCCTGAATTCAAAATTTTATCCACTTGATTAAAACAGTATCAAAATGCCAGCAGAGTTGTGGGCAAAATCATGGCTTAAAGGTCTTAGTCCTTTCAAGTACATAAAATCATAAATAACATAATTTAAAATACACAGCAAAGACAAAGACAGTACAGCCTAATGCAACCTGTAAATACTTGAAATGCAGAGGTAGGAGAAAGTAGTTACTAACAGTTTCTGGTGTACAATGTTTACACTCCCTGTAATACGAGGTCTAAAAAATATTGCGAGTAACCAAAACATTGCAAGTAACAGCTCCAGAAAACATTATCAGGATTTAAATTTTGACAGCTACCAGTTACAGAAACAATTCAGTATTAAGCATGAAGATACATCATCCGACACTGGCAGAAACACTGTCCCTGCTCATACCCACGTGTTCCTAACTCTAGTTTCCACATCCATGTCCCAGGCTAGGCTGGGACTCAAGATCTCTCACGCCCTGCTGCAAATTCCTTCCTCCTCTACACGTACATAGTCCGTAACATTGCAGTGGCTGAAATTTTTTGGTGTACACAAAACAAGGCCTGAAATGCAAGTCTTCCTCAGCATCAGTAAGTGTTTTAACAAAGATATTACAGAGGGAGAATGGGCACACACAGCCACCCGCTAAAGTTGGGAAGAAGAATGACTTCTACACTGGGTTTGCATGAAAGAGCTCCTTCCCAAAGGCAGTGACAACCCTGGAGAAGAGGAATCTTCTGTGTAGCACTGAGCTAGGTTTCTAAATACCTGTATCAAGCCTTAGGAAACGAGGTTCTTTACGTATCTAACTCAGAGCTGTAAAATCTAATCTAAGAGCACGTCCCTACACAATTCGAGAATTTAGTCATCCTGAAATGCAGGGGCACTTAGGGGGCTCTTAGAAACATTATCCGTAATTTCTATAACTATGTGCAAGTCACAGAACGTACAATGCAGGCTGAAGTTACTCTGCAGGATATGACACAGAAAGTCGTGGTAGGCCCCATAGCACACACAAAGTAACACCCATAGAACAGTCTTCAAGCATTGTTTTCTAGGGAGAAGTGGACAAAGAGCAGTTGAATATCAACTCTTACAAAGCACCAAACCATGCACCAGTGTAACTTACCATTATTCCATTTGAGCAAACAGAAACAATTTGCAGCAGTTGAAAGCCTAGCCCATCAAATGCATCTGGTTTGCAACATGTTATAAAAGAATGACAACAGCATGATATTTAAAAAAACCCAAAACACAGAATTATGAAGCTGCAAACACTGTGCCGAGATAAACAAGGTCACTGTCTACTTACGTGAGATGCAGTTACACGGATTTGACCTTTCTGTAATAAGCGGCAATTTCAGTGAAAACAACCTTTCAGTTCAGGAGAGGGAAGTAAGTCATGTATCCTGCTGCTGCAGTTTATGATGCGACTCCCAGCCCTAATTTAAAGGTCACCAACAATCCTTTGAAAGCGAGATTGCTTCTCACTTTTTTTCACATTTCATACAAGGTCGTAGGGGCTGACTAGTCCACAACAGCAGTACCACACAGTTGCCTGGCCAGGAAGGAACTTCAGCCTTCCCTTCAGTACTTCGCACCTTATTAGGCATGCCAAAATTACCAGTGAGAATGTAAGAATGATCAGTAAGAATGCTGATACAAATAATTACTTTGCTAGTCTCTATTACAATAGTTATATCAGTATTTGGACTCTGGTCCCAAGCGGAGGAACTGAAGACCTTACTATGCCACGTGGTCTATATAAGGGTTGGGACTGGACAGTCTTTGCCTCTCCTTCCCCTAAAGAGGGTCATAAAATAAGATACATATGGCTTTGTTTGGGGTATTGTTATTAAACCATTCCTAAACTGATTCCAGAAACATCCTGATCTCTATAAAAATTGCCTATTCTTAGGGGCCATGGCACCAGGAATACCAGCTGTAGCTGACTAATTTTCTTCATTTCCAAGATTAAAAAAATATGTGGACATGAAACCTAATCACAACTTTTAAATCCACTGTGTTCACATTTGCCCTCTGAGAAGGCAAGCAGCTTACCTGAAGCTTTGATAAATACAGGTCTTCTACCTCTTCCTTATGACTTCTGTGATGAAGGAACGTAACGCATTCTCAGTCACGGGACAAGAGAAATAACCACAAATCAAGAAGCACTTAGAGCAGTTGGGAGGAAGGGTGAAAAAACAAGCCAAGACTGAAAACATGATGTCATATTTGGGAAATACTGTTGTTAAATGCAATACCCCAGACATACCTCTCAGCCACTACTTTGTAGATGTTGCCAGTCAAATAATACTTCTGAGGAAGATGCTAACTCCTATGTCAGCCATGACATAGCTTAAACTATGTAACTTGCTCTTTTATTTCTACAAATACTTTAAAAAGAAAAGAACCAAATGGCATTAAACCCGATTAATGCTAACCTAAAATCAGAGCAGACTATTTCCACAGTGGTTCAACTGGTTTTCAAAGAGGAACAGCATTCATTCCTTCACCTTTGCCTACTCAGCAGTTTGTGATGTGGGCTGTATGCAAAGGATACGCATCATGGAGGTTAGCCTCAAAGGTAGGATTAATGATGCACAGTGATAAATTCCTAAAAAGTTAACTTCCTACATAAAGACTCCCCAGTGTAACACTGGGATCTTCACATTTGCAGTTTTAGATTTGTTTTGTACATCTGGAAATACGTGCTGTGAGATCCTTAACAGAGCTGGAGAACACCCATGGGGAACTCTTAATCCATGAGATGCCAGAGCCTGGAAGCCTGCAAAGAGCTGTTCGTGCTTTTAACCTAACCTGAAGAATTTCTTCAAACACTTACTTACCCCAGTAAAGCTCTCTCCAGGGAAGAGATTCAAGCTGGTACTGAAGACAGATAACAAAAACTCTGTGACCACACAGCACAGCTAAGCTAAGGACTTTCCTGAGCCAAGGCGGCTGGCTACTCTTTCTCTTCGCTGAGCTTGCCAAGCGAGTCAGTGGGGAAAGCTCCATCAGGCCCCTGAGGAAGCAGCCTCTGGCAGAGAAGAGGCCACAGGTAGCCTGGTGCAAGGGAAGAAAAGGTTTACCAGTACCGATGAACTAGTGCACCAGTTCCTCTGACTGTTCAGTGCCTAAGGGCTATTTCCTTCTTCAAAGGAAACACAAAATAAGATCTGCTGGTTGCTTTTAATCCTTACATTTGTGTGTCTTCAGAAGTAAGCCATTTGCACCTCACTGAAACACCTGAAAACCTCAACCTCCATCACCATAGCAACAACAACAAAACTGCAAGCCAGTGAGTATTTGTGCACCTGCAAAAGTTTAGTTCAGCTTTAGGACTGATGGAAAATGAGGGAACCATTGCAGTGCTCTGGTCCACTAAAAGCTGATTTTTAAGATTAGTAAATGGTTTACAAAATTAAGTAATTAAGTGTCCAAATACAAGCCTGTTTTTAAGAAAACAGTTATGCTCATCCCCTGCCTTATGCCTTTTCCCTAGACACTGTTATTGCTTCAAGTACATTGACTCAGCATGGCTGTAAGTTTCTTTGCAGTTTGTATCCTGTGAACTAAGCATTTTTCATTGCATTTTAGTAAACTGAAAATTTTTAAGGCTGCAGTCCTGCCTTAAATTATCTCAATGCGGTCAAGATTTCCTCCTTGTGGTATACACTGTGGATCCTGCAAAATCACAATGCTCAGTTGCCACTCTGAACCTTTTTTTAAAAAAAAATCTTTTCTTCTTTGGGGATTTTAAAGATGCTAGGTTTGAGTTGATGTACTTGAGTTGTACAAGGTGATGCTGTACTTGAGTTGAAAGCAACCAGAGTCCAGCTGCTACTGGGCTTCCACCTCCCTCACACTCCTTTCAGCAGGGTGAAGGGCAAAATATATGCTCATAGATTACATGCCCTTTGTGCCTCAAAAAAAAAAAAAAGCCTGATCTATAAAAACGTATGTAGAGAGACCTTCATACCAGCGAAAACCCTTCTTTCTTCTCTTTCTACCTTAAAAGCCTTACACCATGATGGGAGCCAACAGGGAGAATCATGCAGTTGTCAGGTGTCCTTCCAAAGCCCTGCTCACAAGACCCTCTAACTAGGTCCCAAACTGTCTGACCTGTCAGATCACTCAGTATCTTTTGTCAAGACTTTTCGCTCTCCTTAATCGGCTAATACTGCCTTCTGGTATCAATACCTTTTCCTTCATTTTAGTTTCATACTACTCACTGCCTCTTCTCCCAGCGAACTGGAGCCAAACCCAGGAAGGTGACCCTGTCCTCTGCCCTCCACCACCCATTTATTACCCATTCTGTGACCTCAAGCAGGTAACCACATCTTTTTTTCCCCATACCGACTGTTGGATTATGTAAACTGCCACCCTCTGCCAAATACAAACCCCACAGAAGGGAAGGACTATGTTGGGCTCCCTCAACACCCTGCACTGCTCCACGCTGTGGTGTGGTAGCAAAGCCCAGAGAACCTGCTTACAAAACCTGGATCTGGGCTCCCACTGACAACAGTGCTGCTGGTACGTAACTAACCAACATGTACAGCACAAAGCCCCTCTGTGGACTGCTCATTTTATATGGATGAGCATTTCAAGGTAGTCAGTATTACAACAAACAAGGATGACAGCAGGCTGGAGATGACTTAGAAATATATTCAAAACATGTCCTTTTCACAAAGAGCTGCAGTTGGTTAAGACCAAAATTGCTGACCTTATCAAACAACCCCTGTTCTTCCCCTCCCATAGTGGGAGCTGCTGTCTGTACTCCCCAGAAGTAGGAAAGGGCAAGGAACTTGTCACGGAGTGGAGGATAACTAATATCACAGGGGCCACCAGCCTAAGAAAGACATGGACCTGCTTTAGCAGAGGAGGCCATGAGGATGATCAGGGGGCTGGAGCACCTCCCCTGTGAGGACAGGCTGAAAGAGTTGGGGGTGTTCAGCCTGGAGAAGAGAAGGCTCTGGGTAGACCTTAGAGCAGCCTTCCAGTACTTAAAGGGGCTACAGGAAAGGTGGGGAGGGACTCTTTATCAGGGGTGCAGGGATAGGATGAGGGGTAACAGTTTTAAACTGAAAGAGGGCAGATTTAGATTAGATGGAAGGAAGAAATTCTTCCCTGTGAGGGTGGTGAGACACTAGCACAGGTTGCCCAGAGAAGCTGTGGCTGCCCCCTCCCTGGAAGGGTTCAAGGACAGGTTGGACGGGGCTTTGGGCAACCTGGGCTAGTGGAAGGTGTCCCTGCCTGTGGCAGGGGGTTGGGACTAGACGATCTTTAAGGTCCCTTCCAACCCAAACCATTCTATGTTTTGATGATAATGATGTTCAAAAATTCAGTGATGGGGGCAATTTCAGCTTCTTCCTAGAAAAAGAGCAATTAATTTGTCTGTGTATAGCCTAAAAAATTTTTTACGGAAAATCGTTTCTCTAGCTAGACCCTCACTAGGCTAGTAATTTCTGAACCCAGTTACTTGTTTCAGGAAGGACCATTAAGGGAAAAGCAGGATTACAAATGTAGCCACCAAGACATCTGGACAGATTTTTTGTATCTTTGAAGTTCTGCACAGAAAATTAATTTTTACTTCTTCAGGTACAGCTCAGTCCCAACTCTTCCTTTTTTATTCCCTTTTTTTCTGCTTTAGAACCTGCAGGCATCATTCGAGAACATGGCTCCACACTGCATATTCATGGTCCCAGCTCTGAAAAACTTCAAGAGAAGCTACAAGGGCTTCTGAGGAGAAAGCGGTGGCCAAGGTACAACCAGAGATGCCATTTGCTGATTCACTGCCTGGGCACCCAGGGGGTCACGCCTCCAGCCACCTGGATTTTGCAGACACAGTGCTCTCACTTACGTGAGACTGGCACATATAAAGGGTAGGAATTAGAGCATTTCTCATGGCTCCCAGTTATTTAGATTGCACTTGACTGTAAAGCATTCAGATAGACTGAGAGGTACTTGAAAATTTTCATTTCATAAAACACTCAGAAATAGTGTTGCAAAGAACATTATGATAAAAATTGAGAGATTACATCAAAATTAATAGCTTTGAAAGGTAATTAAATTCTAAGCAACTGGAATGCTACGTAAATTATTTTTTTAGTAAGACATTATTTCTCTTTTCTTCCTTCCTAAATTTCCTTCTAGAAGGAACATTTAGAAAGTTTTAAGCATGATTTTGAGATAAATTGTATTTAAAGGTTACAGTGCAAAGCTAGATATCTTAGTCCCATATAAGATGGCTTATTAATTGCCCCAGATACGCACATACCCATAAATTTGTTCATATAATTTGACGAGGGGAATTGATTTACTATCACAGTGAAATACTACATTAAACACACGTCATTCTTTCTTTACACTGCTCCTCCCCTCTTAAAAGCATTCTGTTTGACTGCATGCCATACTGAATTATTATTCTATAATCATTAAGTTATTTATGTAACTGCTACAACACATACAGTTAACATTCATCTATATTCTTATTATAGCTTCATCTTTATGTTTTCTGTTGTCATACCAACAAGGAAAAATTATGGATTTCATTTAAATCAAAGTACAGTTACGGAGCAGCAAGATAAGATAAGGGACTTTTTTATTCTCTTGTGACACATCTTCCTCAAGAATGCAAATACAAAAAAAAATGCAAAATACAATCTTTTTGAAAGCATAAATAGTACAGAATCATTAGGTTGAAAACTCTGTAATATATTAAGCAAATATTGCCTGGGGGGGGGGAAAAAAAAAAAAGAACCCATTTTTATTACTGTCAAATCATTTAATAAAGGAAAGGCTGCAGACCGAGATGCTATGTGTGACAAGAACTGGGAGGACTTGTTCCACAATCCATCACTCCTGACCCTACGTTCGCTGAAGATAAACATGATTATTCCTGACTCAAGCTTCTATTTTATACACAGAGCACTACAGTTTTCCATCAGCCCTAGCTTATGTGGGATATATAATTCTTGGGAGATATTAACCAGCAAGATGAAACCTAATTAACACTACCACCTCAGGGTGTACTGAGTTCACATCACATTCAGCACATCAGCCTTTGCATGTTCATCTTTAATGGCATGGAAGATCACCACAGCATTCACCAGAAAAAACTTCACATTTCCCTCTACATTTACACTGATTTTGGGCTCACGCTAACTGGAATTACAGCTGATGCATAGCACGTGTGCCTGAAGATACCCTCAATCAGTGCAACACACACAGAATTGACAGTAAGACACTGAAAAGAACCGCTCCAACATGAATATTTACACACACTAGGTCACTCTAGCAATGAAAAATCAAGAGCAAAAACCTAAATTATTTATTTTAAAAAGGAAGCCAAAAAAATGAGACTTGATCATAAGAAATTTTGATTACACCATATTTTCTGGGGTATAGAGTATAGCAGTCACAGTCACAAAGGTTTCCAGAAGTGACAAGGATTCTGAGGGAAGGAAGGAGAAGAAAAAGCAAGTGTACATCTCATCCAGCATCTGGGATTTTTACTCAACAGAACAGCCTGAAGTAGGACCTTGCACCTATAGGTTCATCCAAAAATTATAAGCACAACAAGAGCTCATCTACCAAAGTGCAATTCCAACAAAAATTCTGAAAATTTTTTATGTGAAATATTTAATGTATATATGTGAAACTATATACAGCATAAAGTCCAACCACATTTTAAACAATCTGACCTGTAAATAAAAGCAACTCTATAAAATGCTCATATAAAGACAACTTATGTTTAGTTAATGTTTAAGTACCACATCTGTGATAATATACAACATGCTGGTAAATAACAACATTACGACCTTTAACTAAAGGTGAAGCAAACAAAAAAAGCAATCATGGTTTTGGTACTAAAGCATGAAAAATAAGCCTCCCAGAGTCCCACAGAAGTAGTATCCACATCAAGTCCTAATACGTCACCAAAAACTTTCATAGAATGTCATTAAATACTTTCTGAAGTTCTAATTATTTATTACATAGAAATTAAAGTTATGTAAATGATAAAAAATTTAAAAATACTATAATTTGTTATTTGTAACTAAAAATTAAAAAAGCACATGCCTATCTTCAGGAAAAACAAGCCACGTATCCCAGGAAAACAGTATTTTGGAAAACATATTTGACTGTTGTTCAGGGTCATCTTAAGTATGTCAACCTTGGCTTCTCTACCCTTCGTCAGATGCTTTCCATTCCCTGGTAAATACTGAGGAAGAGGGAGGATGCAGTTACAGCACACAGCAGTAAGTCTCTAGCCTCACCATCAGACTAAAAAAGACATTGTCTTCCTTCAGTCTCCCAAGCGAAATTCTCCATGGAATTTTTAAAGCAACAGTTAAACAGTCCTTTTCTACAATCTAACTACCTTAAGCAGGGATGAGAAAGAAGTTGTGTCTCAAAGAAAACCAAAGTAGGGTCTGGGGAATATCCTAAATAGTAGGGGAATATATCTTCATGAAACAAAAGAAACCTGAAGATTCTGGCACTGTTAACTTTCCTGACAGCACAACAACCATTTTGGTGAAAGGCAGCCCAGCAAAGTTACATGGATACTCTCTCAGCTTCATTTACTCGCTCCTGTGAGAACATGCAGCTCTGCCTCTGGCAAACTGCTGAAAAGAAGCCACGTGTTAAGTGAAACTACAAACCAAATTTTGCAGCAGAAGTTTGCTAAGTACACTCTAGTACTAATACATCAATTTGAAACACTGGCTTCAATCCCTTGAAACTGTCCATTACATATGTAGTCCATAAAAGACCCAAATGGTGTGCAAATACATTTTCCTTATCTTTATAGTGCTTGCCAGAGGTCACTGATGTCAAATAGATTTTTCATACAAGGCAGATGGGGAGCACAGAAGAAATTTGATGTGCACTTCAAAGGGAAAAAATTCCTTAAGTCTGAGAGGCAGTTCTGTGTCTCACTTAGTAAGGAGCTTCTTTTGAAGAAATACTGTTACACAGAAATCTGTTTAATAGCAATGCTGTTATACAGCATTCTCTGTTAACAAAAGCAGAATAATACACTCAGGGCAGATTCCCTGCAAAACATTATTTCAATTTTAGCCAGTAGATGGGTGGTCCATCTCACCTTTACAAGTGGCTCATCTACTGCTGTCAGGTCAAAATACTTTACAGATATGAATTTATTTAACTGAAATATATTCTAATTTTCATTCAAATACATTGCTATTAATCAGGAAGCCATTTGCATGCCGAGATCTGAATTGTTCTTGTTCTAAACTTGTTTTGTTTACATCTGAGGAGGTGACAAAATGTTAAGTTATATAACTTTTTTACTCGTATGAAAGTCAAGACTTTGTGAGTGTTTGTATATTGGCAAAGAGATTTATGGTTCATATTACCTCATCGATGCTGCTCTTGCAGCATCAATGAGAGACAAAATGTAGAGCCCTGTGATAACCAAGAACAATAGCTGAACCGCTGGTTAACTCATTTTGTGTGTTTCTGCGTCAGTTTTCTTATCCGTACAAGAAAGGAAACAAAGTTCATCTATCTCTGCAAAGCACTTGGAGATATTTTGATAAACTATGTTATTCAAACACAGCATTTTCCAAGGTCAGTCTTCTCTGCACAGCTAAAGCATACTTAAATAAACTGATCTTCAACTTCTCCTTCTTTGGATTTGCAAACGTGATTACCAGACATTTCAGCCCAGCATCCATTTACTTAGGGAAGATCTAGCCAGCTCATTAGCACACAGGCAGGAGTCCCAGGCTCAGGAGGGACCCTCCAAAGTCCTGCTTCCAAACCTGCCAAGGGCCAGGTGTGACTTGCAGATAATGAGCTCGGCCTTGGGAAAAGCAGGCAGCGTGCCAGCCAAACTCCACTGCACAAGGCCACAGCAGACTCACTGTGAACACTGCCACCTCTCATCATGTCACATTCTCAGCCCAGAGAGTGCTTTCATGTTCTTTGCAAGCTATAAAGCATAAATGAATTGAGCTGTAAATGGACAAAATCTAGTTTCCTAGCTAAGCAACTCATGGAGAGTATTAATGTACTTTTTTTTTTTTTTTTTAAAGACAGTTAACAGCAATCCAGCACATGGACAGGAATCATCCCTGTGGTCAGTCAGATGTTTATGAATAGTACTGAAGTACAGGTAGCATATCTTAAAATAACTGCAGACTGGTCCGAGACTTGTTCAGAAGAAATAGAAAAATATGTATGTTTTGACTGCCCATCTTCAAAAGGCAGACTACTGTGTCGAGGACAAGGGGGCAGGCAGGGGAGCTGCATTCAACACCTGGCATCTCATACTGACAAAAAAAAAAAATAGAAATCTCTACACCTGGTCTTTCCACAATTCTCTGAGCACTTAAAAGCAGACACTGGTATGCAATATCAGATAGCTCATGTCAATATATCCCGCCTAAATACAATATAGAACATTTATATTTCACTGTTTTACTACTAAAAAACAATAAACTGCAAGTGTCATAATAAATCAAAGTACCTTTTTGCATTACTGACACTTCTTAACACATTTTTGTAATGCATCTTCCAGCCATGAACGCATGTGAACAAAACCCTAACAGGATGTGTACATTTTATCTCATCTAGCCAAGACCACATGGGGAAAACAACATCACCTTAGTGTCTAGACACTAGTCTTTGAACTTGACTAGCCTTAGAACACTGTCACTCTACTCTACTTAATGGCATATTGATTTTTTATACTTCACTCTCTGTAGATCAATATTCTAATAGACACACAATAGACTGGCAGGAGGATAGAGAGTACATGTTCAGTAGCCTGATTGAGATGATTATCCAGAAATGAAGGTCAAATCAAAGGAAAATTTAAACCTGATATGAGAAGAGCAGCACAAAGAGTCTGTAAGCAAGGAAAAGAAAAGGAAAAAAAAAAAAGTATCTAAGATTAACTAGAGAAGGAAAAAGACACAACCTAAAGAAAGCATGGATAAGGCAGCTAACAAACTCTCAACCTGGAAAAGATAGACTGAAGTCCCTTTGGACTGTCTGCACTTAATGCCACGATTTAAGAAACACTTTAGGTCTCCTGCAGAAAACTTCTCCAATATATCACACAGAAGATGTACTTCCTTTTAAAGTAAGATAGCAAGTTTAAATATCTGAGAACTATCTGAATAGCGTGTTCAGAACAAAGTCAGACAGAAACCACGTGCAATGTAAAATGAAATACATAAAAGGAATATCTTATTCTTCCAGAGGTCTGTTCTGTAGGAAACTAGGAAGCCAAATGGAGCCTTCAAAGAGGCTCTTAGCGGAAGGCCTTCTTCTGATGATGTCTTTCTGGTGCAGGCAGCAATCAACTTTTTATGCGATGGAATTTAGAGTTCAAGTGGCCATCCTGCACAGCTTGTTAA